>NC_081310.1:142319479-142628146 GCF_026419965.1 Kogia breviceps | reverse complement strand
AAATATGTCCTACCAATCCCTCTGTCTTGCCATGTTTCTGCTGAAAAATCAGCTGTTAACCTTATAGGGATTCCCTTGGACGTTATTTGTTGCTTTTCCCTTGCTGCTTTTAATACTTTTTCTTTGTGTTTAATTTTTGATAGTTTGATTAATATGTGTCTCAGAGTGTTTCACTTTGAGTTTATCCTGTATGGAGCTATCTGTGCTTCCTGGACTTGGGTGACTATTTCCTTTCCCATTTAGGGAAGTTTTCAATTATAATCTGTTCAAATATTTTCTCAGACCCTTTCTTTTTCTCTTTTTCTTCTGGTAGCCCTATAATTCGGACGTTGGTACATTTAATGTTGTCCCTCTGAGACTGTCCTCAATTCTTTTCATTCTTTTTTCTTTATTCTGCCCCCTGACAGTTATTTCCACCATTTTATCTTCCAACTCACTTATCTGTTTTTCTGCCTGTTATTTTGTTATTGATTCCTTGTAGAGTATTTTTAATTTCATTTATTGTGTTGTTCATCACTGTTTGTTTGCTCTTTAGTTTTTCTAGATCCTTGTTAAATGTTACTTGTATTTTCTCCATTCTGTTTCCAAGATTTTGGATCATCTTTACTATCATTACTCTGACTTCTTTTTCAGGTAGTTTGCCTATTTCATCTTCATTTATTTGGTCTTGTAGGTTTTTACCTTGCTCTTTCGTCTGTAACATGATTTTTTGTCATTTCCTTTTTTAGTTTGTTTTGATGGGTGGTGCTGTATTCCTTTCTTACTGGTTGTTTGGCCTGTGACATCCCGCACTGGAGTTTGCAGGCAGTTGGATAGAGCTGGATCTTGGTGCTGAGGTGAGGACCTCCAGGAGGCCTCACTCCAATTGATATTCCCTGGGGTCTGAGGTTCCCTATTAGTCCAGCAGTTTGGACTCGGAGCTCCCACCACAGGAGCTTGGGCCCAACCTCCAGCCTGGGAACCATGATTCCGCAAGCTTTGTGGTGTGGTTAAAAAAAAAAAAAAAAAAAAAAGGAAGAAAGAAAGAAAAAAAAAAGCAGTACAATATCAAAGAATAAAAAACAAAATAAAGTTAAAAAGATAAAAAATATATTAGGAAAATAAAACTATAATTGAAACAACTGCAACAAAACCACACCAGAAAAAAGAAAAAAAAAAAGTGGCAGGGGAACAAGTCAAAAGGAGTGTTTGCTAACAGAGTATAAAGAATAAAATAAAACTAGAAAAATAAAAGATTTATTAGGAAAAATAAAAATATAAAAGCATCAACAACAATGAATCAACAAGGTAAAACAGAACCCCAATCTAAAAGAGGGGAAAAAAAGCCTTGTCTTTGGGGGTGGCGTTTAGGTGGGGGTGGAGCTTAGGCAGGAGTGAGGTTTAGGGTGGAGCTGGACCTAGGTGGGTGGGGGGTGACGTTTGAGCATGGGGCCGGGCCTAGGTAGGGTGACGTTCAAGTGTGGGGCAGTGCCTCTATTTAGGACCTGCCTGGAAGGGGAGAGGCAGCACTTGGAAAAGAGGGCCTCTGGAGTGTGGAGTTCTGGAGTTTGGAGGCAGGGCCCTGAGCAAGGGTGTGTGGGTGTGGTTTAGGCCCAGCGCATTGGAATGGGTCTCCGAGTGTAGAGGTAGGGCCCTGTGTGGGGGTGTAGGGGTGGGGCTTGGACTCCACACGGCCTGAGGGAGGCTCCGAGGGCAGAGGATTAGGCCCAGGAGCCCAACAGGCTTCCTGTTGCCTAAGTGGTCAGGGAAAGCTCTAGTCCCCCTCACTTCTGTTCCTTTGCACCCCTCTGCCACCGTCTCCCCCACGGTCTCCCCCATTGCTGCTGGACCCTTAACCATGGGTGGGTCCTGCTGAGTGTAGTGCCTTCATTTTAAAGGATATTCTTATAGGGTATTTTATTCTTGGTTGGCAGTTACATAGATTTTTTTTTTCTTTTAGCAACTTAAAAGCAGCATTCCATTGTTCTCTGCCTTTATTACTGACTGGAGTTCAGCAGTCAATCTTACCTTTTAATTTTTTTTTTCTTTACATCATATATCATTTTTTTATGGATACTTTAAAAATTCTCTTTTTATGTTTGGCTTTCAGCAATTTCCCTATGATTTACCAAGATGTGGTGTTCGCTCTGTTTATCCTGCTTGGGATTCAGTGAGCTGCTTATATCTTTGGTTTGATATTCTTCATTGAAATGTAAGTTTTACTGGCCATTATTTCTTCAAATATTTTTTGTTTTGCAATCTAAGTCTCTTCATATATTATGTAGTAATCTATGTCTCTTCTGTCAATTCTGGAACAATCTCCAGATTGATCTGGAAGAGAAATCTGTCTCTTCTCCAAGTCCATGCATGTTAACCTTCTTGCCATTGCTCTGTTAACTTTCTTGGCTTTTTTCCCCTCTCTGTGCTTCATTTTAAATCATTTATATTCTGTTGTCTTTAAGTTTGCAGGCCTTTACTTTTGTATTTCCCAATCAGTATAAAATTAATCTATTTAATTTTTATCTCAAATATTGTATTTTTCAATTCTAGATTTCCATTTTTTCATGGCGTTAATTTGTTTTTTGAAATGTCCTACCTCTTCGCTTATTTTGTTTTATCTTTTAATTCCTTAAAATATTTGTGATAGCTCTCTTAAATTCATTGTTTTCTAAGTCCAAAATTTCTGTTAGCTCTGTATCTTTTTCCATCAAATGCTACTTCTTTTTTTTTTAATTGGTCATAGGTAACAAGTTCCTGCTTCTTTGCATGATTAGTAATCTTTGACTATTTGCTACCTATTGTTGATAGTATGGTGTAAGAAATATTGATTGTATCTTTCTTTATAGAGTGCTGTGTTTTGTCCTGGCACGCAGTTAATTTACTGGATCAGCTTGATCCTTCTGAAGCATCTTTTTAAGTTTTTCTAGGCTAGGTCACAAGTAACCCTTGTTCTAGGACTAGAGTAGCCCTACAGCTTTTCTGTAGTATCATTTGTATTTTCAAGGTGTTCACTGAGATCCCTATTCTGTCTGTCTGTGACTCCTACTTTTCTTTGCACTATATGATCTGAAGAATATCCATTCAGCTTGCATTTCCTCAGTAGCAGTTCTCTGCCAGGTTTCCAGGAGATTTTCCCAGTTTATATTCAATTTAGCATTGGCCAAAGACATTAGAATACCACCGTAAGTTTGTGGTTCTCCTATTCTGCACTTTTCTCTCCAGCATCACGTCCCACACATTTTATCTGCCTCAGCATTGCCAAACTCTGGTCTCTGCCTCATCAGCTTATTTAGAATATCATGCTTTGCCTGGGGTCTGTCTCCTAATGTAAGAGTACAGCCAGTGCCTGCAGACAGAAAGTCAGGAT
The DNA here is from genome assembly GCF_026419965.1 of Kogia breviceps. Lineage (NCBI taxonomy): Eukaryota > Metazoa > Chordata > Mammalia > Artiodactyla > Physeteridae > Kogia > Kogia breviceps. Next base: position 142,624,800 of record NC_081310.1, on the reverse strand, counting down.
GACTGTGGGACTTCCTTCATGGATTTCCCTTATTTAGGGACCACAGTCCCATGCTACTTCTTATTGAATATCTGACAACTGTCATTTCATTCATTTTGTCCAGTTTCATAGTTGTTCACAGTGGGAGGGCTAGTCCAGTAGTTGTTCACTTATGTCCAGAAGCAGAAACTTCTGAAATAAAATTTTACTACAGCTATCTCAGTCTTTCAGACAAGTAAAAAAAGTTTATCCCTACTTCTAGAGTCAAAATAATATTCTTGGAATCAATCTAAAGCAAAGACTTGGTTATCTGAGGTTAAAAGAGAAAGCAATAGATGTTGGTTGGCCACTTCAGGCTGACTGGCAGTTTAGGTTAATTGTCCTGATAGCACAAACTATGAACAAAATTTCAACTGGGAGAAATCTCCCATCAGGAGAGTAATTACAGGATAATGTAAATTACCACAGGTAGAAAAAAACCTACCTGTGTATTCTGTCCTCTACTGGTAGAGACAGAGAATGGTGTCTGAGACATTGCTACATTCTTTAGTGCAGTTTTTTTTTTTTTTAATTGAAGCATAGTTGACTTACAAATTTATTAGTTTCAAATGTACAATAGGGCTTCCCTGGTGGCACAGTGGTTGAGAGTCCGCCTGCCGATGCAGGGGACACGGGTTCGTGCCCCGGTGCGGGAAGATCCCACATGCCGTGGAGCGGCTGGGCCCGTGAGCCGTGGCCGCGGCCACTGAGCCTGCGCGTCTGGAGCCTGTGCTCTGCAACGGGAGACGCCACAACAGTGAGAGGCCCGCGTACCGCAAAAACAAACAAACAAATGTACAATACAGTAATTCAATATTTTTATAGATTATACTCCATACAAAGTTATTATAAAATATTGACTATATTCCCTGTGCTGTACATTACATCCCTGTATCTTATTTATTTTATACCGAGTAGTTCGTACCTTTTAATCCCCTTCACCTATTTTACCCCTTCCTCTACCCCCTCCTTTCTGCTAACCACTAGTTTGTTCTCTGTATCTGAGTCTGTTTCTGTTTTGTTATATTTGTTTGTTTTATTTTTTAGATTTCATATGTAAGTGAAAATATACAGTATTTGTCTTTCTTTGCCTGACATTTCACTTAGCGCAGTTTGGCAGTTGCAATGGTTACAGTCCCAATCACCAGATCTTATTTTGAGGTGTCTCTTTTCCACCTAGCATATTAAAAACTTATTAATTTCCATTTAACCTTTGGCACCCATTTTCTGGCACCAGTACTGAACTGATTATAGACTCTGTTTACTGATGTCTTCCTTTGAGCAGACATTTTCAGTTTTGTGCTGTGGTAACTAACAGTTGACAGTTTTGCTATGGAATTGCTTACACCTGAGAAACCTGTGTCCTTGGGAAGATACCCATAGTCTTCACATTTGTTCCATCTGAATAATCATCTTCAGTGGATTCCAGAAGTAATGCTACTGTTGATTGTTTTGAAGCTTGTTTCCCCAAGGACCTAGTGATGCCCATGACCTCTTCCTTGTACTAATCAAGTCACTGGTTCCTTATTTGTGGAATGTTTTAAGTCTTTCTTTCTTTCTGCTAACTCTGTTTCTGCAATAGTGAAATTTGCTTCTGGTGTTTGAATTTTTCTCTACTCTCTCCCTACATATCTTTTATGAAGGCTTGATTGTGTTTGTAATAGCTTAACTGACTTAGGCTTTTCATTTCTCCAGCACACATCACATGAGCACTTTTACCTGGAACCAAAAACTTTATTTCATTTCATCTTCCCTTTTCCTTCTGCCCAGATGTTTGATTTTCTATACACTTCTCCTGATTTTGTCTTCTAGTTTGTCCTATGGTGAGATATATGAAGTTAATGAATTCTTGGAATAACTAAAGCAACCAGTGAAAAATAAATCTTGTCAGTGTTAGCTTTCTGAGCTGGATAATTTCACCCATTGGACCAATATTTTGTCCAGGCCTGAACTCAACCTGCTGTCTTTCTTATATCCACTTTAATCTGTTTTATTTTAGCTTTGTCTACCCTCAGAGTCATAATTCCAAAATTTAGGGGCATAGTTTCTCAGGACACACTCAGTGTCTACATGCCACTCACAGTGAGTGTCACCTTAAAGCTCACTAACAATTCTTAAAGTCTGTGTTCTTATGACACTTTCTGATCTTTTCATCTCAAACCTATATAGTTTGTAATATTCTAATTTAGCTGTTGGGGTAAGAGTAGTATTTTTATATGCTTACTGTGAAATCTCCAACTGCAGCTTTAAGAGGGTACTTCTCCATAGCTTCCTGGGACCTGATACTTTCTGGGCAGCCTGTTTGCTATCTATACGTTTGCCATTTTTCATTTGTTGGTTACTTTGAGCCCTATTCCCCTTTCCTGTTAATAAAAACATCTCCTTTTTTTCTGACACTTTCTTTAAGAATAACTAGATCTGGGTGATTAACCTTTTCCTCTTCACATATTAGTTTCTCTTAATCTTTAAGATCTCATCTTCTTTTTCATCTATGAATAATCTGTTCCACAAGATCATTATCATTTCTCTTCAAGAAATGCATTTTTTCTTCTAGCTTATTAGTCTGTCTTCATTTTTTCCCCTTCATTTACTCATGTACATTCCTTTGCTTTGATTCTAATCAAAAGTCTGAAGAATATTTTTACCTATGCCAGTTCTCTTATTTTCTAGGCAAATGTGATTCTTAGAAATGAAGTTCACTTAAATAGTGTTTGGTCCATTGGATTTGCCATAGTTTCTTAGATTTGTTTTTCTGCATTAACTGAATAAAATATTTGCTATAAAATTAGGAACCCCATTCATTTTTCATTTGTTCATGAAAAAATAACTTTCACTCTTTTGGGAATGTGCCACTTTGGTTGTCTGAAATTAAGTTCAGAATTTGTGTAATGCGCAAAATCCATCACAAGTTGTGGTCATGGGCTGATGAGTGATTCTTAAATTTGGTGAAGTTGTTACAACTCTACCTACCAAGGCTTGACACTAAAGATTTAAAGCTAGAAATTCAAAAGGGTTCTACACCAGGGAGGCTCTCATCTGCTTTTAGAGTTTTAGGTCCAGATCTTGTGACCAGATATTTGACTGAGAATCAGAGTAAAGGAAGCAATTATTTTTTCACAATCCTCCCTGGAAAGTAAGCCTTTGAAGGGGTGGGGTGGGGGTGGGGATAAGAAGGAAGACTGTTTTTTCATTACTCTATATATTTTCTAAAAACTCAAACCTAGAAAAAATTTACAAGAGTATTACAAAGAACATGCATATACATGTACCCTTCATGTAGTTGCACTCATTATTAATATTTTGCCACATTTGTTTTTTCCTTTATCTCTCTTTCTCCCCCACCCACATACACATACACACACACACACCCTTATATGCACTTATATAATATATACATTGTTTTATTTGAGGAACCATTTGAGAAAAAAATGTAAAAATCATGACCTTTCACTCATAAAAACAGTAACGTAGATAATGTACTTCCTTTCTACATAGTTGCAGTGAAATCACCAAATTCAGGAAATTTAGCATCTGATACTGTTCCTAATATACAGTCTATAATCAAAGTTTTGTAATTATAGCAGTATTATCCTTTAAAGAAATATTTTTATCAGTTCAAATCCTTTCCAAGATCAAGCACTATATTAAGTTGCCGTATCTCTAATGTCCTTTAATCTGACAAATATGCTCAGCTTACTTATTTTATAACATTGACATTTTTGAAAAGTAGAATGTCCCTCAACTTTGACTTGTCTGATATTTCCTCATGCATGTTTCCTCATCCTCATTTTGTGATTTCATTCTTATTCTGGCTTTGTCTAAAATACTAAGCTAAGCAGTACTATGTTGTTCAAGCTCCGCTCTAAATGGCCAGTACACTATGGTCCCTACAGCTGGCATGTGCTAAGATCTGTACCTGCATCCTTCCCTTTATGAAAACAACACCTATCTGAACAATGTACTAATGTTACAGTGACCAAGGTTAAAATCCTATATTTCTACTGAAGCCTGAAGCTTAAAGCTACTTACTCAGGCCATTTGAGTTTAAAACCATCTGCCTAATTGTAAACAATCATCTGCCTAACACAATATAAGCTGCCATGAACCGTTAAAAAGTACCTAGATGGACTAATGTGCCACAAAAGCCTAAAGTCACATACCCTAGCCAGGTTAAAAGCATCACTCTTTCTGTGTTACCTGTGTCTTCAAGTGTAATCATTTGCTTATTTCCCAAGAATCCCAGTCCATTTATACATAGTGCCTATCCTCAGTGGCATCTCAATATATGGGTGCTACATTGAATTGAATTGCACTGTATTAGACTGATGTTTGAGTGTGTGAACCTAAAGCAAGATATCCTTTTGCATAGTAAAAGCATAATTGTCTCCTAGTGTGGTAAAAAGTTACCTCCCTTTTTCAATGAGATTATCCACCCACAAAGACAAAGTCAAATTTTACATGTCAGCAAGGCTTAACTGCAAGTTCAGTTAAACAAAAAATTGAACATCCAAAGAGAAACACTCCTTAAGTGATAGGCTGAGCCTCAAGGGCACTCATCAGACCCTGGATTTTGACATCCATAAAAAAAAAATGCAGGCCCACAGCGTACAGGTGTGTGGTTGTTGCTGTTGACAGAAGGAGACCCTGCAGAATCAGAAAAGAGAAATGGAAATAATGAACAAATCAACCCAGAGAGCAGGTGCTGACATGTGGCTTCATATCAGATAGGACACTTCCTTCGCTGTGTGACAAGAAAATTGAGGACAGAACGCCCAGCAACATTACACAAAAACAAAATCTCAAAAAAGGAACACACAGAGACATAAAATGATAGATGAAAGGGCTCTAAGAGGTGGCCTGACCAAACAATTTGAAAACTACTGTGGTTGAAGACTGTGTGGCACTTTACTCCTGGCTTCTGTTGGCCTCGGTGACTTCACCTCAGCTGGCTTTTGCATTGAGTGAAGTTTGCAATGCAGAGTTCTTTTTGGTGGACCAAAAAGGATCTTTCAGTTTCAGTGTGGATTTGAAGAGCCCTAGATTTCTAACCATGAAAAAAGGGAAAATCTAGGACCAGGAAACCTATTTTAGTGCATCATAATGCTGTATTTTATAACCCACAGGATTTTGCAGAAAGGATATTAGCCAGAGGTTCTCAAAGTTTGATCTGGGAGCTTCTGCAAGTGCCTGAGACCTTTTAAGGAAGTGTTTAAGTGCAGGTAAAACTGTTTTCATAATAATGCTAGGATGTTATTCACCTTTTTTACTCTTATTCTCTTTTGAGTATACAGTGGGATCTTCCAGAGGCTACCTGAAATGTGATGACACCTTCCTTTTGAAAGCTAATAGGATGTGTACTTATGTATTTTAAATGTTCTAAGGTAGTATATTTAGGGTATAAATATATACTTTTTCAGGGATTAACTCAGTTTGTTCTCAGTGATTACTTTGCTATCACTGGTCATTACCTTTAGTAATCTTACTAACCTTATTATCATCTAAAAATAATTATTTTGAAATTCCAGGATAAACTATTTTATTAAAAATGCAAAAGGCAAGTTTTAGAATTCCAAAATAGTGACCTATTAGACAATAACTAGGTTAGAGAGCTTATGGGAGGTAAACTTTCTCTTACAGCTGTGACAACAAGCTGTCCTAGTAGCTTTTCACCATCAAACACTTATAATTTTTTTCAAATGCCAATTTCACTTAAGAATGTTCTTAATGAAGTACAGATCTTCCTCAAATTACAATGGGGTTACATCCCAATAAACCCTTCATAAGTTGAAAACATCGTAAGTAAAAAATGCATTTAATATACTTAACACACCTACCATCATAGCTTAGCCTATCCTACTTTTAATATGCTCAGAAATTAGCCTACAGTTTGGTAAAATCATCTAACACAAAGCCTATTTTATAATAAAGTGTTGAATATCTCATGTAATGTATTAAATACTTTACTGAAATTGAAAAACAGAATGGCTGTGTGGGTACAGAATGGCTGTAAGTATACCCTCGTGATCACATGGCTGACTGGGAGCTTCGGCCAACTGCTACCGCCCAGCATCACTAGCCCAGAAAAGATCAAAATTAAAAATTCAAAGTACGGTTTCTCCTGAATTGAATGTGTATTGTTTTCACATCATCGTAAAGTTGAAAAATTATAAGTTGAACCATCATAAGTGGGGAATTCATCTGTAGTAAAATATTATTGAGTTTATTAACTACTGACCCAAGAGTACTTGCTTTTTAATATATTGTATGACAAAATGGGAAGTACACATAAAGCAATTCTGCATACTGAAGTACAGTGGTTGCCTGAAGGAAAAGCGCTTGTGTGATTGAATAATGAGCTAACTGCTTTATTTTCATGGAACAACAGACAGACTAACTATGGTTATTCAGACTTTGGTATTTGGCAAGCATTTTATCAAAAATGGACAATGTGGACCTGTCATTTTAAGAAAAATAACTGCCAGTATTTGTTGCCAATGTTAAAATTTGAGCTTTCTAGCAAAAATTAGAAATTTAGTAAACTCTTATTCAGCAGTGTGAGCGTGACAACTTCACAGTACTTAAAAAAACCTTTACTGCTGAGCTCAGTTATGATATTAAAAAATGTGATCTATTGATGGTATTATCTAAAGAAATGCATTTGCGTATGGAAGGTCTGCATAAATCATTGAACTGATATTTTCTAAATGATCCATGCATGATGTTACAAAATCACGCATAAGTAAAAGATTCACTCCGATTATAGGCAGATTAATAGAATTTAAGGCAACAGAATTCACTGACATGATTTCAAATTCCACGTTGCAAATAACTGTGAAGAAACTACCACTTGTGTTTTGGTATACTATCATATAAGAATGTTTATAATTATCTGAAAATGCTACTGAAATACTTCTCTTTCCAATACAGAGCTTTGTGAAGCTGGAGTTTCTTCATATAGTTCAATTAAAACCACACAGTGTAATTGATAGGATGTTGAAGCTGACCTAAGAATCTAGTTAACTTCTATTAAGCCAAACATTAGAGGTTTGCAAAAATATAAAACAACACCATTATTCTCACTAACTTTTTGTTTTATTTTGTTTTAGAAAGTTTGTTATTTATGTTATCAAGTAGTAATTTTATTTTTATTATTTTTAATTTAATTAATATTTGCTTTTTATCTCTAATATAGTAAATATAGATAGATATGACCAAAATTATCAAAAGCTCTTTGGGATCCTCAGTAATTTTTACAGTATAAAGGGATAATGAGACAAAAAAAGTTGAGAACAGCTGATAAAAGCTATTTCTCATTCAGATAATAGCAAAATTATTAGGTTCTTTTTATGTGTTAGGAGTTGTTCTAGGTGCCAGTGTCAGAGAAAAAAGACAGAACATACATTTAAGATGCATATTGTTAATTGTTAAATGTAGTAAAGAAAAGATTTTGAAATGCATTTTACCTTATTCCTGTAGCACCAATGTGAACTACATATTTATTGAGTGCCTACAATGTGTAGGTGATTTATGTATATCATTTCTTATTTTTACAAGATCTCCATAAAATATCCCCATTTCAAAGATGAGAAAGTTGAGACCTAAAGAAATAAAATGATATGATCATGAATACATAGCTACTTATTGGTAAAGCCATGAATCAAAAACAGATCTGCCTATTTCTGAAATGCAGACTGCTTCCTTTATACAAAACTTGTACTTTATAGGAGATACTTAAGTAGGAGTTTGATGGCCCAGTAGGTGAGATGCTATGTAAAATTTTCATGGAACAGAGGTGGTTGAACTAATTAGCATTTAGGTATTAACTAAACTAGAGCCACTATGATTCAAAGATTCACATTTATTCTGTTAATATGGACGTTAACGCAGGAAAGAGTTGCGGTCAAGTTCACAGGCAGTCTTCTACAAAAGCCAGTGTTTCAGATTAAGTCTGAAGGCAACCTGCTGGAGAATTTTTTTTTGGTTGGTGGAGGTCAGTCTTTTGTTCTATTCACACCTTCAACCAGTTGGATGATGCCCAACCACATTATGAAGGACAATCTGCTTTACTCAAAGTTCACCAATCTAAATGCAAATATCATCTGAAAACACCCTCACAAAAACATCCAGAATAATGTTTGACCACATATCTGGGCACTGTGGCCCAGCCATGTTACCACATAAAATTAACCATCACAACCAGTTGGGTTTCACTAATTTTCTCTATTTTTTCCCTGATTTCAACTTCATGGATTTCTGCCCTTTTCCTTATTATTTTTTCTTCTGCTTGCTAAGGGTTTTTCTTTTTCTGGTTTCTTAAGGTGAAAAAGTAAACTATTGATTATGAGACCTTTCTTCTTTTATATTACTAATAGTTAAAATTATATATTTCCCTCTAAGAACTGCTTTAGCTGCATCCTACAAATTTTGATATATTATATTCTCATTTTCTTTCAATTCAAAAATGTTCCTGTTTCTCTTGAAAACTCCTCTTGATCTTAGTTTAATTTTGAAGTATTTGAGGATTTTGTTCACATCTTTTTTGCAAGCTAGTTCAATTCCATTTTGGCCAGAGAACAAACGTTTTTTTATTTCAATTTTTAAAAATTTATTAAGATTTGTTTAATGACCAAGGATGTGGTCTATCTTGTTAAAGGTCCTGTGTGCATTGGAAAGGCATGGGAATTCTGCTATTGTTAAATGGATAGTTCTATAAATTTCAATAAGATCTAGTTGGTTGATGTTTTTATTCCATGTCATCTGTATCCATGCTGACTTTCTATCTACTTGTTCTATTGATCACTGAAATTCACTATAATTGTGAATTGGTCCATTTAGCCTTTTAGTTCTATAAGCTTTGCTTCATGTATTTTGGATCTCTGTTGTGAGATGCATATATATTTAGGGTTATTATACCTTGTTGGTGAATTAATCTTTTTATCATTAAGTGATATCCTTCTTTATTCTTGGTAATTCTCCTTGTGCTGACATATAATTTGTCTGATATTATCATGACTCTTCTAGTTTTCTTTTGATTAGTATTTTATGAGACTCATTTTTCATCATTTTAATTTTATCCTACCTAAATCATTATATTAAAAATGGCTTTCGTGTATATATCTTATAACTGGGCCTTGTTTTGCTTAATCCATTTTGACAGTCTATCTTTTACTTGGTGTGTTTAGATCATTTACATGTAATGTAATTACTGATATGCTTGAATTTATGTCTAGCATTTTATTATTTATTTTTATTTTGTTTTTATTCTGTTGTTTTCCCTTTCCTGCCTTCTTTTAAGTTATGTGACTTCTTTTTAGTATTGCTTTTCCTTCTCTAGTTTTTTACTATATTTTGTGTTCAGTTTTTTTAGTGATCTCTCTAGGGATTATAATATACATATTAACTTTACAGTTATGTACAGTTTACATAGAATTAATATTTTATCACTTTAAATGGAATTTAGAAAACTTGTACCATATAGTCCCTTTACTTTATCCCATTTTTTTATTTGGCATATATATTACACTACACACATTTCAAAACTCACCAATGTTATAATTTTTAAATATAACTGTTATACATATTTTATAAAACTTAAGATAAAATATTTTAGTACAGTTAATGAGGTATTTACCATTTCTGTTGTTTTTCCTTCATTTCTGAAATTCTTTCCACCTAAAGTTTTCTTCTCATTGAAGAACTTTCTTTAATATTTCTTTCAGAGTAAGCCTTTTGATAACAGATTCTCCTTGTTTTCCTTCATCTGAAAATGTCTTTATTTCACCTTCAATCCTGAGGGATATTTTCTTTTGATATAGAATTTGGGGTTGACAATTATTTTATTTCATCACTTGACAAATGTCTTATTGTCTTCTGGCCTCCATGGTTTCAGGTGAGAAATCCACTGTATTTGAATCATTATTCCCCTATAGATAAAATGTCATTTATCTTTGGCTGACTTGAAGATTTTTTCTTTGTCTTTGGTTTTCACCAGTTTGATAATCATGTGTCTAAGCGTGAACTTCCATGAGTTTACCCTTTAAGGGCATTTTTTAAACTGCATTTAATCTGTAAGTTTGTTCCAGCCATTATTTCTTCAAAAAAAATTTTTTTTTGCACCAGACTCGCTACTTCTGGAGCTTCCATTATATAAATAGTAAATCCTTTATGTTGTCTCACAGGTCAGTGTCAAATTAATGTTTCAAAGTATCAGGGAATCCTTGTGGGTTACAAGACAAGATAAAGCTTTATAGACAAAATAGACCAGAAATGATCCATGATAAATCAAAAGGAAATATACTGAGAGAGATGGAGAAAATATTATTGGTGATTGGAAAACCCTGAAACCACACTGTGAGACTAAAATTGATGATTCCTATAATGCTTTATAAATCATACTTATATTTTAAAAAGGTATCTCCAGATAAACATACTACCCTAGGTCATAAGGCCAATCATGACAAGGGTGAAGATGTTGGCCTACTCCACAAAACTGGGAGATAAGCAGATATATCCTTGGCATCTCATGCCAAGGATATATCTTTGTCTGCCCCTTGGCCATCCTCTATCTTGTGTGCTTACCTGCCTGCCAAAGATCCAGGGCACATCTTTATCTCAGGTTGCTCATGAATTTGGAGCAGCAAGCTGAAAAGTTGAAATACAGCTGTCTGTGAGAAACTCAATGTGATACTCTTTTCAGGAAGATTTGCTTTTAAAATAGTAATTAGCATAAAAAATAATTACTATTGGTAGAATATTATAACTAGCAAATGTGTAATAATTTAGGATAGAGGCAGATCTTTTACAATATGTGGGTAAAAACCTAGTTTGCTCATGTATTACATAGATCTGACCCATTGATATTAGTAATCAGTATCTCCCCTTCAAAAAACATCTTTACAACTATGCAAAAATTCTATGTGCTCAGAAGAGAATGCAATTAAATAATTACATATATATAATATTATTTTGAGGAATGTTCAGTGGGTCAGAATCCATCTCTAATAACCAAGGCAGAAGAGTAGAATGGAGTGAAATAGGTTTATCTCAAAATAAACATGACATTAATGGGGAAGTTCTTCAGTGTCGTGTGCATTACATTGAGAGCTGATTCAGAAGAATGTAGTTCTTTGATTCTAACTCACAAAGAAAACATCTTATAGTTAAAGGTATTTTAAGCTTGCACTTTAAAAGAAGTTGTCATATGAAGACTAGTTAAGACAGCTGAAGAAACAGAGAAAATGATTTTGAAGTAGTATAAAAATCTAAGTAAATTCAACCATAAATAATAGAATTAAAATAAAGGAATTTGAGGAGATAAAAACTTAGCAGTTAAGCACGATGGGATAACATTGCATCTTGCATCCATGGCAAGTAGCCAAGATTTTATTCTTTAGGCCAGCCAGTCTTAAACACTGATTTTATTTCAGCTGCCTAAAAATAAACTGCTTATTTTGATAAATACACATTGGAATCATACTTAAGGGAGAATTAGATTCTAAAGACAACTTTAAAAGGCAAAAATAATGTATTATCAAATAATTTCATAAAAATCTCTTAAATTGTGTCTGAATTAGAGTATACATGATGTGTGGGCACCTTATATATTAATTTTTATGAATGCTAAATGCATCAAAGATGGAATAACAAAAAAGGAGAATTAATATGAAGATGACTGAGTATTCAAACCTTTCTACCATTAAGATAATTATCCATCCATATTAGTGAATATAGACTAGGTTTAAGTATTGGTTCTGGCCCAGTCTTTCTCCTCTTTTCTTCTGGAACTCCAATTATTTGTGTGGTAGTCCTTATTAACTTAACTCCTATTTCTCTTAGGCTTTTTTTAGATTTTCAATCCTCTCATCTCTTGGTGCTTTAGTCTAGATATATCCTTCTAGACTACTTTCTAGTATACTGATTCTTTTTTTTATTTAAGTCTACTCTTCTCTTAAGTCCATCAATTAAGTTTTTACTTTCAGTCATTATATTTTTCAGTACTAAATTTCTATTTGTTCTTTTATATAGGTTCTAGTCCTCTGCTTAAATTCTCCACTTTGTATTTTAATTATTTGAGCATATTTATTACATTTATCTTAATGACTAGGTTTGAACATTTAATTACGTGTGTCTCTGGTGGGTCTGTTTTTACATTTGCTGTTTTTCTTGGCTTTTGATTAAATCTTTTTATATGTTTAATTATGTTTTACTGAATGTCAGACATTAAACATAAAAATAGTAAAAATAATTTGAGACTGCATTATTTTTCTCTAAAAAGGATTTTTAAATTTTGATTCTAGCCTGCATCTAGGCTAAAGACAATAGCAATACCAGATTATCATAATACAGTAAAGGCCTGAGAGGATTTGAAGCTGAGATTTAGTTCTTTCCCTGGCTGTCACACCTTCTCATATGTTTAACTATTTGGAGTCATAATAGAAAACCAGGTAGATCTCAGGGTCCTTCCTGCTTGGTGAGTCCTGAATCCAGTTCTGGTTCTCCAAGCCCCTTGAGTCTGCCAGAAACTCTGCATACTTTCTAAAAATCTCCAATTAGAATTGGAATTAGTAAATTCCTGAACAGAAAAAAGTAGTACTAATTGCCAAGCTTACCTCTTTTGCTTTCCTTCCTCTCCCAGATTCTTGTTGGTAACTTTTCAATTCCTTCCAATTTCTTAAGCCTGATTTGCCTGACTTTTATAATTGTTATCCATAAGAAAGTTTGTCTGAAATAACCCAGTCAACCATTGCTGGATTTAGAACTCAATTTAAATTTTATATGTTTACTCTAATGAATGGGGTTTGTGAAGAAGTAGAAAGTAGGGAATAAGGGGATAAACCAAGAGATTAACACAACAGTGTAAAGGTATAGGGAAAAGATAATGAGGATCTAAAGCAGTATTGTAATGGTAAGGATAGGGAAGATCTGAGGGGTTTTAGAAACATTTCAGAAGTATAACATTGGCATCCCAAGTAAAAGCCTGAGGTCTTTCCAGAGCTCCTTCTTTTTGGGTTTTGAACTACTGATTGTTTGGATGTGGCCATAAAAGGTATTGACCCTAGGTTCTGCTTTAGATGACACTGGATGATGCTCTTATTAACAGAGAGAGGAAATACAGGAGGATAAATAATATTGGGTAAGGAATTGGAAAGAAATAAATTCAGCTTTGGACATACTGCAATTTGAGGTGTCTTGAGCACATACAAATAATGATAGGCAGAATTCGAAAGATTTCCACCATCCCAAGATTCTTGTCTCCTGATGATTCCATCAAACACTAGTCTATATACTGTTGTGAAGGGACTGTGCAGATATAACTAAGGTTACTATCAGAGATTAAGATAGAGTGTTTAACCCAGATTATTTAAATGAGCCCAATATATCCCACAAGCCCTTAAAATCAGTAGAAGAAGGCAGAAGAATCAGTCAAAGAGATGCAACAGAAAAGGACATGAGAGAGCTTCCAAGTGTGAGAAGGATTCTTGGTGCCATTGCTGGCTCTGAGATGTAAGTACCCACGTGCATGGATTGGAGTGAGGTTTCTAGGAGCGAAAGGGAACCCCCAGCTAACAGCCAGCAAAGAAAGGGTACTCAGCTGTACAACCATAAGGAACTGGATTCTGCCACCAGTCTGAAAGAACTTGCAAGTGGAATCTTCCCCAGAGCTTCCAGAGAGGAACACAGCCTGCCAACCACTTTATTTCAGTTTTGTGAGACCCAAAGTAGAGGAAACAAATGAACCATGCTGTACCCAAAACTGACCCATGGAAACTGTGAGATAATAAACAATTGCTGTTTTAAGCTGATAAGTTTGCAATAATTTGTTACAATGGCAATAGAAAACATATACATTACACACACATACATACACCTTCAAACACATCTCAAACTCAGGGTAGAAGTACAAGAAGAGGGTGTACTATAGAGTTCTATAGTTCTATTGAGTGAGAGAAGTAGATCAATAATATACACTTGGAAAATTTTAAAAAAATGTTTAAAGGGAAATAGCACAAGAGGATCCCAAAGAAATAGAAAACCATAACACGTGTTATAAAAACGAAGAACAGAGAAAATCTTAAGAATGAAGGAATGAACAGCAATACAGCACTGTAAGATGCCACAGAAGGGAAGAATTTTTGACAAGGAATGTTGCTATACTATACCTCTTTTTTGCTATATTATTTTGTAAATGGCTGCTTTTTTCCTTATTATAATATCACCCTATTAGATTGTGGTATGAGTTGTGTCACATACCATCTTTCACACTCTTCAACAGCGCTAAGAAGATCAGAACCAAAAATGGAGTCCATCTCTAGGAAATATAAGGCTTTGATGTCAGTTAGGGTCCTCCAAAAAGCAGAGGCCAAAATAGAATTAGCCAATGAAAGAGATTTATTAGGAGCAATGCTTGTGAAGATAAAGGGAAGGGGAAGGAGTAGGCAGGGAGATTCTTCAGACCCTGATGCAGGTCTGGGCCCTGGGAAAGGAGAGAGGAGAGAAAAGAGGATTGAGTAGTAAGAGCCTCAGGCTGTGAGGAAGTTCCGAGAAAGCCTCAGTCCAGGCAAGGGGAAGCACAGAATAAAGATTACTCATCAGAGCAATGTCATATTGGCAGAAATGGTGCACTTCTCGTATCCCCTCCAAGTTTAGTCATTAGCTTTGAGCAACTCAGGGTGAGTGTGGGCTTGGAGAGAACACTGTAGTGCATCCAAAGATGTGGCAGCTGGAAGCTATCTGCCAACTATGCTCTTCACAGCAGATTCTCTTAAAGGCATGTCTGAGCAGCCCTACCAAGGGCCACCACAAACCATACAGCATGCATTTACTGCATAAATATTTATTAAGAATTACTCCCCTACCTTGTTTCACTTTTCTTGTTATTTTGTGGATATGTATTTGTATAAGAGTGCTTCAAAATATTACTGTAATAAAGCAGATTATAAAATACTTTTACCTGGAAGACGAAACTAAAAAGTAAGATTCTAAAAATAAATGCTGGACTATATTAGAAATAGAGTGGATATTGTTCTGCTTTATTGGATAGTTTATTAAACCCCTTAACTTTTGATTATACTTGTTTTTAATCCAAGTCTAAGATTTTCAGAGTCAGCGTGTTAGTTTATTCACATGATTTCAGACATTGAGGAAGGCCAACACGTGTTTCCTTCCCTTTGCATCTATTGCCTGATGCCTGAAGTTACACAGCCAGATTAGTGATATAGTCTTGCACACTTCGTGTTTTATCTTGCCTCTCCCTGGAGTACCCTCCGACCGTTCCTTTTCTGCTTTTACCACCTATCTTTCAAGAATTAGTTCAGGCATCATCATCTCTAGGAAGCACCTCCACATACCCTTTCTCTACATCTGTAATTCCTCAACTGTATATCTTTCATATCGCTTATCCCACAGTGCTATCATGATTGTTTGAGATCCTTGGGCAGAGACCTTCCTTGTGTTTTATCATTATTCCTTACAATTAGCACTTCGCATGGAATAAAATAGGTACACAGTATGTGTTTGTTAAGGGAAAAACTTAAATTAGCACTTCACATAGTCATTTCCACTTGAAGATGATTAAAAGATAGAAGTAGTTTGTTTTTTGGGTTTTTTTTTTTTTTTTTTTTTCTGTGGTACGCAGGCCTTTCACTGTTGAGGCCTCTCCCTTTGTGGAGCACAGGCTCCGGACGCGCAGGCTCAGCAGCCATGGCTCACGGGCCCAGCCGCTCCGTGGCATGTGGGATCCTCGTGGTCTGGGCACGAACCCGTGTCCCCTGCATTGGCAGGCAGACTCTCAACCACGGCGCCACCAGGGAAGCCCGGAAGTAGGTTTTGACTGGGGTAGGGGGCCAGTGATAGGGACAGTGCTACTGAAGAAGGTTTTTAAAAAGCTATCCTCTAAGATGATAGAAAGTGTTCATAATTGGAAACCTGATACTAAGTTACTTATGCAAAAGAAACAATTTTTCACAAAGCTGGCCCAGGGATAGGCTCGTTTTAATTTCAATATGCTACCTTAGCCCAAGTGAATTGATTTGGTAAACTAAGTTTTTTTCAGC
Organism: Kogia breviceps; assembly: GCF_026419965.1. NCBI lineage: Eukaryota > Metazoa > Chordata > Mammalia > Artiodactyla > Physeteridae > Kogia > Kogia breviceps. The sequence continues at coordinate 142,608,730 of NC_081310.1, read as the reverse complement.
CATCAGAAAAGGTAAATGACATTCAGACATCTGCTTGAAGGAAAAAAAATTTTTTTCTCTTGGTCTCCTACAGATGTGTCTTTAAGAATGGCACATAAGTTAAAATCCAAGAGCAAATAAATCAATACCAAATGTGAAGTGGCATTTAGAGGTTTATCTCATTGCCAGTTCTCTTTTAGACCTGGCTTGATTTCTTTCAACAGCAGACCCTCTGGAATTCTGCTACTTTGCATGGTTGCCTTGATGGTTTCTCCTCTGGAACATTTACTGACCTTCTGAGAATATTCCTAACTCCTCTTGTTTCTATAGTCTCTGTCTCCAGGACTCTGTTCAGGTTGAATGAGAGCTAGGATTGAAGGATGATATATCTCTGCCTTATGTAATACTCCACTTAGCCACTGACATAATCATTATGTTCTAAAAATTAATGATGAGGATTATGACATGCTAGAGATTTTACAAATACACTTATTCTGAGTGATATTTGTGAATATACCTTTTTTCTCTTATAATGAGCTTAAGATACTTAACTGTGGAAAACTTATTGTAAGAGGGAAAAGCAGACTACCTTTCTTTATGCTTTTCAGACCTTACCCCTCTGCTTAAAACCTTTGCACTGCAAAATGAATGAACTTTAAATGTTGTCATGGTCTGTAAGATCTTACATGATCTGGATGTAATCTGTCTTTATGACTTCTGCTCTTCACATTCTTCACTTGTTCCCTGGCCCCAGTAGACTTCCCTTTGATACTCAGACCCATCTGGGCCCTTCCTGTCATAGGAACTTTATATATGATAATGGTCCCTATCTTCCCAGGTCTTCATGTACCTGTTTCCTTTCCATTCAATCTCAGTTTAAATGTCATCTTCTTAGAAAGGCCTACTTTGGCCATCATAGATAAAGCATAACCCCTCCCCCACTATCTATTCCATTATTCTATTTTATTTGCTCTAAAACACTCTGAAGTTACCTTAGTCTGTTGACACTGAAGGGGAGAATATGCCACTCCAAAATATGCCATTTTGGCATATTGATTATTTTGAATTAAATTTACTTGAGAAATAGCTGGTGCAAGAAGGACATTCTGATTCTCTTTTATCCCCTTGAAAGCAGGAAGTAAATCTTCCATGTGATAGGTACCTTCCCTGTACCAGGAGGTAAAGAGATATCCTTATTACTAGAGATAGGGAATTTAGGACCAAGAAGGTCCTAAACAAATATAAACAAATCTTGTTACTTCTTCACTCACTTACTACCCCAAGCCCAAACCTCTTTATCTTGTCAATTCTTCACAAATTAATTGTTTCTTTGTCTAAAAGGTCTAGAAGCTTCCTGCTTTGGTCACTTCTTGGAGTCTCATATTTTTATGGGATTCCTGTATGTATGAAATTAAATTTGTTTTTCTTCTGTCTGTCTTATGCCAATTTAATTATTAAACTGACCAAAGAAACTATATGAGAAGAAGGGAAAAATTTTCTGCCCCTACAGCTCCATGAGGGCATGGACTTCATTGGTTTGTTTATGGAAAAGTGAACAACTTGGTGGCACATATCAACAGGCTTATATATGATGCTCACCTTTAAGTCCAGCTCTTTGAAAGTGCCAAGATTAGCTTTGATTGAACAGTCTTTGATGAAATGACCACTCCTGAATCAAATATTGAGGTCAGGATGTTGAAACACAAATAAATCAAGCTTGGATTACATGCCTTCTGCATGTAAAGAGTAGAACAAACCCTGATAGCAAAGACCGAGAGTGTGAACAAGGGTGATTTTTCCAGAGAAAATGAGGGTATTTTTTTAAAAAAAGAGAAAGAGAGAGAAATAAAGACTTAGAAGTTGAAAGCAACAGCTGCCCACTACAAGAAATAGAAATTGATATCATTACTTTAAAGGGCTACAAGTCATTCCTCAGTGTAGACAAATCCTAATTTAGTTAACTAAACCATCTAAACTGGAATTTAAACCTCTGACTTCTAACTCCACTGTCCATATCCACTAGCTCTGTTTCCTTTTATTCTTACTGTACCATACATGCTGATACAACAGCCTTTGACTAATAGTTAATTTCTTGTGTACACTGACACAGCGAGTCAGTGCCCTAAAATTTTAGATATTAATAGTCTAGTCATCAAAGTTATATTCCCTTTTGAAAATTAGTATTTAGGAATTTAACTTACCTATTGATGTCATGAAATGGCTAACAAGTCAGTCCCAAGACCCTGATCAACTCTGCTTATGAAAAAAAATTAAAAAATAAAAAAGGTTATCTAAAGTTGAAGACCAAATCCTGAATCCTGGAGATTCCATGTGACCCAACCTGAATAGCCAGATTCTCCCCCTTTTTATGGTCTCTTCATCTCATCTTTCAGATGATTCTATATAGTCCTTTAGGAAAAAATTTCCCTGGGAAAATAAGAAAGCATCCATCATTTTAATGTGACAGGTAGAAAAGTAGCACAGGACCAGAACAGAAATCATTTAATTGTTCTTGAATGCTTGGGAGACACCACTAAGCTTCCAAAAAGTGGCTGGGAGAGTATGTGATAAACATGTTGTTGGAGTGTGCATTATCTTATTCCAATTCCCAAGTCTAGCTGGAGACACAATATTCAGACCAAAAAAAAAAAAAAAATCAACAGCCTGAAAATATAAAGGTTTTCATTTTCTTTGCTATTAGTGACTTTGAGGCTTCAATTAGAAATCTGTCTGCTTAAAACAGATTTGACCTTGACAAATGCACAACTTTCTCATTGGTCAAATGAACATATCACCTAAATTTGAAAACATGCTTGGGTACTTACTAATTGTCCACTTAAAATTTAGAGGCTTGTCTTTGTAATGGAAGTGTTAAATTTAATTAAATAAGGTGACTATTAGACTAAGGTAGTTCTAATGCCTTAACAGCCTAATAAGTAAACCAAAGCCTTTACCTGCAAATGCCTCAAGGTCGAGAAAGTGAAACTGAAGGACAACCAATCACAAACAGCCAACTAGGCTTTACCAAATAAGGAAGTGGTTTAAACTGTTAACCAATTAAATACTTTCCTTACTTTGCTTCTGTGTCTTCTCTATAAAAGTTTTGTCACTAGTTCCTGGCTGGTGGAGTGCTCCTAACCACTCCAGTGCTCAAATAAACTCTTAAAATTTTATTATGCCTTAGTTTATTTATTTTTTTTAACATCTTTATTGGAGTATAACTGTTTTACAATAGTGTGTTAGTTTCTCCTTTACAACAAAGTGAATCAGTTATACAGATACATATGTTCCCATATCTCTTCCCTCTTAGTTTATTTTTTAATAGAAGCATAGAGAGAACCCATGAAATGATCTCCTGAAGCACTTAAGTAGGAGGCACTTTCAAGATCTTCAGCACATGTGTTTATGTGTCTGTCAGCTTGTGGTACTAGAGTGGGGCAATAGGAAAAAAAAAAAAAAAAAGGTATTTTTCCTACTAAGTAGCCAGAAGAGGAGCATTGCTATGCACAGTATTTACAAACCCAGACAGTGATCACCACATTCAAAGACAGTTTATGGTAAGTAAATGCAAGGTTGAGCTGAGAGATACTTAAGGATTTAGAAGTTTTAAGTTGCAGACAAAATAGCTCTTTCTTTCAAGGGAATGTTTTGTTGAAATGCTTGAAATATATTCACCAGAAGTAAAAAGATGGTCTAATGGACGTTTATGGAATCTCAGAAGTGTTGCTCAGGGAAGGAAGATCTGTCCTTCTTCAATGTACTATGGAGTCCTAACAGCATGGCACAGTTGGGGGGGCAGGTAAACGTGCCTGAAACCAGGATCTGTGTTCCTCTGGTATGTCACTGTATTCTTAAGGTGTTGCACTGGCAAAGCATTATGTAAATGATGCTGAATAAATGAGAGACTGTCTCATTGATCAGAAGTTTCTCTCATCAGTCAGTTGTGGTTTGGCCACACAGCTGGCCTTAAGTGGACCTCTTGGTAGGCTACTATAAAGGAAATTTAGGGAGGGTCAAAGCAGATGACCTTAATGTCATTTTTAATCTTGAGAGACTATGATTTTAAGATCTTTCAAAGACTTGTGGTTTGATGGGCATGATGGATTAAAATGCTTAGTTCCTTAGTCCTAGGAGCACCACCCTTCTGACAGAATTTGAAGAGAAACATTTACAAGGACTGCTCTATCCCTTCAGATACGGGCTGGAGCACAGGGTTTGTCTGACACAAATTGAAAATCAGAGGCTCCAAACAATTTTGGAAAACAATTTTCATTATATAAGGATCAGAAATGACCTCATCAAAGTGTTGAAGGACTTCTCTCAAGGCCTGTAAGCTCCATGGAAACCATCTGAGTCTGGGGGAAGCATGTGGGGGGCTCCTTTTTTGGCTTCTCTGAGACCCTCACTCTCTCATCACAGACATGGAGGTAATGACAATTGCCACCTTGCCTTCATTAGTATAATAGCTTTAACGATTTGATTTACCCCTGTAAAATGTGCTGCATAAATGCAAATGATCACCAATAATGATAATTAACAATCTTCAGCTACAAACCTCTCCCACCTAAAGTCCATATATTAGAGAATGAGAAATGTAGATGCTGTCCCCTCTTTGTGCCAAATATGGTGACAGGCATTTGTAAAAGCTGTGCTTTCTCTGGTTCCATAGCCTAAGTATGTTTGCTGACTGAGGGAGATACTGATATAATTTATCTTTCATAAGAGTTCAGTGCTAGGGTGGCAAGGTGCTGCGTTCAATATGGGAGGGGGAGGGGGAGGTTTGGAGCAGGGAAGCTATTTCCAGGTGGGAAAACATGAAGTCCCCAAACCCTAAGTGTATTTAATAGAGAGAGATTTATCATGATTTGTACCCTGCCAGCATTGTACACAAATAGCTTTACAAGATGAGAAAAGTACCGAAACAGGGCCTGAACATCTCAGGTTTAAAAATGTAGCTCAACCCATGCGCATTGTTTTGCACGGTCCTGACCAATTATCAGATGCTGCTTATTGACACCATTGATTATTTCCATGAAACCAACAGTCTGATTAAATAGCAAAAGCTTCAAGCCTCTTGATTTAAACCTGGAAGGAAGAGGAAAGTTTCGTTCCTAGAAATGTAGTTCATTTGCCCATTAAAGTTAATCTGCCTATTCTGTTATATTATAAAAAACAAAATAAGCTAAGATGAAGGATGAGGGTGGTCAAGTTTTCATTCCTTTAGCAGATCTTTTTTTTTGTTAAAGAGGATACATTTCATGAGGTTTTGATTTTTACAATGTGAGCTGCAGCACAATCTTTGTTTATCCTATTAACTGATGTATTCCTTTAATAACCCTGTTACTGATGAAACATGTGGCAAAGCCCTCTCCTCGGCACAGTACTTAAATAGAGCATCAATTATGAATAAGGAATCTTTGTTGTTAGCTTAGGCCTCTTATCTTTCTTGGTTTGCTTGGGACTGTTATTTTTACCTTCTTTGGAGATTTCTTTTGACTTCTTGCAGTGTCACAACGTGATCTAATCTTAAATGCTTGCCTTCTCTTTGCAGCCCATTCTAGCTTTATAGCTTGGGTCTTTCATCTATTTCTTGATCCAAGATCAGGTGTTTCATTCATTCACAGATAATTTACTTCTACTGGTTTTTTGAGTTTTTCAAGCTCAAAATGCCAATTGAAGTGAAAAGTTCAGAAAAAAGAAAAGACTCAACTACTTTGGAGTCTAAGACATTTAAGGTTCCTCCCAGGGGGTTAACTCTCCAATTCAGGGTGAGAAGATTTGCAAAGTTAGAAAGGCTGGTAAATTCATGAATTGACTTCTGAAGTCACATGTAATTTGCTTTTTAAGAAGAAGAAGAGCATTAGTAATTTGGGTTCAAAATAGAATATATACAATGAGAGAATTCAGTCCTAAACTTTTTCTTGTATTTTTCCATGCAAATAGGGCAGTTGGTGTGGAAAACAGGAGAAATTGACCCTGCAGTTAGCTAACGGTAAAGCTTAACGTATAAGAGATAATATTTTAAGAGCATATTTTAAAGCAGTCTAACTCCAGTAACAGGATTAGAGTCATTTGAATTCTCAGCAAACTTTCAAAATTTGCGGCTTTGTTTTGGTTTCCTTCTCTCTTTCCATTCTTATTTTCATTCTGGTGCTACCTTTGCTTTACCCATATTTTAACTGTTCAAACCTCAGCTGGCAACCTAACATCCTATTATGCCCCCTCTTTCCCCATACCATTCAAAATTACTTTATTTTTAAGGTAATTTCAGCTAGGTGTTAGGAGAAAAATAATCTGAATAAATTTCCCTTTACCAGGCTATTTGTGAAAAATGTACACAGGAGAGAAAAAAAAAATTTTAAGGAACAATATCCTAAAAGTGATGTGATGGCTATTTACTGGTTTCACCCACTCTGAGCAACAGAATCTTGACTTTAATGGTTAGATAGGGTCTCCCCAATGAAACAATTTATATGTAACAGAAACAGCAAATAAATTCATCTTATTAGGCTAATTCAGGTTGATAGTGCTGCTTGAAGCACTGTGTTAAGAAAGTTTACAAAGCAAAGTCAAGGTGCAGTAAGAAAGAACAGTTCAAATAATTAGAGCTTTCTTCCATAGATGAGGGACGTGAGGATGGTAGTCCTAAGGCCAAACATTTACCATTCCTAATATATTGAACTATACTAATGGAACCTATGCTTTAAAGCAGTTGAAACAATTAAATAAAATTATGCTTAGAAAGTACTTAGCATGATGGTCCTCAACTCTAGCTGAGATTTTGATTTAGTATGTCTGAAGGGATTAAAACACAGCAATGACAGCAACAGTAACAACAATAGCAAATGACTGGATGAAAATGACTTTCCCCTGGGATTGAGACCCATTGGCTTTACCCATAGAAAGCCAACAATATATATTAGCTGTTATTATTATTATTAAAATGGAGAAGCATTTCCCAAAAGTTGTGCTACGAACACCAGAGAATTAAATGATGTATGAAAATTGCAATTATATGTGTGTGGAAATGCTGCATAGTCTGTCCCCTCCTTTAAAACTAAAAGGCGCTTTACTTATTGAAAAAGTTGAGAAGTCCTTTAGTAAATAAATTTATTTTCCAAATTTTTGTGAATTCATACCTTTATCCTTAACTGTCTATTGACATTCATTGAAAGTAGAATTTGGAAGAATATATTCTGAGTACAGTTCTTAAAGGTTTAATTTAAGCAGGAGTACACAAAACAAACTACACATAATATATAGTTGTGTTCTGTATAATTTCTTATTTTGCAATATTAAGTAACTGTTCCTCTGACCAGATCAATTGCAGTAACATGAAACATCATGAAAGTCATTTCTGCTATAAAAAGGCAACAGAAAACCTGTTTTCTGACTGAACCCAATTACCATCCCAATTTTCTTTTTTTTTGTTCCATATTTCCAGCATAACTTGTCCTATGCTCATATGCTTTATTTTTTATTTATTTTTGAAATTAATTTTTATTAGAGTATAGTTGATATACAGTGTTGTGTTTCTGCTGTACAGCAAAGTGAATCAGTTATACATATACGTATATCCACTCTTTTTTTTTTAACATCTTTATTGGAGTATAATAATTGCTTTACAATGGTGTGTTAGTTTCTGCTTTACAACAAAGTGAATCAGTTATACATATACATTTGTTCCCATATCTCTTTCCCCTCTCTCTTAGATTCTTTTCCCATATAGGTCATTACAGAGTACTGAGTAGAGTTCCCTGTGCTATACAGTAGGTTGTTATTAGTTATCTATTTTATATATAGTAGTATGTATATGTCAATCCCAATCTCCCAGTTAATTAATCCCTGCCCAACTCCCTTTCCCTTTTGGTAACCAAAAGTTTGTTTTCTACATCCGTGACTCGATTTCTATTTTGTAAATAAGTTCATTAGTACCATTTTTTTTTACATATAAGTGATATCATGTGATATCTGTCTAACTTACTTCACTCAGTATGACACTCTGTAGGTCCATCCATGTCACAGCAAGGAGATTTTTTTAAAATGCCAATTTTCTATGCCTCTGGACAGCATATCTCCTTAGAAGAGTTGCCTATATTTGCCGTGTTATGGACTGAATTGTGTCTCCACAAAAATCCTGTGTTGAAGCCCTAATCTCCAGTATCTCAGGATGTGACTGTATTTAGAGATAGGACCTCTAACAGAGTGATTAACTTAAAACAAGTTCATTAGAGTGGGCCCTAGTCCAATCTGACAGATGGCCTTACAAGAAGAGGAAATTTGGATACACAGAGATACCAGGTGTAATGCACAGAGGAAAGACACTGGAACACAATGAAAAGACAGCTATTTGCAAGCCAAGCAGAGAGGGCTCAGAAGAAACCAAACCTACCGACACCTTGATCTTGGGCTTCCAGCCTCCAGAACTCTGAGAAAATAAGTTTCTGTTATTTAAGCCACTCAAGTCTCTGGTATTGTATTATGGCAGCCCTAGCAAACATGCTGCCTACAATTTGTCTGCCTTGTTTTCTCTTGAATCCGCTCCATTTAGGTGTTTAACCTCACCATTTTTCCCAAAGAGCACATCTGAGGGCACAACAGCATTTGACACAGTTGATTACTCCCTCCTTTTTGGAAAGTTTTTTCCACTGGGCTTCTAGGACATCACACTCTCCTGGTTTTCCTCCTATATCACTGTCACTGTCATTGACCAGCCTTCGCACTCTTCATTCTGGTTTTCCCTCATGTCCCTGACCTCTTGCTCCCTGGGACTCCCTATTCCTCTTCCTTCTATTTTTTTTAACCCAGAACTATCATTATCAAACACCTACCTTATGTATTTATCATCACTGTCTGATTCCCTCCCCAGGAATGTGCAAGATTTTTGTTTCTTTTAGCCACTGATATATCATCAACATATAGGACAGTGCCTGGCACATACTAAGTAGCTTTAACAAATGCTTTTTGAATAAATAAATTGGATACAACCAATTAATTCACTTAGGAAAATGGTCTATTTCTTTCCTCATTGTCATTTTCTGATGAACTCTTGTTGTGTTCCACTCTGTTTGGAAGCAGTAGAGGTTCATTTCTGCAGCACTTTAGTAAATTCTAGCATTGTCTAGTGGTCAAGGGTATAGGATCCAGACCTGGACTCTGCCTTTACTGGTTGTGATAACACAGGCACATTTATCCTGTTGCCTCAAATTTGAACAAAAGCTAATGATTATTTCACCTTATAGGAGATGAAGGGAGAGAATGCATGTAAGGTACTTAATACAGTGCTTGGCACCTCGTAGAAGTTCAGTGTTATCTTCCATCATGATCAGAATTTCTACAGCAGACTTTCTACAGTAGAGCTACATACTTCCTTGAATGCAGAAACCTTGGATTCTATACTTTCATCTTTACCAGTTGCTAGTGCTGTAATCTACATAGCAAAGCTACTCAGAAATGCTCCCCACTAATGTAGAAGCACAGCCCTAACTAGCTACATAGATGTCAGGAGACAGCAGCCTTGCAAGGGTTAACAGGACTTTCTGGGTGGAAGAGCACTATAGCATTCATGTTTTTTTCTGTTCAAGGCTTCACATGCTGCCCAAAGTATCTCTTATAATTCTGTGCAAAAAGACTAAAAAAATCTGAGATCCTCTTCAAATGTAAGAGTTATGAGTCAATAAAATGTGGGGTTTTTTTGCTATGGAAATGCAGCATAAAATAGATAAGCGGAGCATCTAACAGAAATTTTGAGAGTGTCTGTATCTCTATTCAATTGAGGAAGTGAGTGGTATAGGTAGGAAAGGGGCTGTTTTAAGTTCACACTATGAAAGGGACTTTAAAGAATCCTTTATTTCTTGTATTCTCTTCTATTTGTGACACAAAGCAAAGGGGTTAGTTCACAAGGCTATGAGCCAGAGAGCTTGGAGTATCCTGAGGGAAAAGGCTTCAGCATTAAACACACAGACAAGAGAACCCAAACACAGGGTGTTAAAACATGCAGGAAGCCTGCATTTGACAGAGGGCTTTGGAGGGAGCAAATCTTCTTAGCAGCACTGATAATAAATATGCTGTTGAGAATGAACATTAAGGGTTAGAATAAGGAAAGGCTGAACATTTTGTAAAATTTAAGAAGGGAATTAGAGGCAAACAGGAAAGCAAGTATAAAGCAGAGCCCAGTTAGAATAACAAGTGGATTAGTGTGGTTGGAACATAGTGTAGGGGTGAGATTTTTAAAGCATTTTTATTTACAAGGTAATTTTTAGATTGTTGCAGAGTTACTGAATCTCCCCAATCCCTTAAACTAAAAGTAAACCGCAGTTTTTCTTTGCTGGGTGTTACATGAGGGACTGTGGTCACTGAAATGTAAAACTCTAGCCAGGAAATGGAATAAAGTTGAAAGAGGGGTTTAAGCTCAGCCTTGGAAAGCAGTGTAGAGTAACACCTAAAAGACGGACCTTGAGTTCAGGTGACTAGGTTCAATTTCAATTCTGTGACTTGCTAATTGGGTGATCTTGGGCAAGTTAATTAATGTTTTAGAGCCTATATTCTAATTTACATAATGTGGGGATAATATTATCTTCCTCACAAGGTGATTATGAGGATTAAATGAGATCATGTATAGAAAGCATTTTGCTCAGCGCCTGCCTTATTGTTAGTGTTTGGTAAAGATAAGTGATGCCATTGATTTTGACAATGGCAATGATTTAAAAGGGCCTAGGAGGGAGATCTTACGAAATTTTCAGTGTAAAAAAATGGACATAACAAACCCACATTTACATACATAAACACATCACAATCCCTAGATTATATTGGGGAAAGAGGAGAACATCACAGCTTCACAAGAGAGAAAGTGCTGGATATTGGACCTTCTTATGTAACTGGAACTAAGAGGAGTAAGGACACGTAACCGACTTTCTCCCTCTGTGCTGTGGACCTAGCTCACTTGAGGACACTTTGCTCTCATCGGCTGGCCAGCTAATGTCAGAAGATCAATGATAAACTCAGTAAACTCAGATAAGCTTGATTCTGAACATTAGAGTGCCACATCATTCTTTTACTGAAGTGAGCCCAATAACAGAGAAATGACCCTTATGGATTGTCAACGACAGAAAAAAAATATGCATACTTAAAAAAAATCCTTTTGGGCTTTAAGAGAAGATATTTTTCTTGCAGCGATATTCCACAGTTCAGTGAGGCTAACCAGATCTTATACTAGAAAAGATGTACAAATGGTGTCTGAGGAACATGCCTGCTGCTCTTTGTTCTAAATTTCCCCATGCTGCCGTTCAGGACCATGCTCCCCACGGAAATGTTACATAAGGCCCTCCTTTATCCTGAATTGTTTATTAAAACCATTTTGAAATGAAGATTTTTATCTTTGCTACCATCATCCACGTTGATAAAATCTTTTCCTGCTTATCCTCTCAAGCCCTGACTCCTGAGATGATTACATTTTATGCTGGCTCATGGCATAAACTTTCAAAACCACTAGGTGAGTTGTCTTTGTAGTACAACTGATTTCTTGATTGATGTACAGTGTATGACATGGCTTTGTTCTCCTGGCTTCCCACTGGTTACCAGATTATAGATAAGAAGAAAAGAGAAGAGTGTAACAATCAGAGCAACACAGGGATCTCTAACGATATTAGAGGTTACCTTCCCTTTAAGAGAGCATTTGTTATTTTTAAATGATTGGATCATCCAAATATGTCATGCTGGGCAAGTCAACTCAACTACAGACTGGGGCTTTGGAAAGCTTTTTTCCTGATCCCAGAGTTCATCTCACTTTTGGCTGCAGGAAATCTATACCCTGAGAAATTAGATGTCTGGAGTGATCTTTAATCTCAGCCGAAAGCTTTTTTGTTGTTGAAATGCTGCCCAATTGTGAGGAAAGACACAATTTTCCTTACAGTGCAGAGAAAGAAAAAAAAAATTTTTTTTATTTAAAGGAAGGTACTTAATGCTGGCCTCTTACTTTTCAAATGGAGATAATACTTTCCTCTTGCTCTGAGAAAACTTCAGCAGTTTTGTTTTCCTTTCTTCCAAAGTGGAAGAAAATTGACATTATTGAGACTTTCTTTGGAAAGCACATAGGACATTTAGATTTGGCTTAGTCTGTAGGTACTTGGCCTATCAAAAAATCCGGAAGTAAGCGTTGATGAATCAACCAATTTTCCTGTTTTGAAAACTTCTCTGAATCCATTATTATGTAAAACAAATAAAATTGGTTTTTCTTTCAAATACGCTTTCTAATATCCACTGCGCTTCAGTACTAGTTAGAATTGCAACTTCCTATGTGTATATACTGTTTTTCTAACACAAATGGCTCCCCTCTCCTATTCTCTATGGTGCAGTGGCTCTGTGAGTGTGACAAGGTTAAATACTTTGTGTTTAAAATATCTTGACTGAATCCCAGCTGTGGGCTTTTAATACTAATGGAGAACACGGACAAATCTTACATACTTGTCTCATGCACCAATTACTTGGTGAAGGACGTTGGCGTGCAGATGTGACCTCTAAGAAGGAAACCTCAAATGATAGCAAATTATATTGAAATAGGCAGAGGCTGAGGTCACCATAGAGAAAACATACAGCCTGTAATTCAAATGGCCAAGGCAGATTGTTTAAAACACAAATCATTAGGCTGAAAAGCATTCTGCGTAGTAGTAAAATTTGAGTTATCCTTCCATCCCTTCAGACTCTTCTCGTCCTATTCAGCCCTACTGCACCAGGCTTAGGGGCTCCAGTCACAGTTTGTAGCTCACCCATTCCTTTTGTATTGCTAGCAGGTAAGGCTGTTCATGCAAAAATCACTGAGGACAGTGGGAATGACTTTACTTTCTTAGAAGCAGACCCAGCGGCTCTGGCTCCTTCAGATATCAGAGGCTGACGTACTCATCTGATTAGTCACAGGGGGAAAGTGTCCAGCTGATCCCCCTGACCAAGGTCACCAACAGTGCAAAAACCCCATGGCTGGAGTTGTCATAACTTCTACCTTCTAATAACCAAAAGTTGTCCAGAGCTGATGAGCACGCAGGCTTGACAGAGAGCTGTGGGTAGGAGAGCAGGGGGCCAGCACGTGGCTATTTCAGAAGAGCAGCTCTAGCTGAGGAGAGAGAAGGACAAGACCTAAGATAAAGTGAGCTTGGAGAAACCATCTCCAGGAAGAAGAGACTTCCCTTGGGTCTTCTGGTTCCCCTGGGATCAGATTCCTCTGCTAACCATATGCTCTGTTAATGCTTCTGCCCTGTGTCTGGCTGTAAATGACTCATTTATTGAATGCCTGTGTACCAGGCACTATAAATTTAAAGTCTATTCTGTCAGGTATTAGCCTTGTATCCTTCATGTTTTACAGATAAAGACAATGAGGCTTTGGGAGATTAATTTGCCCCAGTTTAAACAGTTAGTGTATTTGTATTCGGCTTCAAAGTCAGTTGTATCCAACTTTTGTGTTTTTAACACAATACACAGCTTCCCCATTTCCTCTCCACTCTTTGCTGGTCTCTTTTCTACCCTGAAAAGTCTCAGGTTTGATTGTCAAGTTAGTATCCTAGAGCAGAATTCTGCCCAGAGCATCCTTACTGAAGCCGTTGTCTAGACAGGCAGGTCATCAGGACAGGGATACTCACTGGGACTAGTACTAATTGATTGACCACAAGGTTCCAGTGCAAAAGGGGCAAGGTGGGGTGGACCTTGCAGAAACACAGTTTAAAAGAGGAACTTTTGGCAAACAAATAGCATCAACTACACGACACCGACCAAGCTCAAATTATTCTCACACATAAAGTCTAATGAAAAACACAGGCATAGAGATTGATTCTGTTTTGCTTTGTTTTGTTTCCTACTTGAGTTGGACCCACTGCTGGATCTGTATTTGGTCTAGGCACATGCTCGCTTTTATGATTTACTTATTCCATTCTGTAATAGACCTTAAATTACTGATGTTTAATGAAGATACACATTCCCAGACTGATAGGTCTTAGGCCAAGACATTGATGCCACATAACCCTATTATGCTATTCCTAACAAGAAATACAGAATTTTTCTGATTCCCTCAAATCAGCAATGAGAAAAGCCTAAGAAGAGGAGCAAGGGAGAAGAGTTAATGATGTTACTTTAGCTGAGAAGAGCTGGCATATTTGAAATCAGTCTCCAGCCATGAATCCCAAGCCTGCGGTCCCTTCTCCCTACAGTACCACCACTTTGAGGCTTCCAAGGGACAGACTCTATGGCTAGGAAAGTGAGACTCAGGGGTTTTGAATTTAAAAACAAACTCTGGTTGATTTTGATTAGCAGCATTCTTTTGGGTTTGCTGAGGACAAGCTATTGATGGAGAGGTGGACTTAAAGAAGTTTAGGATATGATCCCTAACTCAAGAAGCACAAGGGCAGGGGTGGTGATAGAAGGGAGAATGTGTGAGATAGCACAGTGCTCAATACAGGTACTGGTAAAAAGCTGAGTGCCAGAGTTGTGGGATGGACATTCAGATGAAGGCGAAATCATGCCATCTTACATGCTATATTCCAACCACGATAGTAGCTCATAGTTGTGAGTACAATTTTGAGAGGCTCTATGAATAATTTCTTTTCTTTTTTGCTCAATGGCCTGTAGTCAGTCTGTCTGGCTTTGACACCCACCTTCACTATCTAGTAGTTGCATGATGGTGTCCAAGTTTCTTTCTGTGTCTGTGCCTCCGTCTCCTTATCCATTAAACAACAACACTTGTACTAGTAATAAATACATCATTGTATGAAACGTGAGGGGTAAATGAAATAATTCGTATGAAGCACTCAACACAGAGCTTGGCACATGGAAGAGTCAGTAAATAATACTATGGCAGAAAGTGTTGATTGTCTGCTTAATATCCATTCTCTTCTTCCCTGCTGACAGACTCCAACTGAGTTGACTGGCATTTTCCCTAGATGAATGCTCACTCTCCAGCCTCCCTTGAACCAGAGGTAGCCACATGGTGCTATTCTGGTCAATTTGTTGTAGGTGGAAGTCTCCTGGAAGTTTCTGGGAAAGGTTTCACTTCCCTATTCAAAGGGAACATAACCTGACATGTGCCTGACATAACCCCTTCCCCAGTTTTTCTTCCTTGAATATGGATCTAATGTTAGGAGTCAAAGCCACAATTTGTGACAGAGGCGACAAGCAAAGAGAAATTTCAAGAGAATTGAAGATATGCCAGCCCAAACCCTGTCAACCTACAAAACCAACACCAGCAGGAACCCATATCCAGTTTTCTTTTTGTGTGAGAAAAATGCCCCCTAATATTTACTTTTATTGTTTTAAATTGACCCTATCAGAGGGTCTTCTGTTATTTGCAGGTGAAAGCATTTTTAACAGTTATGTATCACCATTTTTTTTTTTTACTTAAACCCAGGGATAATTTTAATCTTTGTAAAAACCCAGGAAGGTAAGGTATTGTTATTCTCAGTTTTCTTCAGATAAGACTTAAATTGAGGCTTAATAATAAAAAGTAACATTTTAATATTAAAAATAATTAACAATGATAATACTACAAATAATGAATTATAATAAGGTAATAAAATGTTAATGTAATAATAGCTGACAGTTTTTGAGTGCATATTATGTGCCACTTGCATTTTATTTGTTTAATCCTCATAACTCTATAAGGCAGGTATTTTTATCACCGCCATTTTACAGATGAGAAAACTGAGGCATATAAAGGTTAAAAAACTTGCCCAAAGTCACAGAACTGAGATTCACATTCAGAGCTTTCAGACCACCAAGCTTATGTGCCTAATTATTTAACTAATTCTACCTGCCTTCCTGCAGTTCCCAAATATTTTCTGTCTCCTCCAGGTCTTTTTGTACATGCTGTTCATTGCGGCTGGAACAGTTTTTTCTCCATTACCTTTTCTTGGCTAAATTTCATTGATGTTTCCTACCTCAGCTTAAATATATCTTCTTGGAAGCCTTCCGCGACACTCCCTCCCCTCTATGTGATTCCATTTTCTCTTGTGTTCACTCCTGTCACAGAACTTAGTCCACTCTTTTGCATGTTCTATTTATGAATCTTGCTCACCCCTCAGAGATCATCTTTCAGGACATTGGCTCTACGCTCTGTTAACCAACATTGTCCTAGGATTTGTCTTATAAAGACATTCAATTAAAGGTGTCAGAGTTAACTGATGCTTTGTTCTCATTGAATGCTTCAGGGGAGGAATTGTGCCTGAGGAGGTAAGAACAAAGCAGATTTAGGGAAAGGAGGAATGACGGACTCAAATCTAGGGGCCCCAAAAGGATTTGCATGCAGGTCAGTTCATGTAGTGCCAGTGAAATTATGCTTGCTATTTTAGCATTTACTGCAATCAGCCCTAGGAGGGCTACTAAGTCCACAGCCAAAAAAAAAAAAAAAAAACGGAAGGAAGAAAAAAAAATGCTCTGAAAAGGTGGCAATGTGTGTCTCTGGAAGGCAAGCCTAGACATGTGGTGGGAGTTAAAGAAATGCAGAATTACAAAAAGAATCCCTCCCACGGATGTCTAAAAATGACGTTCCTAGCAGCTTTAGGTATCACAGTTGTTCAGGCAGAAAACTATTTGATTAACTCACTGGCATTATCTCCGAGGTGTGGGTGTCTTGGAAATCTGCATGCACAATATTTCCTTAAGATAAGCTACTGGGCATTGTTGTATATAGGCTTCATTGCTGCTCTTCAGCTCACTCTGTATATGGCTGACGTCATGCACTTTAAAAATTGTCCCTCCCAAGGTTAAGATAGGTGTGCTGTGGTCATTTTTGTGCCTGGCCTTTGGGAACAAGATAATGAGATTTGATGTTGACATGAAATAGAATTTCTGAATGTACCAGAATGGGCAACATACCCAGCCCCACCCCCTTCATTCTCTCTACACTGCTTTCCCTCGAAGATTTTCAGGTAGCTCCTTTCTCATCTGCATTTTTCCTTTTGTTTTAGATATTTGGTGAATCATACTTGGTTCATCTAGGTGGCAGAGTTAGTCATAGTGTGATATTGAAGTCTGCAGAGGCCATATACAGAAGGATCACCAGAAATAATGGAATGAGTATGTGAGTTACTCAGTAATCCCTACTCTGACCCGTACCTAACCCTGGGTTGGAAATACTCTTTAATTGATTTCCATGGTTAGAGAAAAGAGCTTTCCACCCCAAGTTTAAGGAGCCCAAGCAACAAGAAACCTGACTTTCCAAATGTGACTTTACGTAAGTCCATTGATTTATAAATGATTCAGTTTCTCTGTTTGATTTAGTAGTAATGATAAATATATTTTAAATCATAGGAATACCTAACAGTTTTATTTGTTTGTCAAATTTCAATCAATCTTAGGGGGTGCCAGGAGCAATTTGTTGATAATGACTCTGAAACTATGTATTGGTTGGTAGAAAATTATACTCTAATCCAGGGGTTGGCCAATTTTTTTTTTGTACAGGGCCAAATAGTAAATATTTTAGGCTTTGAAGGCCACACGATCTGTGTTGCAACAACTCAACTCTGCCATTGCAGCCCAAAAGCAGTCAAGGCAATACATAGAGAAATGGGCGTGACTCTGTTCCAATGAAACTTTATTATATAAACAGGAGGCAGAATTTGGCTCACTGCAGGGCCATAGCTTGATGACACCTGCAATTAACAATTTCTTTAGTGGACAGAGGGAGATATTGGTAGAGATTGGTGACACAGAAGCCATGCATTTCCCATTGCTGTTATAGAGATTTGCAGCATTCAGACCTTTTCATTTTTAAAGTCTTATTGATTCCTCCCAAGAAACGCATGAGGCATCTCAGCAGCAGAAACTTTTAGGTCAGTGGTGCATTCTGGTTAAAAGCACAAGCTTTAGAGAGAGACTGGTTTTGGAATCGAACTCTGTACTTAAAAGCTGTATGAACTTGAGCAGACTATTATCCTCTTAGTACCTCTGTGCCTAATCTGTTAATAAATGATAATAATAGTATCTACCTCAAGTATAAAGGGCCCTTCAATCAATGTTTGTGATAAGTTCAATTATTATTATGATCTTCCCTATCTATAAATCGGGGCTAACCACATGGTACTTACGAGTATTAAATGAGGTAGCATATGTAAAGCTTATATAGCACAATGCTTAGTGCATAGTAATGCTTAATAAATGTTAACTAGTATTCATATTTCAATTTTACTGATAAAGAAAGTTTAAAATGATAAAATAGTTCTGCCAAATCTTTATAGTAAATAATAGCAGAAGTGGGACTAAAACCTAGTCCTTTGGACTCCAGAGATCATGTTATGCCCACTAAAAATGAGGAGATATACACTAAACTTCCCTGAAAAGGTACAAAGTGAAACTCAAATGGAAACATTTTTCATTAGAAGTGATAGGATATAGACAAGCCCTCACTTTCCATTAGTTGCATTTATTAATGTGTTTATTCTTAGTCATATAGTTTGTCAAATTTTGTCACATACTTCTCTGTAAAATTCCTTGATTTGAGGTATATTTTTCTTATTTGCCGGTCAGGAGGCAACTTGGCCCTGGGAATAGAGCACAGGCTTGAGAGCTGTTAGGGAGAAGAGATTTTATATTGCCTTTTCTATGAGATATATTTCTTCCTTTATAAAACAGACCCAATTGCCTAAATGCCCATGTTTTATTCCATGTTAGTACCATAATCTTAACCTTATCCCAGTGGAGAAGAATAGTGGACATATACACCAAAGTGGGGGGAGGCTAGAGACCTCTAACTTGTGTGCTTGTGTGGATCAGAAAGATGATCTGAGTCAATTAGATTAATTTCCACTCCACTGTTCTTTCTCCCATGGAGAATGTCAGAGCAGTGAAGGGCTTCAGAGAGGAGATGGCACTTGGAAAGTCATGAAGAGTGAATAGAAATTCAGCAAGAGTAGAAGGGGACAGACATTACAGGCAGAAAGTACAGGCTAAGCAAAGGAGGGTTGACTGCAAAGGGAAGAGAGATCCTAAAGAGAGCTGCCAGGAGGCTTTTGAGACTGTTGCTTAGTAACCACCTAGCACAGTTTGGTGGCTGTAGCTGAATCATTCAAATAACTCTTGGCAGCCCAATCCCTTTCTCCACCCCCATAAGTGTGAACACAGAGTGGAATCTAATTCTAAGTCAGCAGCTGATACAGACATCAGTGATGGGGAGTAAGTTATCTCAGGGACATCTCTTCTTAAGTTGTGGGTAAGTTCTTGCCTTTTCTCCTAGGGACACCCATAGACTCCCTTACCCATGTGCAAGTTGGCCCCTGGACGAGTGAGCTGTGGCTGACTTGAAAGAAACTCACCTTTGTAAACACAGTTCCATGAATTATACCTAACTCTAAAAGAAGAAATCAAACTTAAAACAGAAGGGAGATGAGGAGGAAAAGTCCCTAGGGGAAGGTGCAGATGAGCGTTTTCATGTACTAAAAAAAATATAAACACTTTCAAAAGATGGCACTTTCAGCACGGGCAGGCAATGAAGGAAGAAATTTGTCAAGATCCCATGTGTTTTCCTGATGATACTTCTCCTCCCTCAGTGAATAAATTGATAAAATATCAAGAGCTGTTCTGGAGGTAACGAGCACACAAGAATTTACAGTAGGGGTTGTTCACTGCAGCAGTTGACTGTCTATTTGATTCTACCCCAGACAGTCTCCTACTCGCCTACAGAGAAGGGTGGAGATTCTTCTGGTCATGACTCATGAGGCCGGTGGCCAGAGGAAGTGGGGAGACCAGCGTGGAGAGCTCAGGCTTGAGTGGGCCCGTATACCCTTGCAAGCCGGGACTCGTGGGAGATGCCTGCCCCACGTTTGCCTCCATTTGCTTTTTACTTCTCTCCTCCTTTCTCTTTCCATCCCCACAAACACACGCACATGTTGGAGGGAAGAGGCTATTTCCGGATTGCTAGCAAAGACAGAAATCACACCCAAACACAGAAAAACTAGGAGAGGATACTGCTGAGAGAGTGAACCACATTTTTGAATAGATGAGTTGAAGACCCTTCAGAAGGAAGGAGACCTTTTATGACATTTGGTTCTTCCCTTGTGATTAACTTGTTTTGCTTCAATGGCTAAAATTCTTCTGAATTTCTATCAGCAGTTCCATGACAGTTTCGGAAAGAATGACAGAATGGCCCTATTAAACAGAAAATTCCTTCTCGACAAGCCACTTGAATGTTTAATGTGTATTTCTTTAACTTCTTGGAAGAATGGCGTAACCTGGCTAATGCCTTGGGGTCTGGTCATGTTCTATTCTTTTTTGATTCATATATTGGGAAGGAAATGAGTCACGTTTGATTAAGGGGTTGATACCACCTACTCATGCAAATTATGTGTGTGGACGGGGGCAGGATGAAGCAGAATGCCATAGGGTGGGCAACATTCCTTCCTGTGCTTGAGTGTTGACTTAACAGACCTCAACTCCCAGCATCTCCATCCATGAGCTGTTCTGTGACCAACTCTGCAGAGAAGCAGTGTGTGTTTATGTGTGTGTGTGTGTATGTGTGTACCAAAACATCTTTGGTTCATTACAAAATGTCAAACTATTATATTTATATGGTCCTTATTGCCTCTATGGAAGAGACTGTTTGAATGCCAAATCACACTGCCAGGCACAAATTATGGTAATAACAATAATGGTTATTTATTATTTGTTTTGTGTTTGGTAGTGTGCTAGGTGCATCTCCTCATTTAATCCTCCCGATATTCCGCAAGTAGATATTTATAACCTCTACTATAATAATCTCAGGAAGGTTAAATGAGTAAACTCAACCTCAGATCTGCTTATCTCTAAAATTTGTGCTATTATAAAATAGCATCCTCAATCTGATTTTGGAATTGCATTGTGAAACCCACCATGTTTCAAAAACATTTTTATAAAATGTAAGGCAGTGAGATAGAATATTTTATTCATAATGCACTGCAAAGCCAGAAATTTAAAATGATTCAATATCTGTACTACTCAATTTAGCACATAATTTAATACTCTCACAAATTGTTCTTTCTTTTTTTTTTTTTTATGAAGACCAATCCTTGAGGGCAGACTTTTTTTTATACTTTAAAAATGTAAACATATATGTAGAGAGAGTTGGTATTTTGAATATGATTCAAAATTTCTGTGTCTGTTTTACTTCAACTGCATTTTTTTCTTTTCACCTTTTGACTTCCTTCATCCATTTCTCCCACCTTCCACCCCCTGCCTCTGACAATCACTAATCTATTCTCTGTACCTATGATCTTGGTGTTTTGTTTTGTTTTAGATTCCACATAGAAGAGATATCATATAGTATTTGTCTTTCTCTGTCAGACTTATTTCACTTAGCATAATGCCCTAGAGGTCCATCCATGTTGTTGCAAATGGCAAAGATTTCATTCTTTTTCATGGTTGAATAATAATCCATTATATATCTATGTGTGTGTATATATATATATATATATATATATATATATATATATATACACACATATATCTTTATCCATTTTTTAATCCATTCATCCATGGATGGACACAGACTGTTTCCTTATCTTGGCTGTTGTAAATAATGCTGCAATGAATATGGGGGGTGATGCATATATCTTTTTGAGTTACTGCTTTTTTTTTTTTTTTTTTTTTAAATAAATACCCAAAAGTGAATTGCTGGATCATATGGTAGTTCTGTGCTTTTTTTTGGCTACATGGCATGTAAGATCTTAGTTCCCCAACTAGGGATCAAACCCATGTCCCCTGCAGTGGAAGCACAGTTTCCTAACCACTGGACCACCAGGGACTTCCCTGATAGTTCTATTTTAATTTCTGGGGGAACCTCCAAACTTTCTTTGTATCCTCTTCTGGACCTAACATAAGATAAGAAATCCAATTACAGTAAAGACAGGAGAACAGATGAGACATTAACATGTGTGTGCCCAGCACAAGGAGAGATATTTTTACATGGTTCCTATGGAATCACATTTTATGTGAGGATACAATTATAAAGTCAGCACACGTGGTGATTATTTGTTAGCCTTTTACCCAGTGTCAAATTGCCTTTCTTTTTTTTAAATTTATTTTTTGAAGTATAGTTGATGTACAGTATTGTGTTAATTTCTGCTGTACAGCAAAGTGATTCAGTTATATATATATATATATGTATATATTTTTTTTCTAGAAATATACGGCCCACCAAAACTGAATCAAGTTGCCTTTCTAGTATAATCCCTCATTTTCCAGCCATGTGGAATTTAGATGGAACTGGTCTCATCACAGCTCCAAAGTGGGTCCTGATTGAATTAAACTAATCAGTGAATTCCATACCCTTGGCTACAGTTATTGATTCAGGGATGTCGTATGACCCACACAAAAGCAACCAGGACACAATTCCTGAGCTTTGATTTGAGCCATGAGAAAATTTGAATTCCTATTTTTGTAGCTTCAAGAGCCTTTTGAGGACGAAGAAGGAAGCACCTTCATATGAAACTGCCCAACATTTAAAATACAGAGCTATGAAATGATGAGAAAGACCTGTGTCTCAGGAATATTGTTTGAGTCCTGAGTCACCCCTAATCTAGTAGTAGGAACCAATTTTCTTATTGCTTAAGGAGTTTGAGTTGGTTTTTCTGTTCCTTACAACATGAATCCTACCTGATTCTCCAGGGAAGGCAAAAAGAAATCTCATATGTTATTACTTTATAGATAGTTATGAGGAAGGAGATAGATGGGCTCCAGGCCAGACATTTACAACTAGCCTCCTGTTCATATTTCTTGAGGCAGGGGATAGATGGGCTCCAGGTTAAAGATTTACAGCCAGTCTCCTGTTTATACTTCAAGATAGAAATACAATAGGGACAGGGTAAATAGCTGAACTTGGTCTCCTGTGGATACTTTAAGATAACAGTAATGGCAGGAGCAGAGATGGGCTAAGCACTGCTTTGGTAAAAGATCAAGACGCACATATTTCTCATGCTTAGGGTCAGGGAGACCTCGACTGCACGTGCACAGAAAGGCTCCTCAGGGGTCAAAAGGGAGGGGACGCCAGACCATAATAAGTTGTGGTAACTCCCTCAAAGTCCCTTTCCCTGCCTGAAATCCATCTTGGCTAAAGGATGTGCACACACATAAGGGAGGGCCCTGAGGCAAATCAGCCATGGGGTCAAAGCAAGACGATTGGTCAGAGGAAAACAAAAACCCAGAAGACTGCCCCCTTATAAATGATTTAAACTTCCCAAAGGTGCTACTTCTCTTTCAGCTCGCCCATGCATCTGTTGGCATGTCCTCTGCTTTTCTAATAAACACCTTACTATCCTCCTTACCTACTGTCTCCTTGTCAAAAAACATTTTTTTCAAGACAGACAAGAACTGGGACCCAGACTTTGTCTGCTGGCCCTAATGGTCTAGTGGTTGAGATTTGGCGCTCTCACTGCCATGACCAGGATTCGATCCCGGTCTAGCTCCCAGCTGTTGCTCACTGTTGTCTCTCCAAAATCAGTCATCGAATCTCATAGTAAGGCCAAAACAACCAGTTTTTGTTGTTGTTTTTGTTGTTTATCACGGAAACAGATTGCTGTTTCTTGAGTTGGGCAGGCAATGAAGTGATTGGCTTTCATTAAAGGGTCACATTAGGAAAAATATATTTCTTTTAACTCTAGAGTAACACTGTGCTGTTAGATGCTCAAAATGTGCAAGGCAAGTGTAAACTGGGTTAATCCCAGGAAACAGCAGTTTTTTGTGCTTGCTCTAGGACATTTGCTCACTGAGTGGATGTTAGGTAACATCACTGTCTTAGCTCGGGCTGCTGTAACAAGAATACCATAGACTGGGTGGCTTGAGCAACAAACATTTATTTCTCATAGTTCTGGAGACTGAGAAGTCTGAGATCAGGGTGATGGCATGGTCAGGTTCTAGTTCCAGCCTTCTTCCTGGTTTCCACATGGTGAAGAGAGAGGACTCAGAACTCTTTATCCACTTATAAGGCCTTCAATTCCACTATGGGGGCTCCACCCCCATGAGCTCATCCAAACCTAATTACCTCCCAAAGTCCCCCCACCTCCAAATATAACCACATTGGAGATTAAGACTTCAACATATGGATTTGGGAAGGAGACAAACATTCAGTCCATAACAATCACCCAAACTATTTAAAATCCTTCCCCACAGCAACTCCGCCAAGTACTTGTACTTGAAATCACATAAGAAAAAGAAATATATCCAGAATATGACTCCACAGAATTATCTAATTTTATCTTCACAGCATTACTTTAAGGAAGAGATCAGAATTTCAATATTCTGCATATGAGGGCATTGAGACTCAAGGAAATTTAGAGTTTTCTTTCAGCATTGTAAAGATGGTAACTAAAGCCAGGATTTACAGTCAAGCCTGTCAGACACAAGCTACATGATACAGGAGATCAATAAACTCTTTTTTGATTAATTGAAAATCTTATTAGATTTCAATTTAATGAAAGTTATAAATATGGTGGCAAATTGCTACCTCTCAGGAATCAATGAGGCTGCTTAAAAATGTGGCATTTAGAAGTCTTGGCCTATCCCCTTGACTGAGTTTTTTTCAAACTGTACTTCAGTTTTATAATCATGGCAGTCTCTAAATTACAGAATACATGGGGATCATGTAGTGGCATGCCCCTCGAGTAGTTCTTTATGGCTAAAGAATGATAATTTCTTTTGAAGCAAAGAAGTCACACAGTGTAATACAGCAGAAAATAGTTATTGGAATTAAGGAAATAATAGGTATTCTTTGAATTCTTCAAATTTGTATCACTTTGATAGAGCCCATAGAGTTGAGTTTATGTTGCATTTAAGTGAATCCAGTAAAGAAGGATGAAATATCACTTGTTTTTATAAGTCAAAAGGGAAACTACTTGGCAAAAATTACAATTCAAATGCCCTAGTTTTTGACAGCCTATTGGGGAAAATGTCATACTGCAATGCCAGGGAAATTGCCAATTTCCCACAAAGGAAAGCATTTTTTTTGTAACTAAGGAAGTTTAGTGTGCAGTAGGATACGAAGACATGAAAGCACTTGAATCGTCTCTAGAAATGGCTGAGCTTGCTTACCCCTTTCTGTGTCCACATCAATCAAATGCAGTTTTTGTCAAAGTTGCTTTACTTTGCTCCCTAACTTATCATGACTTCTGCTGAGATTTGGTTATGGGGACGGGGCTTGGAAATAAAATAACAACAGTGGTTTTAGAGGTTTTCTTCCTTTTCATTTTTAAATATATTGATTAAAGTAAAATGATTAAAATAAATTAAGCTTCAGCTAATTTATCAACCCTTATAATGAATTCATCAGACCTCTGAAAACATAGAGAAGCACAAAATTGTTGCTACATGTTTGTATTAAACTTTGGCATTTAGTATTCCTTGGTTTATCATGGCAACCATTCTTTGTATTATCCTTCTTTTTTAGTGTTGGGAAGAAGGAACCAGGAAGAAAAGCAATTAACTTACAATTAATTGTGTTAATACAGGTAGTCCTTGTACAGTCTTTAGATTTTGTTTTCACTGAAAAGATAAGAAGTAGTAACTCATTTAAGGCAGAGTGTCTTGACCCATATACATCTGAATTTTGGCCTGTAATTTTCTTTAAAGTAGCAAGAATTAAGAAGCATTTTGAGGGCAGCTATTTATGCATATGTTGAAGTAATCTTCAGTGGTTTTTGTTCTTTTTTAAAAAAATTTGTTTATGTCATCATCATCCCAAAGTGGGAGGACAGGTTTTATGATTCACATCTCCTAACCCCCAGTGTGATGTCTGCCTCATTACATTGTATGGTCCCTGGGGTAGGGAATAATTTTGTTGCCCAAAGAAATACACAGATTAAAATATATGAAAAAAACTGTCTTGTAATTTAAAAGTAAGGATTCACATACAGTTGAATAACAACACTATGAAGCGTTTTCTAAAAGAACAAATAAGTAAGAGACAGCACTTGAATTCAGGAAATTTTACTTTACAGGATAAACTCCATAAAATGCATCTGACATACTCCTTCATCTAACTGCTTCCTACTTTTTCTAGCTCATTTCCTGTCATTCACCATCTTACACTGAGTATTCCAGCAACACTAAACTGTTTGAATTTCCTAGATACATCATGCTGGAAGTAAAAAAGAAACAGGTGATTTATCAGAGACTAGGATTTGGGATTGTCCTGAAAAAGCTAGAACCATGGTATGGGCTGCCAGGTGGGACCTGATGACAGGCTGATGCTTGGGAGTTGAACCAGAGAAAGCACAGCTGCTGCTGGAAATGCCATCATGCAGAGTGAGAAATATTTAACTCTCTTGCCTTCTCCTCTATTCTTACCCTTGCCCACCAGTGACTTCCATTGCCCACACCAACCAGATGTCAGTTGCCAAGGGGAGCCTGGGAAAGTTAGTTCCCTGAGATGCAAAGCAGCTCAGGGAGGAGGTAGGGAATGGATCTTAGAGCAAACATGCAAATGAAATTTACAACCTGTCTTAAATTGAGCTTACCCAGAAGTACCCTAAAATGAGAACTTGCATTCAAGCAGTTTCTTTGGGAGGTAAATCCAGGATACAAAACAGAAGTGGAAAAATGATGTGTGGGAGGTAAGGAAGCTGATACAAGGAAAATTAATAAGCAAGTTATCACTGTGGGAAGCTGGGGCCCAATCATGTTGGGAATCTCTGAGAAATTGCGTAGAAAATGCCTCAGAATCCCACCTGAGGGATGAGGAGGCTGGGATATGTATGCAGCAACTCTCTTCCCTCATTGCTTGAGAACTGCTCTTGCGAGGGAATAGGCCATGATCTTGGTGGTACTTCCAGCCTGCCCTTAGCATGGGGTGAACATTGTCAAAGAAAGATGTTCAGAGAATGTCCAGAGGCAGAAAAATCACAAGTGCTTGCAGTAAGAACCTGTCAGCAGATAAAGGAATGATGAGGGTCAATTGGCAATGAGAGCACCTGCTACATGCTCAGGACTGAATTAGGTGCTTCCTTTCTGTGTGTCTTTTGTACTTTCTTCATATGTCTATCATTGTGTTTATTACATAGCTGTTTCTAATCTATTCTTTTCTTCCTTAAACCAGAGCTATTTCTTATTCTTTATCTAGTCTCCACCAATCAGCCACAGAACTCCTTATACATATAAAATATTAAATTGATGTTTTTAATCCTATCAGACCTAACTCCTCCCTTTTTATAACAAATAATATGAAATATCCCATTTAATGTCCTGAAATTTAAATAATAAAACCTATTTACACACATTAAAAAAATATCAATATTATATCCTAACTCTAATAAAAAGAAAAAAATCAGAAGAAACCAATTTATCATAAAATAGCATGTGTATCATTAGTAAAGGATAAGGTATGAATACACTAGAAGGCATAAGTGGTTAGACACTTTCATTTACTTATGAAAGCTACATGAAAAACAGAAAACTTCTGAATATTATTTACATTTTAATCTGTGTTAGTTGAAATATAAGCTAATATATAGACTCAGTGTATATATACATAGACATAGTGTGGATGCAGCA
This sequence comes from Kogia breviceps, assembly GCF_026419965.1. Taxonomy (NCBI): domain Eukaryota; kingdom Metazoa; phylum Chordata; class Mammalia; order Artiodactyla; family Physeteridae; genus Kogia; species Kogia breviceps. The sequence continues at coordinate 142,581,265 of NC_081310.1, read as the reverse complement.
ACTAAAAGTGCAGAATGACACAGAAGTGTTGTATGGAAACTTAAATTTCATAAGATTATTTCCATTTATGATGCACTTTTCCAAAAAATGGAACAAGTCTTGATAGATTTACTAAGAAAGTACTTTTTACTGATTAGCATAATGGCATTTCTGAAAAATTCTGTGTAGTTAAAACAGAAAATGTGTGTGTATAAGTGTGTTTGTATTTTCATGCAAAATAGAGTTAGGACATAAGCTCAGATATTATATAGAGATTATTCATCTACATGAATCTCCCACAGGATATTTGATAGTTGCCAGATGTGTGTTAATTATCTAATGTGCAGGACAGGCCTGTGCATTGAAGTTTGGTATCCCTGGTATCCCAGCATCCCTGGTCATTCCTATACCCTAAACTCTAAGGGGTCCCCTAATTACTGTGACAATGAAAAAATACTCTCAAATTTCTAAAACACCACTTTGAAAGTGAGACTTGCTCTTTGAGAACTACTTTGTTAAATGTTTGTTGAATGCATCTGCTTCTCAAGTAGATAGGCCCCATATAGTGGATTAGTTATGGATGGGTGAATAGGAAGTTGAAATTACCCAGGAGTATAAAAAGTGGAAATTCATCAACATATCAAAATCACTTTCTGAGTATAAAGATGATTGATGGCTGTTTGGAAATATATATTTTTAAATGTGGCTATTTATTGGTATATTTAAAACTGTCCTCCAGAAGAAAATATAATGAACTTGGCCTTTCAGCTCAGCATTTTACTAATGACTTGGAAAAAGATACAGGAGCCATGTTTATCAGATTTGGAGATAACACAAAGTTGGAAAACATAGTTAATGTGATGGGTGGTACCCATGGTAAAACAATGAGTTAAAACAAATACAATGATATTCATACTCTGGTCCCAGAATATGATTGCATCAGTACGAAACGAAGGCATAGTCTCTCTTATACACATCAGCTCATTACTATCTTAATAAGTAGAGACACTGGTTTCACCGGTTTCCATGTGATCTTTAACTACAACAGATGTCTAATATTTAACACAAACAAGGTTATAATCCCACTATACTAGACTTGTTTATGGTAATATGTTTAAGTCTGAGTGGTGCCCTTTAAGAGGAGCATTGACCAATCTAAAAACTTAAAAAAAAATAATAATGCAAGATCTGAAAACTCCTCCATCTGAAGAATGATGAACAGAATTGGGGATATTCAGAGTGGAAATGAAAATATTTAGGGGAGACGTGGTTTACACATGAGTGAATTAAGACTCAGAGGTTAAGTAATTTGTGCAAGGTAATAAAATTAATACATTTTATTTATCAAACATGCACTGCTAAGTGATGAACTGTGGATCATTTGCAGTGTTCATAATAAGCACGTGTTGGCAATATAAACAATGCCCAAATTTTAGTAGCTTACTAATTCAGCGACTTAAAATTAATTTACACACATCTAAATTGTCCCATCTTTGATCTTTTTAAGTGATTTTCTTTCCTACATGGGGCGATTCTAGAACTCAGGCTTCCTCCATTTTGTCATTGCTCTTTCCTCTAAGTTCTCAGCATCCTCCACATTTAGTCAGCCAATAGGAAAAAGAGAGCATGTGTGGTAGCACAACTGCTTCTTAAAAACTGCCAGGGAAGTGACATACACATATTCCATTAGCCAGAAGAACTCACATGACCAAACTTGGAATCAAGGGAGGGGGAAGAGAGCAAGGACTCAGGAGGAAGCTGAGAAACATAGGTCTGAATTAGGCAGTTGTCTCCCAAATATTGCTGGCTATGGAAAGAGAGAATGAATTTGTTGGAGGAGCCACTAACATTTTCAGCTACCGTCAGCAAAATAAACTTTTCCACTTATTTTACAATTGAGGACACCAAAGCTTATAAATATTTAAGAACCTTTCCAAAGTTCTCATAGCTTTTAAGTGGGTACTGAATTTTTTGTCTAATTTTAAAGTCTAGGTTTGTCTTTACACTATTCTAAACCATCTCTAGTGAGAGATAGAACTTCCTATTACTAGATTTTGCTTTCTTCCCTAAATGAGTTCAATTTTCCTATTTTTACTTACTTTTTTGATCAGCCAATGGGATCTTGACTAGTTCTAACTTTTCTTGAATCAAGCATTACATCTCCTTTCTAGACAAATTACTGTTAGTCACCCAGAGGCATACCACCAATAATCTTTCTTCTGGGAGTGGTTAAAACAGATACATCCAAAACATACACACACACACACACACACACACACACACACACGCACACACACACACACCTGCTTACACATACACACACTCACAGTCACTCATACGCTCATACTGACACACACACTCACACTCACATATACACTCACAAGCTCCTTCTCTGACCTTTTCTAACTCATACATTTTTCTCCTTTGGGGGATTAAACTACTCCTGGCTCCCCTTTGCTGGTATTTAAATAAAGTCTGCATAAAATACTGAAGTCATTTTCTTCCTGGCTTTGCTCAGTCTCCATAGCAACCTGCTTAGCAACAGACTTCTTTAAAAAGGAATCTCAAAAAAGCTGCACAGGACCATATTTCTTACAATTGTACTAAAAATTGGAAAAAAATTAAAATAAGAACTCTCATCACAACTTACACTAACTTTCCTCTCAGTAATTCTCTGGCCTGTTGACCTGCTTCTGTTCCTGCCCTGTACTGCCCATTCTCCACATTGCAGTCAGAGCCACCTCCAAACACAGTTCAGTTTGTATCATTTTCCTTCCAAAATGTTTCTTGCCAAGAGTTCTGTTCTCATTCTGATACAGCCCAAATTTTGATCAGGGCTCACAAAGCCTTACGAAGTACCCCCAGTCTCTGGGATGTGTTCCTCTTTGCTCCCACAGTCCTTTCTTGTTGTCACTCCCATCTGCCAAGCTCATTGCCCCTTCAAGGCCTTTACATCTGCTGTTCTCTCTGCCTGGGCTGCTCTGCCCTGAGATTTTTACATGATTCATACCTTCTTATACTCACCATCTGAATTAATCTGCATGTTTTTAAATAGAAATGGACATGATCTTCTTCAATAAGTGGTGCTGGGAAAACTGGACAGCTACATGTAAAAGAATGAAATTAGAATACTCCCTAACACCATACACAAAAATAAACTCAAAATGGATTAAAGACCTAAATGTAAGACTGAACACTATAAAACTCTTAGAGGAAAACATAGGAAGAACACTCTTTGACATAAATCACAGCAGGACCTTTTTTGACTTACCTCTTAGAGAAATGGAAATAAAACCAAAAATAAACAAATGGGACCTAATGAAACTTAAAAGCTTTTGCATAACAAAAGAAACTGTAAACAGACAAAAAGACAACCCTCAGAATGGGAGAAAATATTTGCAAATGAATCAACAGACAAACGATCAATCTCCAAAATATATAAACTGCGTATGCAGCTCAATATTAAAAAAAAAAAACCCAATCAAAAAATGGGCAGAAGACCTAAATAGACATTTCTCCAAAGAAGACATACAGATGGCCAAGAGGCACATGAAAAGGTGCTCAACATCACTAATTGTTAGAGAAATGCAAATCAAAACTACAATGAGGTATCACCTCACACCAGTTAGAATGGCCATCATCAGAAAATCTACAGACCACAAATGCTGGAGAGGGTGTGGAGAAAAGGGAACCCTCTTACACTGTTGGTGGGAATGTAAATTGATACAGCCATTATGGAGAACTGTATGGAGGTTCCTTAAAAAACTAAAAATAGAATTACCATATGATCCAGCAATCCCACTCCTGTGCATATACCCAGAGAAAACCATAATTCAAAAAGAGACATGCACCCCAATGTTCACTGCAGCACTATTTACAATAGCCAGGTCATGGAAGCAACCTAAATACCCATCGACAGACAAATGGATAAAGAAGATATGGTACATATGTACAATGGAATATTACTCAGCCATAAAAAGGAATGAAATTGGGTCATTTTTTAGAGACATGGATGGATGTAGAGACTGTCATACAGTCTCTTATTTAAAAAAAATAATTTTAAAGTAAGTCAGAAAGAGAGAAACAAATACTGTATATTAATGCATATATGTGGAATCTAGAAAAATGGTACAGATGAACTGGTTTGCAAGGCAGAAATAGAGACACGGATGTAGAGAACAAACGTATGGACACCAAGGGGGGAAAGCGGGAGGAGATGGTGGTGGTGGTGGGATGTACTGGGAGACTGGGATTGACATGTATACACTACTATGTGTACACTACTATGTATAAAATAGGTAACTAATAAGAACCTGCTGTATAAAAAAGAAATAAATTAAATTAAATTAAAAGAAAAGAATTGAACATCATCTGAAAATACCACCTTTATTTGTTTATGCACTTATTATGCATGTGATTTCCACGAGGGGAGGGGCTTTGTCTTCTTCACAACCTTATTCCAACCACTTAGCACAGGGTTGGCAATGAGTAATCAATCACTCACTGTTGAATAAAATCAACAACTAATGACCAATGTTTGTTTAGTGCCTCCCACATATCAGGCTTTCTGGAGGAATGTATTTGTTTGTTTTGTTGTTTCAGAGTGTAGATAAAATGACTAAAGTTTCTAGAGAATAGGGCCCAGTGTCTATGTCCATCCTGAAAGTAAATGCTTATGCATTAGGGACATTCCACTCCAGATTTAGATTAAGAGCAGAACTGGGATTCTGTTAGGTGGCCCAAATTGGCCATAATTAGTCTGCAGAGGTGGAAAGGACTGTCCATGTAGTCTTGCTCATTGCATTCATCTGGACTCTAAGATCATGCATAAAACATGTTTGCTTTAACTTTGCGCAATGTTCAGTATGTGGAGTTTGAGGGAAATTCATCTTTCAGACAGGTGGTTCCAAGATTATAAAACTGAGCACAGGTGACCAAAGGGGTTTGCTTAAGAGGGGGAGGGAGGATTCTTTAGTATTTTTTACGCCTGCCCCTCTCCTCCTTTCCCAGAAATGGTGCTTGATAAAGAAAATTGATTAAGTGGGTACACTATGGATGATGCAGATTATTCCAGAGGAAATAAAAGCAGTGTATAAGTTAATCAAAAGAATTTCCCCCACATTGACTTTACCCCTTAGCTCTTTAATTAGCTATTCAAGAGCAGCACTTCTATACATGTCTAAAAATAGACAGAAGCTTCCTCAGGAGAAAAGTAAGGCAACCTGTTTTCTCTGCATTTCAGTAGTGGTTCAGATTTGCACTTTAATTTCATAAGACTGATAAAAAGTTTGTATTTTTTTTTCTTTTATAAGTGTACATCAGTAACAGAAAAGACACGCCCAGAGGCTTTACTCAAGTAAAAGCATACTATTATATTACGTTTGCATAGAACTTTGTAGTTTGCAAAGCTCTTTAATATAGATAATGTGACTTTTCTTCCTCAATTCAAGTAGGTGATGTTAACATTAAAAAACAGTTGTGGGGCATCTTGATCCCATTGGCACTGAAACTGGCAGCCCCTCCCATCCTGGTGTTTCTGGGAGTCCCAAGGAGATGTTTGATCTTGTCTCACAATGTTGTGTATCAGCTACTGCTACCACAAGAAGCCCTTTATTTCCTTTCTCATCTGTACCGTATTCTTTTGTTAATGTTCTCTGTTCTCTAGATTACTTTAAAAATGCCCACTAGTGCCTCTGTGAGAATGCTAATATCTTTGCTGACCCTTGAGGTGCCAGAGGAGTGCTGTGACCTCCATGGAAGGAGACAGAATGCTTTGCTTTAGCCTATTTTATGCTACATTTTCTCCCCTAATTCTTCCACCTTCAGGGATACTTATGCCAAATACATAGATTCTTTGAGGAGGCCCCCCCATCAACTCACAAATTATGCTCCGATTAACCCTAGCACCGGATCCGATTGAGGCCCAAGTGGGAGTCTGCTGTACATTATTTCATTAGGTTTCCATGACAACTCTACGAGATATTTAGGGTAAGGCGTTTAGGTGAGGTTTATTAATGGTTCCATTTTATGTATTAGAAACTAAAATACAAGGAATTTGATTCATTTTTTAAATTTTTAAAAAATAATTTTAAAGAATTGTCAGGTTAAAATAGGAATGAGATACCTTTCTACTTACCTTCCCCCACATCATTTTTGTTATTTCTTTGTCTAAGATCAAAGTCTCCTTTTTTAAGCTTCTTATGCAAAGACTCTTTTTTTTTTTCCAGCTTTTTGATGAATAATTGACAAGTACACAGGTAAGTTCTAATTCTCTTTAAATGAGAAAAGCTGCCCAGGAAGGAATGAATTTTATGCGAGTGGAGGTTTGGAATCAGAGACTGGAAGGTACAGTGGAGTGGTCAGATACCAGATGGAGAATACGGACTAGATACATCTCTAAAATCCCTTTCCAATCCTTTTGTGGTCAATAATCCCACAGCTAAAACCGAAATCAAGTGAACAACAATGTGACTCTGCTAAAGGAAAGGGAGAAGGTCTGGACTTTTATTAAAAGAAGGGTGAGGAGAGCACAAAGCAAAATGGTTGATGAAATCCGAGAGAAAAATCAGAAGAAAGGCAGAGGTAGGAAGTTTTCAGTTTAGGCAAGAGCAGCAGGTCCTGGAAAGAGTTTGTGGATTACTAAATCCATTCAAGTTCAAAGGCAGCTGGTGACCTGACATGAGGTCTTCTATAGCTGTAGGAGTTTGAAGAGAGGGCAGGGATACTGCCAGTCGTCAGGAGATGGGTGGGATCAAAGTCTTGAGTTAAGAAGCAGCTTAGCCCCATAGAGGTACCTCAGAACCCTCTTGCATTTGGTTTCAGCTCCATGTCCACACCTGGGAGCAGCATCCCCCTAAACAGACAGCAGGGTGATAGTGCTGGTAGTGGTAGAACAGACCTCTCTGCTACATAAGAAACAATCAGGGGAAACCAGTCTCACAGGAAAGAAAAACTAATGACAGTTGTGGGACATCCAGAAATCTCTTCTCTGCCTTAGTTTTGAGTAAACATAACTCAAAAAGTTCTGGGACAAAGAATTGTGACTTGACCATTGACATAGGCCATTGGCTTATGTCAGAACTATCTGTTACTCTGTTATTTTCTATATATCTATTTAATTGGTCCTTCCCCACAGATTACTATTCATTGATCTCACTAAAGGTTTTCCAGCATCTGGGTTTTCTGTATACTTGTTTTCCCTAGGACACTGGAGCTCATTGCCTTGTGCGTGTGAGTTGGTAGGGAGTTACTTAGTTGCATATCATCTTTCTCCTGAAGTGACCTTTTTCTTAGCTTTGACCCATGGCCTATAAACACTTACACTGCTAGGCTCTTGAACCATTAGGATGTGATGCTCTGTCTGGCATCCCTACAGATGGCTTTGCCTCATTTATCTCAGCCTTGGAAACTGAGCATTCTAATACAAACACCCTTATGCATGATGTAATATTTATTTTTAAATTGTATATCTTTCTTGCAAAAAATAATAAAAAAGTGAGTTCAGACAGCTTTAATAATCTAGTTAAGGCTTGCATCAGAAAAGGAAAGCAGTTTTTATTTCCAGATGGGTAAATTGAGACAGGTTAAATGTTTTCTCCTGATAACAGCAAAAAGTAACAGAGTTGGGAGTATAACTCTGCAACCCTGATTCCCAGTTCTCATCAATAAAACACAGTCAACACCCTGCTCTCTTGCTCTGATTGCTATATTTACATGCCCCAATTCTCCCATTAAATCTAAATTGTATTTGTATTTAAATCTAAATTGTACTTATCATTTCCAGCAGAAAGCTTTAATTTTTAAATTATTTCTAAGAACTCTGAGGAGAGGTTATTGGTATTCTATCTTGAGAGCACAGGAGAAAAGGTAGTACAAAAGTTAAGTGACAAACCACAGGACACAAACAGACTGCTATTGCCAGAATAGACAGAAATTCATAGAAATTCATTCCCTCTACTTTTGAGTATGAAAATTTTCTTAGTGAAGTGTTTAAAACAATCCTAAAATCAAAATATGACAAAATATAGAGAAAAATTGAGTATCCATTTGCCCACTAAGCTTACTCTTTAGCTTAATACCTTGAATAGTTAATTATCTTTATCTAATTCCTATGTTTTCCAAACCCTGTTTGGCCCTACCAACAGGCTAACATGCATATAGTGACTATAATGTGTTGAATAACTCCAGGAAAAACAGTAAAGATTTGAGCTTACACAGTCTTGCTATATTTATATGTGCTAACTATTGACATCAATATACTCTTAATTGCTGAGTACACATGAGATCACTATTTACTGTGAAAGACACTGGATAGGATTGAAAGGAAAACATCATGATAAAATTGCCCAGTAATTCAAAATATTAGCATGTGACTAGGAGACTGAAAACACCACCAATACATTCAGAAATTTCTGTTCCAATGCAGAGTGTGAGTGAAGATAAGATAAAATTCAGATTTTAATGCAAGAAAGTAAATAAGACTATAGATTTCACCAGGACTTGGTAAATGAAACTCTCAATTAGAGTAGAACAATTAAGGGATAGAATTTGTACAAAATGTAGAAGGAAAGATTGGAAAAATCTTTTACATGGGTACATGTACATATCCTATACAAGATATGTATAATAATTGCAGAAATTTAAGCAGGGAATGACAATTTTCATAGAACTGCATGGCATATGATTAGAGGGTGGAAACCAGGAGTCAGAAACCAATTTGGAGGTTTTCCAGTGATGTAGATGAGAAATAATAGATGTTTAAACTAAGGAAGAGACCATCTTTGAGACATAATTAGGAGGAAGAATTAAGAATGTGAGACTTCAAAGAGTCTACCCTAGAACAATGGGTGGATAGTGGCTTCATTTACTAGGATAGAGAATGTGAGAAGTGAAAAAAAAGACTTTGAGAAGACATTGAGATTTAGAAATTTTGCTTTGATATCTTTGTGAGACATTCAATTTAAAATGACCATCAGTCAATAGGAAAATCATGCCTGAACCTCAATCAGCAAGTCTGGGAATAGATACTCAGAGTCCTGAGGTTTTTGTTGTACAAAATAACCTGGAGATACTGTTCCATGTGGGAAGAGACTCATGGATTGAATCTTGGAAATTCCACATGTAATCAACTAGTCACATCTTTGTGATTAATGTTTTAAAGGACTAAATATAGCACTAAAACTAGGTATATGCCAAGAACTTAGGAGCAGAAAAGGAAATTGAGATGACCCTTGAACAATGCAGGGGTTGGGGCACTGACCTCTGCTTAATCAAAAATCTACATGTAATTCATAGTTGGTCCTCTGAGTACACTGTCCCTCATCCTTGGATTCAACCAGCCTCAGATTCTGTAGTACTGTAGTATTTACTTTGGAAAAAAGTCCATGTATAAGTGGACCTACACAGTTCAAACCTGTGTTGTTCAACTGTATTTTGTTCTGCAGTCTGTTCTGGTAAATTAGGGGTATTTTCCTTAATCTTGGAGGATGTCTTCTAAAAGAGAAAGAAGAGTAACCTATGTAGCTTTAAAGGCTTAATCCAGAAAAATGAAATACGGAACAATTGTCTAATAAGTTGAACTGTGCCAAATAAGACAGTTTGGTTAGGCAGAAAAAACTTTCTAGACACTAAAGCTGTGTCTGACATACAGGCAACACACAGTATACATTTGTTGAATGAATAAGACTGATCACTTTGCTGAGAGTTGTAAATAATGATGAAATATTGAATGAGGAGTTCCCTAAAATTGATTTCTGTCCAGTCTTATGTACCTAATATTTTACATTGAATAGTTATTTGGTCCATTTTTTTGAGACCTTTAATGTAAAGACTTACCTGAAGATAAGACTTCCCTGTAGATATAGCTCCATAAAATTACCTTATCACCCTTTCCTGAGAAAATAGTATATATAAATGTGCTGGAGTCTACTTTGTCAAACATAATCTGTAAATCTAATAAGACATTTGCTCAGAACTATCACTTTGCCAATATCTTTACTTTGAACATGGTTGGCTTCCTAAATATTTTTTAAAGACTTTATTTTTTAGAGCAATTTTAGGTTTACAGTAAAATTGAGAGAAAAATACAGAGATTTTCCATTTACCCCCTGCCCTCACACATGCATAGCCTCCTCTATTATCAACACCACTCACCAGAACAGTGCATTTTTTTACCAAGGGTGAACCTACAGTGACACATTATAATCACCCAGAGTCCATAGTTACCTTAGGGTTCACTCTTGATATTGTACATTCTATGGGTTTGGGCAAATGTATAATGACATACAGCTATCATTATAATATCATACAGCCCTGAAAATATTCTGTGCCCTGATTATTCATCTCTCAACCCTGCCTCACCCCTGGCAACCACTGATCTTTTTACTGTCTCCATAGTTATGCTTCTTTCAGAATTTCACATAGTTGGAATCATACACTATGTAGCCATCTCAGATTGGCTTCTTTCACTTAGAAATAGGCATTTAAAGTTTCTCCATGTCTTTCCGTGGCTTGATAGCTCATTTCTTTTTAGGGCTGAATAATATTTTATTGTCTGGATATAGCACAGATTATTTATTTATTTACCTGTTGGAGGACAATCTTGGTTGCTTCTACATTCTGGCAGTCATGAATAACTACTGTAAATATCTGTGTGCAGTTTTTTGTGTAGACATAAGTCTTCAATTCCTCTGAGTAAATACCAAGGACTGTGAATGCTGGATCATGTGGTAGGAATGTTTAGTTTTGTAAGAAGCTGTCATACTGACTTCCAAAGTGGTTGTACCATTTTGCATTCCCACCAGCAGTGGAGGTTTTTTTCAGTATTTTAGGATTTTGTTCTTCTTTCATTTAAGTTTCTCCTTTACTATTTTTGTATCCATGTAAAATTATAGTGATGAACATGGCTAAAACATTCATTAATTAGCCCATCTCCCTGGATATGGGCAGAATAGTGATTAGATAATATTGGATTAATGGGGTAATAAAAATATACATTACAGCAATTTTGTGACTTCTTAATTTTATAATTTGTCAGTTTTATGCATATTTAAAAGTGTGAAGTACATGGAAGCATGTATTTTCTTTGCTTCATGACCTCATCTCTATGGTTTAATTTATTTTTAAAAAGGTACTAGATTACTTCTATATACAACTTAAAACATATGTGCACAATATCTCCTAATATTAACCTGTATGTATCATTCCAAAATTTGTTTTGTTTTATCTTCCTTTTTTCTTACTGATGATCCAATGTATATTTTCTTAGTTTATTTTTTATGAAAATGCATTCACATTTTAGATTTTATATATTTTTCTTTATTAAGTGTTCAACATCACTAAAATGCTTCTGAACTTGAATGGTGTTTATCATTCTCAAAAAACATGTTTCCTTGTATTCCACCTCTGGGTTCTCTGAGAGCCAGTATTAATATGTAAAACACATTTTTTAAATTGTTTTAAAGAACCTTCTTTATCTTTAAAACATGGTACAACCTTATTGTGCTTCCCTGATGCAATTAGGACAGAATATGTAAAAAATGTCAACACGAATAACAGTTGAATGTTTGACACTGAACATGTGCTATAGTCATTTTAGGGGCAAGTCTAAATTGGAAATTCTAGTTAGATATAGGTCAGCTTTCCTAAATAGATGAGTCAATGTAAAGAAGCAATAGCTTCTTCCATAATATTTATACTATAGTTAACATATGTAAGCTATTTTTTCTTTGAGTTCTATGTGAAACTTTGTAGTTCAATATCCTACCTAACATACTAATGTAAAAATAGACATAGCATATATCTCATTTGAATATGCATAGCACAAAGTATAAAGGGGCCTCCATCCCTATCATTCAGTTTGATGGTGGGAATACATGCCTTTTTGTTCTGGCCAAACTGATCCACATACTGATCAACTAGTTATTACCAAGTATTTACTTTGTTCTTGGAATTTGCATATTTGTGTTGAAAGTCTGATGCCATCAATTAGGATTATAAGGTAATTGGTCCAGACAAAGGTACTAAAGAGATAATAAGTCCAGATTTGATTTAACATATATTTAACACATATGTATTAATCATTTCCCATATGCTACATTTGTGAAGAAAGAAAAATAATATGTTAGTGCAACCCAAAGGATTAGCTGTGGGTAAGAGATGGTTTTAGGTAGCATGTTGAGGTAGTATTAAATGACAGTGGATCATACACTGGGCAGGCTCTTTTCACTTCTCTTCCAAACCTTCTGATTATCATCAGAGAATATTCAATTTAATGCCCCCATATCTTTAGCTCTTCTCTAGACAAATTCTCTCTCTCTCTCTCTCTCTCTCTCTTCTCTCTCTCTCTCTGTCTCTCATGAAAGCAAGGGGCATCAATCTTAGAGCTCAAGGTGGAGAACAATATTACAATTTAATAATATGATTTTTATTTTTGTCATTTTCATTTTTGGGCTTCCTCTCTTATTAGAGGAAGTGATATTTTTTTTAAAAGATAAGTCAATTTAAGTGAAAAAGCAAAAAGTTCAAGTTGAAGGAATATTAACAATACATGTGATATACTGTTGCAGCAAAGCTGGTAGATGGTTACACAAATGCCTGGCGATGGTAAGCACTGGAAAGTTATATCCTATGTTCTTAGCATCACCATTTAGATTATTATTTTGGGGGGCAAACATCTATTCCTGAATGTTACATATATTATGCCGCTAATCTAAATGCTCTGTTTTACACTACTGGTGATATGGGGACAAAGATCATTGCCATCCTGTTTGTTAGTTTATTTTAAGGTTTATATGAAAAGACAAAATTAAGAAAAAAAATTGAGAGCTAGTCACTGCCTCTACTGCATTTTTCGTCAAACATGAGAGCTGAATGTGCCCCATGAACTTGTTCTACGATGCATAGCACTATGGTTATGCATTTTAAAACAGTGAGCTTTGTGTCTTGTTTGGCTATAAAATTACTAAGTCACCATACTTTGGGTACTTTCAGAGGGTAGATATGGAAACTTTGGATAGTACAGTATGGTACAGTTTATATATACTACAGGTATGTATCATTTCAGGTTATGCATGTGCTTCTGAATCAGGAACTGGCAAAAAATAAGCAATTAATAAATCAGGTACTGATTGTGGTTTTCTGCTCCCCATAATCAGAAAGAATAGTGGCCTTTTGTTTGTTTATTACTATTATTTCTTTATTATGAAGGGAATGAATGGCAGAAATGAGACTCGAACTTGGAAACAATGATTCCTGGAGCATGGTTTTTTCACTCATAGCAACAGCATGAATACCCCCAGACAAATGCCACAATCAGACTATAAGAAACAAGAGAAATCCTGGACTAACAGTTAGGAAATTAAGCTGTGTGACCTTTGGCAACTCATTTAACTTGTTGGAGCCTGAATTTCCTCAATTGTCAAATAGAAAAGTTCATATTTTCCTTGTTTGCCTTGCAGATTTGCTGTGAGGCTTAAAGAAAATGCTGTATATGAAAGAGACATGAAATTCTGAACTGCCATGCAAATGTAAGGCATTATTATCCTTACATATTACCTCTTTCACTCTTTTGTGATGTTGATCATTTTCTCTACCCTGCTCCTTAGCCCATGATCTTTCATATGTGTTCCTGTGTGTCTATGCTTCCTATTTCCTGATGGATGCAGAAGCTTGACAGGCTGCCATGAAGTCATTGGTATTTGGCAGAGAGCTCTCTCCTGTCCATCTCTTTGCTGGGACTGCCTCCGAGGTACTCTGCTGGATTTAGTGCCTTGGCCAAGGCTCCGTTAACATCATCTGTTCTGCTGTTTTCATGAAATAAGAGAAGCTAAAGTTCAAGACAGAGAAGAGTCAAGATCCCAGAGGCATTTGGTGAGCACTTCTTCCTTGCCCTGGACCCTGGTGACATATGGATAAAACTAGGGCTAACGGTAATTTGCCAAAAATTTCATTCAGCTTTCCTGATCCAACTCAAATTTCATATTCCCTTTGAAGCCTTTTCTGATCCCCCCAGGCAGAAAAATAGATCCTAGATCTTGTGTTCTCATTGCACTTTGATAAAACCTCCATTATGACACACACTATGATATATTGTACCAATTTCATATTTTGAAGCTTCTCTTTTGCAGCTGATCTTCTAGAGAGAAGAAATCTGTCTTATTTATTTCTATCACCTCAGTACCTACTCTGCTGTATAATAAGTAGTCACATTTTGGGAGGAATAAAAGAGTGGGAAAGAAGGAAGAAAAGATTAAAGAGAGGGGAAGAAGGAGGGAGAAAGAAGAATAAATGAATTTTCTTTATTCTCTGGAATGGATGATTTTGTTTGCAGCATCCCTAAATCTAGAGCTGTAATTTAAACCTAGGTTTTAGCCCTAGAATATTTAGCAAGGATATATTATTTTGGGGCTTCCCTGGTGGTGCAGTGGTTGAGAGTCCGCCTGCCAATGCAGGGGACACGGGCTCATGCCCTGGTCCGGGAGGATCCCACATGCCGCGGAGCGGCTGGGCCCGTGGGCCATGACCGCTGAGCCTGCGCATCCGGAGCCAGTGCTCCACAACGGGAGAGGCCACAACGGTGAGAGGCCCACGTAGCGCAAAAAAAAAAAAAAAAAAGGATATATTATTTTCCTAGGTGGTGAGATAACTGTGATAACTGTTGGTCAAAAGGTTTGTTTCTTCCTTAGAATCCATTTTGACTACAGGCTTTTTTCTTTGCTTTTAATACCCCCCAAATTTTTTTTCTTAAATAAGTTCTGTGTATGTGACATGGTAAACATATATAAATGGTATTCTCAAAATGTTTTAATCAGTTTTTCTTTTGCCTATGAGATTATTTTTGTTTTCTAGCTCCAAAATGCCAAAAGAAAAAACGTAGTGCATTTTTTAAAAGTCTAGACAATTTTGCCTTTTGATTTGAGATCTGGGCACTCATCTTATTCTTGTACTGCAATTAGAATCAAGCAAATCATTAAGCATGTCTAAGAGGACATCCTATGTGAATTTAAATAGCTTATATTTTTAGTGCACTTTTCCCAATTTTAAGCCACTGCACCACACATAAAGTGGCCTATCTAGGTCAAGTGTTTACCTAACAAATTTCTTGTTATATTTTCTACTGAGATAATCCTGTATGATTATGAAAGAAAAAAAGAAGGAAGTCAGAAAAAGAGGGAGGCAGGGAGAGAAGAAGAGAGGAAGAAAATGGGGAAGAAACTTTTTACTTAGATTTTTACAACATCTACAGTAAATATTTTGGAGACAAGGCCATGATACTGGTAGAGAAACAATCAGAATGGAGAAAATCCTGCACAGATGTAAAAGAAATCTAAGAATATTTGTCTTTCTGCTATGCTCTAAGAATCTTTAAGAAATAGCCCTATTTATTATTTTTTCTTTATTATACAACATTCACTATCAGTGATCTCCATTGCATTTGATGTTTAAAAGTTGCTTATTTTCCTCTTGAGATTTTAGTACAGTCTCATTAGAAGTGATCTTATCAACACTGAGTGATGGTCTTCAGAAGAGAGCTAGCATTGTATAAATACTGATATTTCATTGAGATCAGAAACCATGTATTTTTCGGCTTTTTACCTTAAGGCTTTGTAAAGTGGCTGGTATGTAGGAGACATAAAAAAGCATTTGAAGAAAATGCATAAATGATTGAATGACATATGAATGACAAAATCAAATTTAAAACAAAACAAAATAAATCAATATCCTAAGTATTTAATTTAGTTGGAAATCACAAATGTTAACTGTGTGCCTGTCATGGTTTACACACTGAATTCAACACACTGTAAATTATATAAAATTAGTAAGTTTCTGATCTTCAAAGAACAGTTTTAATATCAGTCACATATTCTATCATGACAGAATCAGCATCAGTTTTTGCTTACTTGATATAATTGTTACATTATGCATTGGTTACTAAAAATGCCATGATTACCCTTACTAACTAGTTTTCTGACTTTTATCCAGTTTGCAGAAGCTCATAGAGGAAAAAAGTCTTCATGTGATGTGTAAAACTTTGTACCAGGACAATTTAACATTCTTTCACTGTTACTAGCAGAGTTTCATATGTTTAGGCTTATCTTTTGCAACTGGTCCTATGGAGCTTGAAGTAATTTCATTTTAGTTTGAAAATAGTTCATTTTTAAGTTCCTGACTGGTGAGGAACCAGATATCAAGGTGCACAATTAGGATAATGAGCCAAATTGAAAGTAACATTCAAGCTTTCATTCACTTAACTGTGACAGAGGAAGCAAGAGGCAAAAAGTAGCCCTGGCTCCTCGGTGTTCCGTTTCTTTCTGTGGAACGCACCAGGATCAGGTGGATTAGCACAGGCAGGGGAATCTTCTTACTGTGGAGGAGCCTGGACAGAAGGTCACTGCCTTTTTATAGACCTGTGTGTGTGGTAGTGGCAGGGGGTGCTGGTAAGGGATGGGAGTGGAAAGGTACTAAGTGAAGAAAAGTACCTCCGCCAAGGCCCTCAATAATGAGGCCTCTGAACTGAATGGAGGTGCCTGAATTAGGAGTACAGATATATATATGAGCATGTCTGGCTGGCCCAGGGATGGGGGGGCTTGAGTCCTTGACTATAACTCCCTCCAGGACTGCAATGCACAGGCTATGCACCAAGTCTGGTGTGGGGAAGGCAGCTTCCTCCCATGAGGCCTGCAAGGAAAAGCTTTGTAATTGCATATGGTTGGGCCGGAAAGATAACACATAGGATTGGCCTGACACCAACCCCTCACTTCCCCACCATCTTCCCTCTGCTCTTCAGCACTGTGGAAGCATCCACACTAGCTCCCTCCTATTAGTGTCACTCTGCCTGGAATTCTACAGCATCTGGCTCAAAAATATCATTCCTTTCAATGCATTTACTATCTTTCAGACACTTGATCTCATGGTCAATTACCCTCGGCCTCTATTAACCTTCATTTCCACTTCTAAGCAGACATGTGCCACAAATAACAGAATAAAGTGCTATCCCTGAGTTCCCTCAGTACTGTCCAAAATTAAACTATCCTCACCTGTCGTCTCTTGCATTGCTTCCTCTCAAGCACAAAAATTATTTTCCATGCATATTGATATTTTAGAATATTTTTTCCTAAAGTATTAAATGAGACCCCCTTATGGCCAAATGGTATTTTTTGTTGCCAATCCAGCTACCTGAATTATTTTACTTCTATTGTCGACATTTTCTCTCGCCCCAACCCACCCCTCTCTTTGCATTCCAGTACCGAGCCCTACATTATCCTCACATTTTACTTTCTCTGCTCTGTTCCTGCTACTATACTACAGTGTTTGCTGGAGCCATAAAGCTTGGCTTACTAGAGGTTTGTTCTGTCCAACTACAACTTGGCCATGGATATTTGCTTGGCAACTGTCTGTTCATCCCTCATTGGATTTCTGGCTCCCTCTCTTCAATGGCATACCCAGCCTTTAGCCTTCTATCACTTTTCTTTCCCTCACCTCTCCTTACAGCTGTCAACTTTCTCTATTCCTTCAGTGAGATGTGAGCTCACCATCTACATCCTTAGTGCCCCTTGTATATTGTATATCCTTTATAATTCCCCTATAAGAGAAAAACTGCAATAATGTGGTGTAGCATAATGGTAAAGAACATGGAAGAAAATATAAGACACTATATTCACATCTAAATTAAAATCTAATATGATGAAGTAACAGGATCTGGACTTCTACTCAAGTAAAAAACAACCTTGAAAAAGACCAAAAAAAAAAAAAAAAGAGAGAGAGAGAGACAACTATATGGAAAAATTGTTTTTAATACACTGGAATTAAGTTACAAAAGATTACCCATGAAAGACAAGAAACAAATGAGATAAGTCCTATGATTTCCTAAGCTTAGTGCCTTGAGAGAGTTTTAGGCTCCAGCTGAGGGAGAGGGAATTCAGGTAAAGACCAACTGACTCTCTGAGTTGAAAAGATGAGTAGTTAGTTCAAGAAAACCAACAGGCTTGACAGAGTACCAGAGAGCTGCATGAAGAAAAACCCTTGAAATTTACAGAAGATCCCTCTCAAGTATTCAGTCATGAAGTGATCAGTGCATGCATGTGAAAAAACAACTTGAGGCTGGAGAAAAAAGGGAACATTGCCTCTATACTCATGCAGGGCTGGGAATAGTACCTCTTTCCACCAACCTAAATGGAAAAACTTAGTGGGGAATAAAGGGAAGATTCAAAAGATTCAAAAGAATAAAATTGTTTTTAAGTAACTAAGCTATATTTTACAATAAAGCTCAAGGATGTTTATGAGGACAAAAATATCTGGCACATAAAAAAGCTAAAATTCACAATGTATGCACCCAATCAAATATTATCAGGTATGAAAGAAAGCAAGAAAACCTGACCCACAATGAGAATAATCAAAAATTGAAATGAACCCAAAATAGACACAGATACTAGAATTAGTAGACAAAGAACGCT
Source organism: Kogia breviceps (assembly GCF_026419965.1). Classification (NCBI taxonomy): domain Eukaryota; kingdom Metazoa; phylum Chordata; class Mammalia; order Artiodactyla; family Physeteridae; genus Kogia; species Kogia breviceps. Next base: position 142,562,834 of record NC_081310.1, on the reverse strand, counting down.
AAGATAATTATTATACCTATACTCCATATGTTCAAAAAGTTAAGTAGAGACATGGAAGATATAAAAAAGACCAAAGTCAAAAGAATGCCAAAGTAAATGAAAAGAGCATCAGTGGGCTGTTGGGACAACTTCAAGCAGCACAATATGCAAATGCAGAGTTCCTAAAGCGAAGAGAAGGGAGGTAAGTCTACAAATCCAATCTCAATGAATCTCTAAAACAAGAGCCATGAAGAAAACTAAACCAAGGCATATCATGATCAAATTCCTCAAAACTTGCAATGACAGAAAATTGTAAGATCAGCCAGAGGAAAAAAAGACACATTTCATACCAAGGAACAAATTTAAGGATGGCAGCAGATTTCTCCTTGAAAATAGTGTGTGTGAAAAAAATATAGCAACATCTTGAAAGTATGGAAATTTAAAAAAAATGTCAATCTAGAATTCTGTACCCAGCAAAAATATATTTTAAACATGAAGGTGAAATAAATGCACCTTCAGACATACAAAAGCTGAAGGAATTCATTACCAGCTGACTCACAGCACAAGAAATATTAACGGAAGACCTTTGGGCAAAGCAAAAATGATACAAGTTAAAAATCTGGATCTACATAAATGAATGAACAGCACTGGGAAGGGTAACCATGTGGGTAAATATATGACTGTTTTCTTACTAAATCTCTTTAAAGGATATTAACTGTTGAAACAAAAGTAATAACAATGCATTGTGGGTTTAATTACATATCTGTAAGTAAAATGTGTAGCAACAATAGCATTTAGGCCAGAAAGAGAGAAATAAGAGTATACTATTCTTAGATTTTTATAATATGCATGAAGTAGTATAATATCACTTGGAGTGTACTGTAATAAATTAAGGATGTATACTCTAAACTATAATGCAACCACTAAAATATTTTTTTAAAGTTACAGCTAATAAGATAATAAGAGAAATAAAAAAGAACCTTAAAAAATGCCCAGTGACTCCAGAAGAACACAGAAGAAAGGAACAGGGAAAAATGGGACAAATAGAAAACAAATAGCAAGAAGATGAACTTAGCTATCTCAGAAATCACATTGAATATAAATGATTTAAATACCCCAGTTTAGAGATAAAGATTATTTCAATGGTTAAAAAAAAAGCCAGACTCAACTATATACTATTAGAAACTCACTTAAAATTGAAATTTAGCACAAATAAAATTCCAGACTCAGATGATTTCACCAATAAATTATAACAAATATTTAAGGAAAAAAATAATATCAATTCAATACAAACTTTTCTGGAAAATGAAAGAAACACTTTCAAACTCATTGAATGAGTAAGGTCAGTGATAGATGTTATTGCTGTACATATAAGGGATTGATCAAATTCCACCTGGGATGATTAGGAAACCTTAAATTTTCTTCCAGTAAAACCTTGTTGATTTTACATTTCTTTTCATTGACAGTACAATGCTATACCTTCAAACAATTCCTAATATCTTTCCTGTTAGTACTATAAGAAGTATATTGTAACCAAAGACAATGACTAACAAAGGAATGCATGTTAAAATGCATCATGAACAGCATACCAGCTGTGAATGCATTAAATATCTATAAAATAATTCTAAAATCTTGATTTATTTATCATTTTCTGAGAAACCTTTTAAAGGTTATTGTAAAAATGAAGCGATTTTTCTTGATAGAAATTTTGTATATCATTTCTTTAATGCAAGCTACTCCAATTACCATTTAGCTAATGAATCCTTCAAATTTCATTTGCATAATTGGTGCCAATTTTGACAAGGGGAATTTATCCTGCTGTGATAAAAGCATCATCGGACTCACCAATAGAGTGATGATTATTTAGTTTGAAATCAGCATGGACATGCCACTGAACAGACAGCCAGAAACACTGGCTTGTCATTCTAGGTTTCTAAAGTCTTAGCTTTCTTTCTCATTACACAGCCTGGGACTCAAAACATGATTGACTATACTGATGTTGTAACTAGTGATGAACTTTTCATTTGACTGGCATCTTCAGATGTACTAAAAGCCCTGGTCTTCAAAATGAACTACCATTTTTTCAAATGTGAGGGCATTTTTATATATTACTACTGATATAGTGGTGACTCTCAATTCTCTATTTCTATAGCTCCAACTTTGCTCCTGAGCTCCATGGCCATGTATTAAATTGCCCACTAGATACCTTCACCTAAGTGCCTTGTATTATGCTGGCTCTGTGCTAAACATTTATCATACATTATCTTATCTTTACAACAGTCTGGAAAAAGAGATATCATCATCCTTATTTAGAGATGACAAAAGTCAGGATCACAAGTAAATTCCCAAGGTCATGCTGCTAACAGGGGAAGGACATAGGATTCAAATTGAATAACTCTGAATCCAAAGCTATTTTATACTGCCTCCAAGCTTATATTACATCTTAGACGTAATCTGACTTAAAATTGAGTTCCTAGACAAAATAGTATTAAGTTTGAGATCCTACCTTTTAAAAAAGTACTCCATATTGATGAATAGCACAGAATTCCTTCAGTCAAACAAGTATGCCTCTGCTTTCCTCCAGCCTAGTAGTGGTTAATAACAGCAACCAGATTGCAAAGGCTGTGTTTGGGGATTTTCTTTAAGTAGAATGTAGCCTGATTACTTGGGGGAAATAAAGCAGTGATAGGTGAAGCAAATTACCAGACAAAATTAATCTAAAAATGATCATTCTCTCAGAGCCGAGTATACTTGACAATCAGTACAGACCCCTACGTTACAACTAAGGCAATTCAAGATGATTACCCAGGTATAAAAAATTGATTCAGACCATCTGTTCTTTGGTATTTTGATCTGCTTTGTGTAAATACAGCCAGATCCCCATATTTTATAAAATTCACAGGTCCATGAACTATTACTGAGTTTGATTATTATGGTGAGGAGTCAGAGGATAAAGCCAAGCTAATATTTCTTGTTTCTTATTAAATATTATGAAACCCAGTTTCCTCCTGAAATTGCTGTGTGGACGAAATGTGATATGACAAAATCAGTGAAAGCAGTGTTTCCTGTATAACACAATTAATCACATGTTTCTATAAAGCAGAGGTTCACTAATTGTTTTTTTTGTTGATTTAGATAAGTTAATATGAGAATCCTAGCCACTACAGGATGGAAACTAGCCATTATTAAAAAGTGGAGGAATATGTAACAAAAAAAAAAAAAAAAAGAAGAAGAAGAAGCAGGAACTTACTAGAAATCAGAACTCCGGTAGTCAGGGGAATTTCAGGAATTTGACATTTATTAAGTACTGATGATGGTCTGGGAAGAGTGTGAAAAATGCTTAATATGGTTTGTTACATCTATCCAGAAGGATTTACTGAGTGCCTACTGGGCTGTTCCAGGCATGATGCTAGTTAAGAAGCCTGTGATATCAGTGCTGTTTTGTCCATTTTTCCCCCTTGCAAATAAACTGAACATTGGAATTCTAAATAACTTGCCCAGAATTGTACAGTCTGTGTCAGTCAAAACTTAAACCTGGGTTTATTTGACTCCAAAGCACATGTTCTCAAAGTCTGTTCAATTCTATCTTCTACATTCATAAAAGTTTCTCTTACCAGACAGTGAACTTAGGGTAAAACACATGGCTTCCAGAAAGGAAAAAAATTAGGGTTTAAATTCTGGTCCCATGTATCATTAACTTACAATCATTGTCAAGTCCAGCCTCATAGCCCTCAGCTTCTTAACTAGTTTAATGAGAAATAAAACTCCCAGTTTATCTGGTTTGCAGTGACGATTACAGGAAACAATGTATGCAATTGTGTGGCATATGATCTTGTACTCAGAAAAAAAAACATATTATATTATTTTAGAAGGTTGGTGACTTCTTCATTTTTTATTCTCAGCATCTAGAACAATGTCTATTATGTTATAGATACTTAAGAAATGCATGTAGACTCAATAATGAATAAAGGAGTGAATAGATGTATATAAAGCATCCAAAAGGCTATATACCTCTCACAATAGTTTTCTCATTCAAAGTCAAGATATGCTTATCTGTTTGCTTCTGAATGATTCCTGCTTTGAGGTAAATTAATAATGCTTCACCTTGTATTTTTAAAAATATGTCATGCCAGAGCATTTAGCAGGAACTGAGTAGCCACAAATTACATACAAACTAGGACAAGAAAAAATAATCCATTAATACAGAGTGTGAAATAACTCTGTTATTGGGTCAAAATTACCAGAGATGATTGAAGGGCTTCTGATTTTATAAAATAATGCATAGAAAAACATACTTTAAAAAAATTTCTCAGTCCTTCCCAACTTGATATATAGATTCAAAGCATTCCCAACCAAAATCTCATCAGGTTATTTTGTGGATATCACCAAACTAATTCTAAAGTGGAGGCAAAGACCCAGAATAGCCAACACAATATTGAAGAAGGACTAATACCACTTGATTTCAAGACTTACTATAAAGCTGCAGTAATCGAGACAGTGTGCTGTTGGTGAGAGAATAGACAAATATTGATAGATCAAAAGAACAGAATAGAGAGTTCAGAGGTAGACCCACTTAAATATTGTTAACTGATCTTCGACAAAGGATCAAAGGTAATGCAATGGAGCAAAGATAGTCTTTTTAACAAATGGTGCTGAAACAACTGAACATCCAAATGCAAAAAAAAAAAAAAAAAAAAAAAAAAAGAATCTAGACACAGACCCTTCACAAAAATTAACTCAAAATGGACCACATACCTAAATGTAAACTGAAAAGCTATAAAACACCTAGAAGATAGCAGAGGAGAAAACCTAGATGACCTTGGGTATGGTGATGCCTTTTTAGATACAACATCAAAGTCATGATTCATAAAAGAAATGATTAATACACTGGACTTCATTAAACTTAAAAACTTCTGTTCTGTGAAAGACAGTATCAAGAGCATGAGAAGACAAGCCACAGGCTGGAAGAAAAGATTTGCAAAAGACGTTATCCGATTAGGACTGTTATCCAAAATATACAAAGAACTCTCAACAACGAGATACTACTACACACCTATTAGAATTGCCAAAATCTGGAATACTGACAACAGCAAATGCTAACGAGGGTATAATGTGACAGGAATTCTCATTCATTGCTGATGGGAATGAAAAGTGGAGCAGCCACTTTAGAGGACAGTTTGGTCATTTCTTACAAAACGAACATACTCTTACTGTAGGATCCAGCAATCACATTCCTTGACATTTACCCGAAGGAGTTGAAAACCCATGTCCACAAAGAAACCTGAACATCAATGTATATAACAGCTTAATTCATAATTGCCAGAACTTGGAAGCAACCAAGATGTCCTTCAGTAGATGAATGGATAAATAAACTGTGACCCTCCAGACAATGAAATGTTATTCAGCGCTAAAAATAATGAGCTATCAAATCATGGAGATACATGGAGGAAACTTAAATGCATATTGGTAAATGAAAGAAGCCAATCTGAGAAAGTTACATACTTATGATTCCAACTATATGACATTCTGGAAAAAAAAAAAAAACTATGGAGAGAGTAATAAGATCAATGGTGGACAGAGGTTGAAGGGGAAGGGGAGAATGAATAGGCAGATCACAGAGAATTTTTAGGGCAGGGAAAATACTCTGTATGATACCATAATGATGAAATACATGTCATTACATATTTGATCAAACCCATAGAACGTGCAACAAGAGTGAACCATAAGGTAAACTGTGGACTTTGGGATTATAATGTGTCAATATAGGTTGATCAATTGCAACAAATGTACCATTCTGGTAGGGGATGTTGACAGAGAGGCTATGCATGTGTCAGGGTAGGGGTGTATATAGGCAATCTCTGTATTTTCCCCTAAATTATCCTTGAATTTAAAACTACTCAAAAAAACAGTATTTTTAAAAAATGTATTAAAAACTTCCAATACATAAACACATTTGGAGCTGTGCTTGAAATGGATTCTCTAACGCAGAGATGCAACAGAAGTTTGCACTGTAGCCAAGGTATGATAAAAATTTAAAAAGTATTCAGATAAGCACAGAATTGTATTAATACAAACAGGCACAAAATTATGCTTGGAAGAATTGAAACTAAAAATATTATTGTTTTAGGAAATGGGTATTTAAATTTAACTGACATATTATTGGGAAATATTTGTATATTACCTTTACTGTAAAACATGAGAACAAAGATAATGAGACTGATTTTATTTTATGGTCTATGGAATTGATGATATTATTTTATATTGCTTACATGGGGTTTTTTTGTGTGTGTGTGTGTGCTAGGCGGGCCTCTCACTGTTGTGGCCTCTCCGGTTGTGGAGCACAGGCTCTAGACGCGCAGGCTCAGCGGCCATGGCTCACGGGCCCAGCCACTCCGCAGCATGTGGGATCTTCCCGGACGGGGGCACGAACCCACGTCCCCTGCATCGGCAGGCGGATTCTCAACCACTGCGCCACCAGGGAAGCCCACTTACATGGGTTTTTGAAAACTAAGTAAGAGAAAAAAGTTTAAAATATATAACTTACGTTCTATTGCTTTTACTTCAGGGCTTAACAAATTGTGGTAGATTGTTGTTCAAAATATTCACTCTCTCCTCTCCATGGCTTATATATACCAGACCCTTGGCTTTGCGCTCTGCCATGTGGCTTTCTTTGCCAGTTCCATACCTGTGTCTTAAGATTAGGGTTGCAGATATAGCAAATAAAAATACAGGATGTCAAGTTAAATTTGAAATTCAGATAAGAAATAATTTAGTTTAGTATAAGGATGTCCCAAACATTGCATGAGATGTACTTATGCTAAAAAATACTTGTTGCTGGGGCTTCCCTGGTGGCGCAGTGGTTGAGAGTCCGCCTGCCGATGCAGGGGACGCGGGTTCGTGCCCCGGTCCGGGAAGATCCCGCGTGCCGCGGAGCGGCTGGGCCCGTGAGCCATGGCCGCTGAGCCTGCGCGTCCGGAGCCTGCGTGCTCCGCAACGGGAGAGGCCACAACAGCGGGAGGCCCGCGTACCACAAAAAAAAAAAAAAAATACTTGTTGCTTATCTGAATTTCAAATTTAACTGGGCACCCTGTATTTTACCTGGCAGCTCTACTTAAGAGCCATTGAATGTTTTTGCTTGTCCTCTTGCCACTGCCATGGAGAGAATATATGTGCCCTGGCAAGCCCACTTGATTCCAGGTGGTGGAGAAGGGGTTCATAGATCAGATCTATTCTTAACCTGTGAATGAGAGCTGCTCAACTGAAATTTATCTAGATCAACTGATTCTTTACCCACCCATTCAAACTATGGATGTGTAAGCAAAATAAATACTTGTTGTTGTTTGTCACTGAAATTTTTGTTGTTATTTTTCATATAGCAATAGTTGACAGACACACAGATTTTCAGAAAATGAAAGGAGTAAAGAGCACATTGGCATAATTATCAAAAAATTCAGAGTCAATAAATTTTGTGACTTTTTTCTAAGTTGATCAAAGGTTTCATGGCGATATACTGTATAGTAGATATTTTAATTTATACCCAGATAAAATTTGTTCATTCAGTAACAGAACAGTGTACCATCTCTGTGAAATTTACAAATTATTGTTGATTGATTACTGGACTGAATCTTTTCCAGATCACACCTTTCTTGTTCTTACCTGTTTTCGACCACACATAGACCAACTGTTAACACTTACGAGTCTCATTCACTTATCATTTTATTCAGTGGATATTTACTTAGTGCCTTGTTCTTACTGCTTAACAAATTATTTCAAAATTTAGTGGCTTAAGACAACATTTATCATCTCACAGTTTTTGTGAGTTAGGAATCTGGGAATGGGCTGGCAGAGTTCTTTTCTTCAGGGTTTCTCACAAGCTACAATGAACATGTTGGATAGATTATATTCATAAAAAGACTCAACTAGGGAGGGCTTCCCTGGTGGCGCAGTGCTTGAGAATCCGCCTGCCGATGCAGGAGACACGGGTTCGTGCCCCGGTCCTGGAAGATCCCACGTGCTGCGGAGCAGCTAAGCCCGTGAGCCATGGCCGCTAGGCCTGCACGTCCAGAGCCTGTGCTCCGCAACGGGAGAGGCCACAACAGTGAGAGGCCCGCGTTCCGCCAAAAAAAAAAAAAAAAAAAAAAAGACTCAACTAGGGAAAGATTCTGTTTCTAAGGTTATACACTTAGCTGTTGGTAAGATTCAGTTCCATATGTGCTGTTGGACTGAGAGCTTCAGATTCTCAGTGGCTATTGGTCAGAGACTTCCCTCAGTTCCTTGCCACATGGCCCTATCCAACATGGCGGCTTATTTCATCAAAGTATGTAAGCCAAGAAAGAAATGGAAAGAGAGAAGACTAGCAAGATGGAAGTCAAACTGTTTTATAAACTAATCACATAAGTGACATCACATCAATTTTGCCATATTCTATTCATTGGAAGCAAGGTACTAGGTCCAGCCCCCACTCAGGGGAGGGCATCACACAAGAGTATGAATACTGGGAAGTGGACATCATTGGGATCTGTGGTAGGTTGAAAAATGCCCTCCCCCAAAGATATCTGTGTCCTAATTTCTAGAACTTGTGAATGTTACCTTATGTGGCAAAATAAGAATTTTTGCAGATGTGATTAAGGATCCTGAAATGGGGTGATTGTCCTGGATTATCTGGGTGAACCCTAAAAACAATACATATATCCTTATAAAGGGAGCCAGAGGGAAATTTATACATAGAAAGGAAAAGAGGATATGAAGATGGAGCATAGAGTGATCTGAAGATGCTGGCCTTCAGAATTGGGGTAATGCAGCCACAAGCCAAGGAATGTCAACAGCCAACCAAAGCTGGAAGAAGCAAGGAATGCATTCTTCCCTAGACCCTCTAGAGTGGTACAGCACTACTGACTTGATTTTGGCCCAGTGATATGATTCTGGACTCGTGGCCTCCAGAACTGTGAAATAATAGTTTTCTGTTGTTTTAAGCCACCAAGTCTGTGGTCATTTGTTACAGCTGCCACAGAAAACTAATATGGGGGTCATGTCAGAACCTGCTTACCATAGTGCCATTATATATATCAGTGTATTGTTCAGGAGCCTTTCAGTCTTTCATATTCAGCTAACAGAAAGTCATACTTAAACTAGCCTAAACAAGAAACATTTGTTTCAATTACTATCCACACTTAAGACTAAAATAATGTCATATATTTTCCTTCATGGTTACTTTTATACTTAGGCAGAATAAGAATCGGTGCCAAAATGCGGTAGCAAGATGATTGACAATAGCTCCCGCTTTGCATCCTCTTCTCATAAATCTGAGCTGAAAGAGTAATTCTTTCCTCCAGATATACCCCCATAAACCCAAGAGTAATTCTCATTGATCATGACTGTGTCATATGCCATCGATGAAACAAATCTGTGTTCAAAGGTATGCGATGGTCTGATTTTCCAGGCTGGTTCCTGTATCTCCACTGGGCATGATGTTAGCTCTACAAAGCTTATGGATTAAGAGGAGAGGAGTGATTTCTTAACAAAAATTAGAAACTGTTATTAGAAAAAGGATGAATGTATCCAAATAAGTGAAAGGGGAAAAAAGGAATTTATATTTCATTCAATCCTAGTGAGAAGTAGTTATGAAAAAAATCAATCAGTCTCTGTGTTTGAGGAATTTAGAGTCTTATGTTGGGTACAAAACAATAAGGCATAAATCTACTGTATCTCAAGTAATTACTTTCTCAGAAACGAAGACTAAGCAATATCATAAATACAGATAGCAGACACACATACATTTACATATATATATATATATATATATATATATATATACACACATTCTGCTTTAAGCAAGTACCTCCTTGACCTTGGTACTCCCTGGAAATAACATGCTATTCTACATCTCAGCACCTTTGAGATATAGTGTAATGTACTGTTTAAAAACATAGGTTGTGTGATCATACTATCTTGGTTTAAATCATGGCACAACCATTTTCTAGTTCTGTGATCTTTGGTAAATTACTTAGCCTATCTGAGATTTAGCATTCTTGTTTTCACAATTGAAATAAGATTACCTACTGCATAAGATTTTTCTAAATCAGGATTGAATGAGCAAGCACATGCTTAGAATTTTAGTAAAATGTCCAGTGATTACTCCATAAATATTATTTATCATTGTCTCTCAGCTTTTCTGGGTCTAGAATATTCTTTCTCTGTTTTCTCCCCTGTCAGTGAACTTCTTTATAATAAAGGAGTAGAGTAAGTTTGCTCTTCTTTGAAGTCTTGTTTCATAACTTTTCTTACACATCGTCTATAGCAATCCATGGTAACATCTTCCCTTGGTCTTACTGCTATTACCACATCACCACATAATCATGTGAACATACACGTTTGCACTTCTTTCTCTTGCTAAGTGTTAAGAGCTCTGTTTGACTTATACTGGGTCTTCAATAGGAGTTTATTGAAATTTTCATGAAATATTACCTTAGGGAGCATGGTGAAGCCTTTGACCTCATTGCAAATCCCTGGAAATCAGAACATTTTTACTCCTTTGACTGTAGCAGAAGTTCACATTATGGTTTCCACAGTCTAATTAATCTATGTATTTTTTTAACATCTTTATTGGAGTATAATAGCTTTACAATGTTGTGTTAGTTTCTGCTGTATAACAAAGTGAATCAGCTATACATATACATATATCCCCATATCTCCCCCTCTTGTATCTCCCTGCCATCCTCCTTATTCCACCCCTCTAGGTGGTCACAAAGCACAGAGGTGATATCTCTGTGCTATGCAGCTGCTTCTCACTAGCTATCTATTTTACATTTGGCAGTGTATATATGTCAATGCTACTCTCTCACCTGTCCCAGCTTCCCCTCCCCCGCTGTGTCCTCAAGTCCATTCTCTACGTCTGCATCTTTATTCCTGTCCTGCCCCTAGGTTCATGAGAACCAATTTTTATTTTTTAGATTCCATATACATGTGTTAGCATACGGTATTTGCTTTTCTCTTATTGACTTACTTCACTCCATATGACAGATTCTAGGTCCATCCACCTTACTACAAATAACTCAATTTCATTTCTATTTATGGCTGAGTAATATTCCATTGTATATATGTGCCACATCTTCTTTATCCATTCTTCTGTTGATGGACACTTCAGTTGCTTCCATGTCCTGGCTATTGTAAATAGTGCTGCAGTGAACATTGTGGTACATGTCTCTTTTTGAACTATAGTTTCCTCAGGGTATATGCCCAGTAGTGGGATTGCTGGGTCATATGGTATTTCTATTTTTAGTTTTTTAAGGAATCTCCATACTATTCTCCATAGTGGCTACATCAATTTCATGTATTTTTTAAAATTGGGGTATAGTTACTTTACAATGTTTAGTTTCTGCTGTACAACGAAGTGAATCAGTTGCATGTATACATATATCCCCTCCCTCTTGGACCTCCCTCCCACCCCCCAGCATTCCACCTACCTAGGTCACCGCAGAGCACTGAGCTGAGCTCCCTGTGCTATACAGCATGTTCCCATTAGCTATCTGTTTTGTATGTGGTAGTGTATATATGTCAATCCCAATCTCCCAATACATCCCACCCCTCCCCGTGTCCACCCATCTATTCTCTACATCTGCATCTCTATTCCTGCCCTGCAGATAGGTTCATCTTTACCATTTTTCTAGATTCCACATATATGCATTAATATATGATATTCATTTTTCTCCTTCTGACTTACTTCACTCTGTATGACAGACTCTAGGTCCATCCAGAGCATTGTCAATATGTCAGAATATTAGAAATAAATAATATTAATTGTGCACAAAGTGTTGTAGTATATGATTAAAATTGTTGTTTTCACTCTTTTTCAATGACATAATTTTTCTCAAGAGACATTTTTGTCCTTGGAGAAAACATTAAACCATTTGAATATTTACCATCATAATCTATGTTTAATTGCCTTTTGTAAATAAGATTGATAGCTTAATAGGTGAGAGAGGAAGAGAGATTGAGAGGGAGAGAAAAAGAGAGAGGGAGAGAGAGAGTAAGAATCTTTTTTAAAAAGTCCGAATTTTTGTTGTTTTCTAGAGGTTTGTTTGAAAAGTCACATCCAGAATTAGTCCATGGCTGTGCTCAACAATACATTATTACTGAAGAAAAAGAGTCCGTTTGGTTTTACTCTTAGTTGGGACTGGTGTATCAATATTTGTGGAACAAAACTGAACTGAATTGACAATCCTTCTCCTGTAACTCTTTTATATAGAGAGCCCCTGAGTTATTTCTCAGGTCTAAGAGGTCTAAGTTTGAAAACCTTAATGAATAGCAACAATTTTATTTCCTAATGCCTTCTTTATCTTACCTTTCTGTGCCCACCTTCCACTTCTCTTATAAACACTCTTTTAACTTTGTTTATTAATCTTCCAAATAGTGTATCAGCAAATGGGGCCAACTCACAGATGGAAAGTTAGAACTTGGGCCACACAGCTAATGTATTCGTCCACTGCCTTCCAGAGTTAGTCAAGTGTGTCCAGCTGGTTTAGCATAATAGGAAGTTATTAATACATAGCATCATAATCAGTGAATTGAGACTAAATTTTCTTTCAATAGAAATGAAACTACACAGTCACAGTGAGTTTTCTACAGAATCTATGGGGAAAAGCACAACCTGTTTAAAATTATGATTCCTCAACATCTAACAGAAGCATTTCCATCACTGGAAGCAGAATGTATATTTGCCTTGGAGTACATCTTACATTTCATTTTTCTCGAAAACCTTTCAGTCAATAACTAATAATAGCTAATAGGGTAGATTGTTAGGGCATTCATAAATAGACAACTTACAGTGTTTAAATCTAAATTTTTTTTGCAAGTGATTTGACTTCCACAAGGTATAAAGCCTAGAATGCAAAATTCACACGTGCCATTAAAAAAATTCACAAGTGCCACAACAACCTGATTTAAACATTAAATAAGGGCTTGCCAACTTACCACATATTTTACAGGGAATATCTTAGTCACTCTTATTGTCTAATTATGAAAAGAACTCTGCTTTACATAGTCCCTAGCAGCAGACATGCTCAGTGATGTGGAGAAGTGAGACAATTCTAAAGCTAAATTGAGCAAGCAAACAAAGCACTTACACTTAAATTATCTAAAGGAGTCCAGAACTTAAATTGTATAGAAAAATTTTTAAATTTTCAAATTTCTATGTCTGGATTTGGCCTCCAACTTTGAAGAATTCATTAAAAGTATAAAACCCTAGAAATAATCCTAGGATGATGAGATTGACAATGATACCATTATTGTCAGTGAATGTCAATCAATCTGTAAGAAGATGGATGCCATATTGTAAAGAGCATAGTCTTCAGGGGCAGTACGGTATACTTAAGGGATGGTCTCTAGGGCTTAAATATTCCTCTGCCAATTACTAGCTTGGGTTAGTTATTTAAATTCTGTGTTATACTCTAGTTAATAAACTCTATATAGGATAATTATAATAGTACCTACTTCCAAGAATTCTTGTAAGGGTTATATAATACAATGTAAAACACTTAGAATCCTGGCATGTAATAAAAACTCAATAAATCTTAGACATTATTATTACTATACTTATTTTACTAGTAATATTATTGTTCAGATCCATAAAGAAATATATTTAAATCATAAGTTTGTCACTTACTAGCTTTGTAAACTTGAGAAAGTTGTTTAGCTGCTCTGACTCTCAGTTTCTTGGTATATCATAAGGCAATGTATTGCCTCATAAATATGGTACGAGGCTTAAACAGAGTATTCCTTGGCAGCTTGTACTATACTGTGAAACACCAATATAATTCCAGGCATAGCATTTGATAAGTGATAGCTATTTTTATTGTTGCCTATTATTTTTACATAGTAAACAATATCTTAAAGGCTATGAGCATAAGTTAAAGAATATATGTGCTAAGGCTTTTTCAACCTAATTAGAAAGTCAAGACACACAGAAATAAACTATCCAAACATTCAGACATTTTTGATAACTCAAAAGAAAGAAATTGGACCTTCCCAATATTAGACTTTTTATTTCTTTTTAAAAAACTACAGATGTTATGGTACTAATGTATTATGAATATTATTAATGTATACAAATATACACTTTAAAAGAATGAGATAAAATGTTATTAAAGGTATACAATAATTACTCTCACTAATATATTGTTATTAATATATAAATATATTATAAGTAAGGGGAAACAATGTGATTGAATATGCCTCATTGTGGTTTTTGTTGTTGTTTTTTAACATCTTTATTGGAGTATAATTGCTTTACAATGGTGTGTTAGTTTCTGCTTTATAACAAAGTGAATCAGCTATACATATACATATATCCCCAGATCTCCCCCTCTTGTGTCTCCCTGCCATCCTCCTTATTCCACCCCTCTAGGTGGTCACAAAGCACCGAGCTGATCTCCCTGTGCTATGCGGCTGCTTCCCACTAGCTATCTATTTTACACTGGGTAGTGCATATATGTCCATGCCACTCTCACTTCGTCACAGCTTACCCTGCCCCCTCCCCATGTCCTCAAGTCCGTTCTCTACGTCTGCATCTTTATTCCTGTCCTGCCCCTAAGTTCTTCAGAACCATTTTTTTTTTAAATTCCATATGTATGTGTTAGCATACGGTATTTGTTTTTCTCTTTCTGACTTACTTTGCTCTGTATGACAGACTCTAGGTCCATCCACCTCACTACAAATAACTCAGTTTTGTTTCTTTTTATGGCTGAGTAATATTCCATTGTATATATGTGCCACATCTTCTTTATCCATTCATCTGTCGATGGACACTTCGGTTGCTTCCATGTCCTGGCTATTGTAAATAGTGCTGCAATGAACATTGTGGTACAGCCTCATTGCCTTTTAATCTTTAACATTTTGTGACATGCCAATATAAAGGTCTTATTTTGGTTTCATTTTTTAAATTCCTGATTTTTATGGCTGCCATAGCTGAAAAAGATTTACAAATCCAAATGGTAGAAAGGCATCATAAAGTGCAATTTAAAAATTTATTACACAAGATTTTTAAGTTTATTCACCACTTATGGATAGTTTATATCAAGTTACATCTTGTAAATTTCCTTCTTCTCTGATTCAATTGGTTGTTTTTCAACCTAACTATAAAACACTGTGCTTTTACACTTTTAAAAAAGGGTTTCAAACCCCCTCCCTGCCGAATACTATTTGTGAGAATTTTAAGAAGGTTAAAAGACTATGTTTCTGAGTTTTTAGAGTCTGCAGATATGAGCGTTTTTATGGGTGATATACAGCATTTTGAGTAGGAACACTAGAGAAGGATGGAAATAATTCTAAGCATCTATTTTCCAGATTATCTCTCCACAGCAAGAATTTCTTTCAAAAAGCAATTATTTTCTTGCTTATTGTTGAAATATCCCTTTTAGCTTGAAGGGAGGAATTAAAAGAGTTTATTTATTTAAAGATCTGATGAGTAGCAGGTACCCGACAGCCACTTGTCATGCCAGAAAAAAAAATAAGCAAATTTGGAACTGTTTTCTGTTTTAAAACAAAAACATATAATTTACCTTTAAGGTCAACAGCTCAACTCTTTTTACTATATTGCCAAAAGATTTTATAGCCAGTTCTCATTTTATTACATAGTATTGTACAGATTTTATTTTTAAATCTTTATTTTTTTAAACACAGTTAACCATATGATATCCCATAAAATGCAAAATGTTTTATGTTCAAACACAAACCACCTAATGAGAATACTACTGTCAACACTTCTGTTGTGTGACGTGTTCATTCTTTTCTGGGATTATTTTCTGATAATAAGCTTAGGTAGACTGAGGACTGAATAAGGCAGAGATTGAGTAAGGCAAGATAAAGAAGAGGTTGGCCCATTTACTGAATATTAGAACGTTTAATTTCTTCCTCATATTTATATTAAAAATAAATATGTACTCTATGTTCTCCCTGTTTCTAATGGATCATCTTACATATTCCTGGGTTTGCAGCTCCAACTTTGGAGATCACTGCATAGACTGCAGACTTTGAATGTAATCTATGTAGGAAAATCAGCAAATGCTGGAGTGGTGAGAAAAGGCTTGGGGTCAGGGGAAAATAGCTTTTAGTGGCTTGTAAAGATTATAGAATATATCCATTGTTTCAGAAAGCTGGTCTGGAATGAGACCTCTTAGAAGGCCTAGGGCAAGCAGAGCTTTTCTTTGTTGCCACTGGTACAACATCTTAAAATTCTGAAGAAAAAAAACCCAACCTACTTTATTTTAGTCTATAATATCATAAAAGGAATAACTGTCCTTCCTCAATTAGTCAAATAAAATTAGAACTCCAAACATAATAATACTAGCTATTTATTGAGAACTAACTTTGTGTCAAGCAAGTCAAGCATTGTACTGTTTCTGAGGATTATTTCATTTAATTCTCAAAAGAAATCTGTGAAAAAAAGTTTTCATAGGGGTAAAGTAAATAATCCATGGTTATAGGATTGATAAGTAGTAAAGCTGTGGTATGAGTCTAAGCAGTTAGAAGTGGTGCCATGTTTCTGGTGATGTCACACATTCCGTGTGGCAAGGACACAAGTGGTGTGAGGAGACACAGGTGCACACCTTGAGTACAAAATTTAGGCAAAAGGAGTATGTCAGAAAACTCGGTAATCAAGATAAATAATCTTTTAATGCACTAATTTTTAAAAATCAAAATTAATGCAAAAAATCCATGGTGAACACAATGTAAAAATTTTAAATAAAGACAGGATCACTATTTCTGATTTTTCCTTTTGCCTGAGGTTCCAGTGTGGTTCCGTATGACACTTTATTTAAAATTGTGATATTTCAGCATTATGGATTTGTTTTTGCATTAGTTTTTTTTTAGCAGTCCCTTCATAAATTCTTTGAATCACTTCTTTTGACCCTTGCTGGAACCGTGACTGATACAACTAATTAATCAGAATCTCTGAGGATGTGAAACAGGAAACTAAATTTTTTGAGAGCTCCCTAGCTTAGATTTTGTAAATACTGACCCATGGTTCTTTCTCCTGCTTTGTTTTCTGGTGGTGTAACCAGATAAAATAACCAGTTGGGCACAATGATTTCATTACACTAGACTTTTGCAATAACATGACCTGTCTTGCTATCTGTCTTGACTTTTAGGGTAACAATGGTAAGTGATATTAGTCCTTAGATAGAAATAGAATAGATAGTAATAGAAATTATTACATAAACATTTCTTGGACACAGAATTATTGGGGGGCACATAGTAAGCACTCATTAAAATGTAGCAATATTTTTTATTAGATGACTTTTTTTCCCTCTCCTTGATACATTTTTCTTGAGAGATGAGGAAGTTGGTGTAGTATAATTAAGACCTGAAACACTGTACTGGACCTTCTAACATTGCAGAAAATGAAGGCAGCCACAAGTGATTAATAAGCAAAAACATTATGTTCTATAAAAGAGTAGTACCATCTAGAGTTGCCTTCGATCACACACCTTTCACCACTTTCTGTTCAATGTTATATTCCCAGGTCTCACACTTTACAGAGCACCTCAGTTTCTAGGAGGCACTCTGTACACAGAGGAAAAGAAAAAGAGAAAGGCATGGATTTCTGATACAAACAGAAGTGGATTCCATCTTGGGCGAGACACTTGATCTCCCTGAAAACTCAATTTCCCCGTAGAAAAAGCAATGATTATCTGAGTATTTTTATGTTTCATTGTGCCTTATGGGGTTATATTTTCCTAACTTTTAGTTTATAGAGCTTGGTTAGTTATATAATTTTTAGAAATAAAACATAACCTTTGCTTGGTTATTGCTAACTACAAGACACTGTATTTTCAGCTAATGAGGATAGAATCCTAATGAGAAAAGGAAAACTAAGCAAAGAAGGGCAATTTAATTTGAGCTTCTCCTAAGGATATTAATCCAGCCTCCATCCTAATATGTGAGTACACGATATGATTAAAAGCATATATAGGGGCTTCCCTGGTGGCGCAGTGGTTGAGAGTCCACCTGCCGATGCAGGGGACACGGGTTCGTGCCCCGGTCCGGGAAGATCCTACATGCTGCGGGGGGGCTTGGGCCCGTGAGCCATGACAGCTGAGCCTGCTTGTCCGGAGCCTGTGCCCCACAACGGGAGAGAGGCCACAATAGTGAGAGGCCTACACACCGCAAAAAAAAAAAAAAAAAAAAAAGCATATCTAGGAGGCACATTATTAATGTTCAATATCAGCAGTCACCCTACCTTTTGGTATGCATTTGTTGAGAAATTTACAACCACCTTATAAAAAAGATATCAAGGAATCAATTCCTACACATTTGTGGACCCCAAATATACAATATATCTTATTCAGTCTTTTGTCTTTCTGACTTATCCTAATATGTTTAATGAAATCACTAAATAAGTAAACTATTCTCAATCCCACATTATTCAGATACTTTATTTTGAAGTAACTATCTTATTTTGAAGTATCTATCTTTATTTTGAAGTAACTAACAAGAAACTATCTTAGTGGCATGATTATATAAGTCAGTTATGCTTGAAGAAACCACAGTTTTAGCTGACCCATAATATAACCGTGTTATGTATAATTCCATGATCAAGATTTGCTTCAGTTACTTGTTGCTGCCATAAAAAAGCACTAAAAAGTTAGTGATGTAAAAAATAGTTTATTATTTTTCATGGTTCTGTGTGTTGACTGGGCTAAATTGGGTATTTTTTCCTACACTGTACAATCTGCAAAACACCTTCACCTCTCCCCAGTCATATCCCATTATGAAATCAGCACCAAGTCAAGGATCCTGTCACCTTAATCAAGCTCATATGTGGATAAAGCTCCTCAGGGGCAGTTATTCAGGTGTAAGAACTTCGGTGCTATTTCCAACATAAAATATATGGCATTGGCATTGTGACTGAGTAGTTGGCAGAGGCCTGAATGGTGATGAGATTGTTAACGAAGGAAGACCAGAAAACTGGGAAAATTGCTATGAAAGACTGGAGAAAGTGTAGGGTATGTTAAGCATTGGCATAAAAATTAAGATTATTTTCTGAAGTTACTTAGAAGATAGAAGTACCTAATGAACTCTGTATGGCTTGGAAGCTTTCCAGGCAGCATTTTGGAAACATTTTTTAAGGTATGAGAAGATATTATAAGAGACAAATGAACTAATGAAGGAACTTTTCAGTGTTCAACAGAACCAAGAAGAAATATTTTCAACTGGGTTTTGCTGGGTTGGAAAATAACACTATTTCTCCTTCCCAGTTACTCAAACCTACAAAAGGTTCTCAGCATAAGAACTAGCTTCAGAACAAGATCAAATTGAAGCTCTGACAGCAAAATGTGGACTCAGAGTTAAGATCGAATCAATGGCATAACTTTAATACTGCTTGTTAAAAACACTGAGAGGGCTTCCTTGGTGGCTCAGTGGTTGAGAATCCGCCTGCCGATGCAGGGGACACGGGTTCATGCCCCGGTCCGGGAAGATCCCACATGCCGCGGAGCGGCTGGGCCCGTGAGCCATGGCCACTGAACCTGTGCGTCCGGACTCTGTGCTCCGCAACGGGAGAGGCCACAACAGTGAGAGGCCCGCGTACCACAAAAAAATTAAATAAATAAATGAAAAATAAAAACACTGAGAGATTTAAGTCAGTGCCTTGTAGACTCTTTTGACCAGACAAAAGCCTTCAAAGAACTTTAAAGATATTACCCCAGAGCATCCTGAATCTCAACCCAAAGTAGAGAGTGACCTAAAGAGATCTGTGGTTGTGGCATTTTTCTAGTGTAGTGGATTATAATTTGATACCTTGGAAACACAGTGCTTTTTTTTTTTTTAAGTAGTTGAATTAGATTGGATGAAAAGGGACAGAGAAAGTTTAAAATGAAGAGACTTTTAGGCCCTCAACTATGTATTGGCAGGATGAAGGCCGAAAATGCCACTCAGCTATAAATATAGGACATTTCTTATGCAAAAAGATGATCTAAAAGGCAGAGGTAAGAGTTCAAGGATGAAGCTTAGAGCCATAAAAAATCAATCCCAGGGAACAGACTGAATCCTAATCAAGGAATTTTCCTTGTTCAAAAGTGGGGTGCTCCGAGAACACGTGCCTTGCCATTGTCTGATGAATTAGTCTTTTTAAATTACAAGTCTCCAGATTGACAAGACCCACACTAGAAGACCCTTATCTGGACATGAATGTGGATCACAAGAAACCTGATAAGACTTCTGAGTTTTGAGTGGGGGTGAGAGCCTTCTGCATGTGAAATGATTGTGAACTGTGGCCAGAGGGTGGATTGTAGCAAATTGCCTGCAAATATTACCATCAACAATTTCCCCCATTCCAGATGTTTAGGATGCTCCCACATTAAGAGGTAGAGCCTATTTCCCCTACCTTGAATCTGAAATAGCCTGTGACTTACCTTGACCAATAAAGTATAGCAGAAGAGAGGTTCTAGGACTTCTGAGCTGCTCTGCAAGAAGTCCAGCTCTTCTGCTGGAGAGGCATGGGGGGAGGGGGGAGGGAGTGTTAAGACCGTTCCATACATTCTGAGCTTCCAGCTGAAAGCAACCACATGATGACTCCTGCTGACCCCCATGTGAGCCTGTGTCAATCCAGAGAAGCCTGAGAAATAAAAAAACATTTTTGTTTCAGGCTACTGTATTCATTTTTATTGATATATAGCAAATTACTACAAATTTAGTGTAGTTTTGCTGGGTCAGGAGTCCTGGGTCATGGCCTGGCTGGGTCCTCTGCAGAGAATCTCACAAGGCTACAATCGAGGTGTCAGACAAGCTGCCATCTCATTTGAGCCTTGGCCAGATAAGAATCCACTTTCAAGCCCCTTTGGGTCATTGACAGAATTCATTTACTTGCAGCTATGTATCTGAGGGCCTCGGCTTCTCACTCGTTGTTGGCCAAAGACCTCTCTCAGGTCTTAGAGGCCACCCACAGTTTCCTGACACATGGCCTTCTCCACTTGCAGTTCACAAGGTAGCTGTTTATTTCTTGCTCTAATCTGCTAAAACAGAGTCTTATATAATGTACCTGAATGAAAGGTGATATCTCATCACCTTTGCCATATAATGTAACCTAATCAAGGGAGTGATAGCTCATTGCCTTTGCCATATACTGTTAGAAAGAAATCATAGATTCCTCCTGCACTTAAGGGGAGGGGATTATACAAGAGTAATTGCTGGTCACTTACGGTGTGTCTGTTGTTTTAGATGCCTTGTGAGGAAGCTATAGATAGTCAAAGAACCTTCCCTTCAGCAGCAACCCTGTGAATAAAAGTTGTCATTTTTAGTCATTCAGGTAAAGAGCTTAAAGAAGTCACTTCATTAAATGTTTACAAAATTAAAGAAGCATCTTTTCAATAGAAATCTTGGCCACAGTGTATAGGTAGAGAGTGCTTCCCATCTGAGTCAGCAGGTGAGAAGTGCCAACTCTAGAAAATCTTTAGGTATATCAGATGCTGAGCTTAGGCTGAGCAGTGTTCTATCCATATTCTGCTTTCAGATTCAAGATTCAAGCAAATTCTTTTAGAGGCAGGACCGTATGGGAGAATATGCCATTTCAAATCTCAAGAAGGAAGTTCAGAAAAAATTATAGTAATTCACATCACCTGACATCAGATGATCTTGAAAGCTGAAAGCCAAGCATTGTGACATGTTCTGTAGCAGAGCTCATTGAATGTTATAAATTTTGTACTAATTTGGAACCACCTTAAGTGAAGATAGGAAAAATTTAGATCAGACTAAGTCTCTAACATGTAAAGATAGGTCCCAAGGGAATGCTTTCGTCAAAGGGCTGTTTACAAAGATGACAGGGTCAGTATGCATCTTTCAGGCTCAGATTATATAACAGCATACTGTTGCAAAAACCTCTGCTGCAGATGTTGCTTCATGGCAAAGAGTAACTGGAAATTATATAGTTAAACTCTGTACAATAACATTAGATAAAAGGCACTTTATGTGTGTTACTCAATTAACACTCAAAACAATGCTATTGTAGGTACTATGGTAAACTGTTTAAAGAAATAATGGGGAAAATGAGTCTAAGAGAGTTTAATAAAATACCAAAGTTTATGAAGCTAGGAAGTCACAGAGCCATGACTCTAACTTTATTCATTTTCAGCCAGCTCCAAAGCCCATATGTATTTTCCATTTGATGCACTGTTCCTTTATTTATCCTCACAAGTCCATGATGACAAAACTTTGGGGAAGGATTTGATTTTTATCACTAACATCTAAGCATTCCTCTCATTGGGAATTGCTAATAGAGATAGGGAATAGATTTTCCACCGTTTCCTTCAAAGAATTGAGATTATAGATGGTAGTGATAGTTTCATTCCATATGCATCAAACCACTGATGTCTGGAAATGTACTTTTTGTTTGTTTTTTTTAAGTCAGAAAGTAAAGTTTGAATATCTAAACTAAATAAGAAGACCTTGACCCAGTCAGCATAGCTGGTTGGTTTTACCAATTGTAGTGGTAATAAAAATCAGTGGCATTCTAAACACAGAGGACTGAAAAGAAGAATCACGTAGAGTTTTAGAAAAGTAATTCTAAGTTTATGAAAATAAAATCAATTAGTTGGAGAAGAAACGTGCAGTGAAAGCATCAGCACTTCTATTCTCATAAATAAAATGTGAAAAAGTCTCTTACTGCTGAGGAGAGGAGAGTTGCTATACTTCACACCACAGAACTTCATAGAACTGCTGAACTTCAAACAGACTAGCTACAGACATCTATGAAAACTCAGGAAAACAGTGATTCTTCCAGGGTCACCACAGAGGCTGGAATAAAGAAAGGAATTTACACCCACCAGTTTGACCTAGATGCAGCTTCAAAATAGGCTTAACAGTCCACTCGTCCATTCGTTCTTTTTATCATGCATGGGTACTGCAGTTCCTACTATGTGCAGCAGGTATTGAGGTAAGCACTGGGGATACAATGGTGAGCAAGACACACCTGGTTTATGCTTTCATAGAGCTCAGAGTATAAGGAAGCATAAAAGGAGGACAAGTGAGCAGGCATTTTTAATACAGTGAAACAGGTCAAGTGCTGTGTTACATGAGCCATAGAGGGAGAAGGGACATATGTCAGGGAAGCCTTCCTGGAAGAAATCACACATGGTGGAACTGAGTAATGAATGGTGGATTGCCAGGTTAAGAAGACTTGGGAAGCCAGTTATAGACAAGGAAATGGCTTGTGTGAAGACTTAGTAGTGAAAAAAAGCAAGATAGATTGGAGGAATGGAATGAATTATAAGCTGGTGGAGCCCACGTGTAAAGGAGGGAGTAGCCAGAGATGATGCTGGAGTATTGGGCCAGAACATAGTCTGGTGAGTCTTGTGAGACTTGTCTAGGCAATGAGAAGGAGTTTGCACAATGGAAAGTACTGTGGGGAAGAGAAATGTTCAGCTTATTTCTGGCTGCTGTTTAGAAAATAAATTAGGGTCGGCAAGATAAAATGTAGTGAGACTAGTATGGTAGCTATTGTATTATAGAATCAACAGGATTTGATGATTGGCTGTAGTGTTGGTGAGGAGGAGGAGTCAAGACGGCCTTCCCAAGTCACTGGATTAGCCAAGGGTGTGGATGGCAATACTATTCGGTGCATAGGAAATCCAGGAGGAGGAGCAGGCTTGGGGATTAAGGACAGGGTGATGCAATTAGTTCAGTTTGAGGCAAGGAAAGGTATGTGTGGGTTTACTGAGAACCACTGTAATGAGAGTTCAGTATGTTTTACTGTTTCTTTTGAATTGCAGTTTAGATTTTAAATAAATGTTTTCAAATGTTTGATTTCTAAAATGTTATCAGCATTTTTTCTATTTCTGCTACTATAGACTGTCCCCAACTTATGATGGTTAAACTGAACAATTTTTTGACTTTACAATGGTACAAAGGTGATACACATTCAGTAGAAACCATACCTTGAATTTTGAATTTCGATCTTTTCCTAGACTAGCAATATGCAGTACAATACTCTCCTGCGACGCTGGGCAGCTGCGGCTCCCTGTCAGCCTTATGATCACGATCGTAAACAACTGATTTATGCTTAGAAGTGTAATATTTTTCACTTTCTGTACAATATCCAATAAATTACATGAGATATTCAACATTTTATTATAAAATAGACTCTGTTAGATGATTTTGCCCAACTGTAGGCTAATGTAAGTGTCATGAGCACCTTTAAGCTAGGCGAAGCTAAGCTATGATGTTTGGTAGGTTGGCTGTGTTAAATCCATTTTCAACTTATGATATTTTCAACTTGTGATGGTTTTATCAGGGTGTAACCCCATCCTACATTGAGGAAGATCTGTACTATTACCATGACCATAATCTGCAGTTTTGAACAGCTCCAAAGTGCTAGGCTTTGTACTAATGAATTATATTATTTAAATCTTCATAGTCAGGGCTTCCCTGGTGGCGCAGTGGTTGGGAGCCCGCCTGCCGATGCAGGGGACATGGGTTTGTGCCCCGGTCTGGGAGGATCACACATGCCGCGGAGCGGCTGGGCCCGTGAGCCATGGCCGCTGGGCCTGCGCGTCCGGGCTCCGCAACGGGAGAGGCCACAACAGTGAGAGGCACGCGAACCGCAAAATAAATAAATAAATAAATAAATAAATAAATAAATAAATAAATAAATAAATAAATCTTCATAGTCATCCGATGAGGTAGGCACTAAACTGAGGTCTAGCAAGGTTACCTAATTTACCTAATGTCTGTCACACAGGTAGTACCTAGTAGAGGAAGGACTTAAATCCTGTTGTTGCCAAACCCTGTGCTCACGAATGTGTTATACTGAAAGTAATGGCTAACTTTACAGTTAAAAGAAGAAAGAAAAATCCATTCACTCAAAAAAGAGATATTGATATTGTCTCTGTTAAGTTCCAAATGCCATTTCTACAGAGATAAACATAACATCAAGCCTACCTTAAAGAGCACACATTTTAGTGAAAGAGACAGGAAGCAAAATACACTATTTCATGCAGTCTGGAAAAGTTTCTTTGAAGGAAGTAGGTCAGTGGCAGTGAAGAAACAATGAACAAGAGGCTTACATCAGAGTGGAATAACGGAAGGTCAAGTAAGTGAAGTAAGTAAAGTCAGGGAAGTCTTCTAAAAAGTTGTGAATGTCACAGAAACAATGTAGAGCATAGGACATTGTATGATCTGACAGAATTTCAGAATAGCAGGATCACAGTGTGAAATGGAAATGGTAAGGGATATAGCTGAAGATAATCAGAAGTCAGATAATTAAAAGATTGAGTGCCAGGGTAAGGTGTTTTGATTTTAGCCTAGAATTAAATCATTGAAAAACTTTGGAGTAGAGGAATGACATTATTAGATTTACATTTCTAAACAGATCATTCCAGAAGCCAAATAGATTTGTAAGATACATGGTATAGAGACCATGTTCACAGAGTTTGCAGACTAGCTCAGAATTTGGCCACAGAAGTATTTAGCCACAATGATGGAAAACAAAACAAAACACAAACACAGCAAACAAAACTTTGAAAGGTAATGCTTTTAAAAGTGGCAAGAATCCTCCAGCCCCTCATAGCCCTCACTACTTTGGATTCTCTTAGAGCTTTCTGCTTCACTTATGTATATTACCATCTGGTCCCTTCATTAACAACCTTTATGACAGTAAGAAATGAAATGATGAAGACCTAAACTAAGACTGACTTTAGGATTAATGCAGAGTAAACAGGTTACAGAGAGGTTAAAGAGATCAAACACAGAAATTGAAGTCCATGGAATTGGAGGCAGGGAATATAATTTGTGAATCACCACAAATGATGAAAGACAACTTCAAGGTAGTTGAGTTCACCCTCTGAGGCTTTGCAGTCTGGTGAAAGAAGCAGAGCAGGGGAGGAAGTGTGGGAAACATTGACTTTAAAGGGTGGACTTAGGAAGGGTAGTTCATAAAGGATACTTTGAGGGTAGGGCAGAGTGCAATCTCTGGCTGTCTTTGCCCTTCTCAAGCCTGTGCCATTTGACTGGGAATAATGATTACGAAAAAAAGAAATTAGAAAAAAAAAAAGGAAATGGCTCCACATATACAAGTAATGTTCATAGATTCATAGAGTTGCAGTCAGCTCATTCCAACCTCCATCTTCTCAGAGTTAAATAGGACAGCTGGTAAACCCATACTAATGAATGTGAGCTAAAAATGGGGCTCTTCTTAAACCTGATTTGTATAGATTTACATTCATATTTATTTAGTGGAAGTGGGGAAAATCTCATTTTTTAAGATAGTTATTTAAATCACACAAGATATCTATTAATTGATTCTTATTGTTTAAAAAAATCCAAATACTTTAGAAGTACACAGAGCAAAAAATGAATCCCTCCTTACATTCCTGACCCCCAGTATTCCTACGCTTTCTTCATACATTGGCGTATATTATAGTTTACAGTTTAGTATACATTTTTCCAGAGATTTCCCATTACTTTTATATGAAAATATGCAGATTATTTCCTATTTGAATTCCATGCTGTACACTAAATTTCCATATTGTGTAGTGAAGAATTAACCTTGCCCAAAGAGAAGTCTGGGTTTTGCCCTTGATTATTGGGAAGAGAGCTCTACAACCCGGAATATTCTGCCTGATAGGAGTGCCTTTGTGCGTATGGGGGTTTTGGCCACTGGACAATCTAGCAGTGTGATTTATGATGAGGACTTTGAGCTGCAACATACCAATTCCAACTTCCAGAAGAACTGATGACTAAAGATATTAGCCTAACTTCTAGGAGGGGCTTGAGACTAAAAGTCAACCATGCGGGCAGTATGTGATAAAGCCCCAATAAAAACTCTGGACACTGAAATCGAGCTTCCCTGGCAGGCAATACTCTGTGCAGATTGTCTACAATGTGACCAGGCTGTCCATGACTTGGTGGAGAGAGGACAACAGGAAGCTCCATGTTTGGACTCCTTGTGGACTCGACTCTATGTGTCTTGTCTCTTGGCTGATTTTAATCTGTATCCTTTTCCTTCAACAACTTGTAATGTGAGTGAAACAATTTTCAGTGAGTTCCCTTACTCCTTTTAGCTAATTATTGCTCCTAAGGGTGGTATGGGGAACCCCATGAACTTGCAACTGGTGTCAGAAATGAGGATGGTTTGTAGGGACCTGTGCTCTTAAACCTCACAGTTTAGATGACTCTGGGTACATGTAAATATGGGTCTGCTTGATACCTAAAAGGTTAAACCTTTTAGATATATAAAAGGTTTTATTTTCTTTTCCAAAAATTTCTTCACTACCTATGTATTTTCCTTTTCATTTTGAATTGAAGAATTAACTTGTCAGAATCATCTGAGAATATAGGCTTGAGATAGCTTTGAATTTACAGATTAACATGAGAATTATATATATTTATAATATTTAGTTTTTCCATTTGTGAATTTTATGTAACTACTTAAGTCTTCTTTTATGTTTATTAGTAAAAGTTTACCTCTTTGTTTAAATAGGTAGTGGTTATATTAGGTATATTCCTAAACGTTTTATAGCTTTGGTGCTAACTCAAGTAATATTTTCTCCTTTTTTTATTATTTATTTCTATTGTATAAAGTAGTGATTTTTTTGTATGTAGAACTTTTTATCCAGTAATATTATTAAAGCCAATTATGAATTTTATGAACATTTCAAATAATTTCTCCTGGATTTCCTTGGTAGAGAATTATATCATTTGTAAATTCTGACAGTTTGTCTTTTTAAAATATGTAAAGTTTTAATTTATTTTTCTAAATCTACTGCTTTGCCTAGAATCTCCATTAAGATATTGACTAATGACAGTAGTAGTTGGTATCTACAATTTGTTCCTGAGTTTAGTGTAACTTTTAAAACTACTTACCCTTAAGTATAAGTTTTGCTGGGAAGTTCTGGTATACACATGTTGTCAAATAAGTTTCCTTCTATTTCAAACTTGCTAAGATGTTTTTAAACAAAAATCATATCAAATGCTTTCTACATCTATCAGGATGATCAAAATTGTTTTTTCGTAATCTACTAATGTACTGAATTATAATATATGATTTTCCTAATGCTAAACCCTCCTTGTATTTCTTAGAAAGAAAT
The DNA here is from genome assembly GCF_026419965.1 of Kogia breviceps. NCBI lineage: Eukaryota > Metazoa > Chordata > Mammalia > Artiodactyla > Physeteridae > Kogia > Kogia breviceps. The sequence continues at coordinate 142,534,782 of NC_081310.1, read as the reverse complement.
TCTTTTTTATTAGAATAAATTTATTCCGTCTCCAGTTTTGTTGTTAGGACTTATGCTTACTTTGTGGAATTAACTTAGAATCTTTTTATCATTTTACATATTCTGAAAACTTAATAATGTTGGTACATATTGGTACTCTGCTTCTCTTTTGAATATAATAGCTATAGAATATTGAAATATGTATTTTTTGATCATATATATCTGCCTACAGAATATATATATATATATATATATATATATATATATATATATATATGTATGTATGTATGTATATGTTGCTCCCTCTCTCTATGTGTACATTGAGAGAGGTGGATAAAGACAATTAAGACTAACCTGCATGGTTCTGGGAAGAGCAAGTAATTTTCTAAGAACAGAAATGACTGACTAGCCCCTGCATGAGTATAAAATATTCAAGTAATAAATGACCAACAGTGATTTACAAAATCTAAGGTTAGCTAAAACCTAAGTTTAGACAACATGACATCAGTGTGTCTCTGTTGAATTGTAGCTCCTGAGGTGTTATCTCCAGGAATCAGGGCACAGGATTGGGAATAAAAGTGAAAACCATTGCTGCTACACTAACTCTGACTCCTTACTCAAGAAGGTTGAGCATTACAATTGGAGTGGCTAAGAAATTGCCCAGGTAGAATGAGGTTTGGTGTTAATGATTTGGAGCCTTCAAGTGTCATACTCCTTGACCCCAGGTCCTATGCCATACTGTACCTATATTTTAACATCTCCTCTCTCCCCACAACACACGGTGCTTCCTAAGTAAATGACATTTAAGAAGTTATCGCCTGAACTGGGAATCATCCTTAACTACTACCTTTCCTTCATCCCCACATTGCACTGATCCAGTTTTTGCAATTCTATCTCTTTAATCTCTTGGAAATCCCTTTACTCTGCATTAATCCTATAGTCATCCTTCATTTAGATCTTCATCATTTCATTTCTTACTGTCACAGAGGTGGTTAATTAAGGGAACAGATACAAGTCAGGGATATAGTTAAAAATTATAACACAGAAACAACTGGGTCCTAAAATTTGCTAGGAATTGCCTGTAAACTTTTGTGATTCCAATAATTTTATAGGCAGAAGTTTGGCTATCTTTTCTCCTTTTTCTATAGTTATCATTCAGTTCAGTTGTTTGAAGTGTTCTTGAGTTAAGTTTTTTAAATTTTACATTATATTTCTAGGCTTCCAATGATTACCTTTGATTTTGAAGCTGATATTTTGACTATTTTTTCTAAGAATAATAAAGTATAGAGTTAATATTTATACTCTCTCTTTGATCAAAATCCAATCCGAGGACCTTTGCAATTTCACTTATCACCAAGTTCCTCTTCTATCTGCCCCTCCCCAATTTTTCATGTAATGATTGTACTGGATTTTTGATCCACGTATTATTTTTGATATTGCATATCAACATTTATTGAAACTTTACTATTTTTACATTTCTTCACTCAGCATTCTTTCTTAAATTTCAGTGTTTTCCTTGATTTCACATTTCACTTTCCTGCAGAACGTCCTTTAATTGTCTTCACATGTCATAACTTGCTCTTCTTGACCAAAATATCGGCTAAGTGTAAAATTATAGTTTCAAAGGTATTTTCCATTTTTTTTTTCCTGTAGAAAATGTAAGATCCATTCTACAGTATAGGCACCATGCAGATCCCTAATGGAAATCTTTTTCTTTTTCTTTTGTGAGTAACTTAGTGATTTTGAAAATTTTAGCAGTTTTTCTTTATGCTTGAAGTTCTTAGGTAAATCAGGATATGTGTTTGTTCTTTTCTTTTTAAATGTATGCTGTTTGTCACTCAGTGGACAATTTTAATCTAAGACCATATGTCTTTATCTCAGTGGGAAGGTCTTCTATTATTTCTTTTCATCAATTATCTCTATTGTTTGATTTGGAACTCCTTTTAGACAGATATTAGATATCCTGCATTGATCTCTATGAGTCTTAATTTGTTTGCACTTTTAATTTCTTTGTCTTTTTACTTAAAAAAATCTCTTTGACTTAATTGTACATGTCATTAAATTATTCTTTAGCCATTTCTCTATTTCACCATTCTTATTTTTCTCTAATTTCAGCTACTCTTTTCATTTTAGTAATTTTTATAGTGCAGGTTCTTAATATTTGTTATTGTAAGAGCTACTCTGTTTTTTGGAGAATGTTAATTAAATAATTTTTTAAAATCCCCCTTTATTTTTGGAACTTCTGGTCTTTTTCCAAAGTTAACTGTTCTTTGCTTACAATGTTATAGAATGATTAATGTATGTAAAAAAAGTCTCTCATTTTAAACATGAAGTAAAAGTATCCACTCTTTATTAATTGACAATCATAGAGACGAGATGAAGAATGCAGATACAGCATCATCATCGATTCTACTTTCTTCATCAAATCTTCTAACAGTTACAGAAAAATATGTTTAAAATATATTAAATACAGAATATCTTGTTTATCTTGTTCATTCTCTTTCAGTTCACCGCCTTTCTCCAGAAGTCTGGTGATCCGTGGTTTGCCAATCTGAGTTAGGAGCGAAGGACTAGGCAGATTAGTCAGAGTACTGAGAAACAGTTCCTTTGCACGTATGCCAGTCTTTGTCACCCGTAGCCCTCTCTCTGACTGGCTGAGGTGACTGCAAGGTTTGTAACTTTGTGGAGGACGCAACAAGTGAACTTTACTTTAGGATGTGCTGGGGAGAATACAGACAGAAGAACTAGTCCTCTTGCCCCAGGCTTCCAACAATTACCGGAATAAAAATGTTTGACTTGGCTTGGAAACACTGTAAATCATTTCCTTTCTGTCAGGAACCACCTTTCTTTGCTTTCCACTCTCCCCCCATCCCTTTACCCCAATTTTAACTTAGGTTGCAAACTGCCATTAGCTCAAGCTTTGCTCTGCTTTTCTCTCAGACCCCCAGGCCCACACTAGGAGCCTCAGAAATGTCCCTGCTGCTCCTTGTTCAGTCAGAGCAAGGGAAGAGAAAGAACTCAGCATTCCAAAAATATAGTCCTGCTTAGGTAAAATCTCCAGGGTCCTCTCTGACTCTTTGTACAATCTGACTCTGAGTTTTGAGAATCATTAAAATTGCTTGAATTTACATTCCAGCTTTTCTTCACATTTTAGAGGCTGTAGTTTTCTTAATTTTGTCTCTGGCCAATCAGTTATGTCTGCAATTCACCTTTCAGGTGGTTCTCAGAATTTCTGTTCTGCTGAAGTCACTCTATCTTATTTTCCATTATATTCTGTACTTATTATATTTAAAACATATTTTTCTGTAATTTGTAAAGGATTTGGTGCAGAATGTAGATTTGATGATGATGCTGTATCTGCATCCCTCACCTTGTCTCTATTATTATCAATTAATAAAGAGTGGATACTTTTACTTCATGTTGAAAATGAGAGATCTTTTATATGCGTTAATCATTCATAACTGTAAAATTCATAGTTATCTCCCAATTCATACTTTTCTGCCATTCATAGGTAATGTTAGTCATTGTATTAGTCTGGGTTCTCCAGAGAAACAGATCCAATAAGATGTGTATATATAGAGAGAGATTTATTGTAAAGAATTAGCTCACACAATTGCAGTGGCTGGCAAGTCCAAAATCTGCAGGGCAGGCCAGCAAGCTGGAGACCCAGAAAAGAGTTAATGTTTCAGCTTGAGTCTAAACGTAGTCTGGAGGTAGTATTCGGTCTTCCTGGGGGGAGTCTTTTTCTTTTATGGCCTTTAGCTAATTTGTTGAGGCCCACCCACATTCTGGAGAATAATCTGTTTTACTCAAAGTCTGCTAATTTAAACATCAATCTCATCTGAAAAATACCTGCACAGAAACCTCCAGACTGGTGTTTGACCAAATTTCTGAGTACTGTGGTCCAGCCAAGTTTGCACATATAATTAACCATCACCATCATACATGTTCATTAACATATGAATTATAGTTACATGTGTATCATTACAAAGCCTTACTCAAAATACATTTTAAAAGTTCACAAATACTTCTTGAATTTAAAATTAGATCTTTTAAGAAGATCATTTATTCCTAGCAGAGATTCCCATGTCATGCATTACTCAATTTCAGAATTTCAACTGTTTATAACGATTGAGTTTAAGCAGTCCTCAGTGGACCAAAGATTGCTGTAAAATATTCTCAACAGAGATAATTAGTACTGTAGAGGAGGTTACTGCTGTTTATTGTTGTTGCTTTTAAATTTTTATTCAAAAACAAGTCATCTTTTGTGGAAGAGTTAGTATTTTCGTTCCCACCTTTTACTCCCTCCTTATCTTACAACTTTGTGTCGGTACATTTTGCTATGGACCTTCCAGGAGAGTAGATAAAGACTGTATCTTCTCTTTGATATTCAGCTTGGCTCTGTGCCTTGTTTTGAGTAATTAAATGTGCACAGGTATGCAAGCAGAAAGTATAGTTGCATGGTTTGACTTATTCTATTGAGCTTCTATGGTTCTACATGAGGACAGAATTCACTGAATAACAAGTTTTAGAATGAGAAACGTGGAACAGACCTAAACTGGACTTATAGTTAGAAATAGAGCCATACCAAGTGTCCCACAGACCTATGAAAAAGGAAACATTAATTTCCTAAGCCACTGAAATTCTGGGTTTGTTTCTTATACAATTATTTTACGGCAGGAGCAGATTAATACTGTAGGAAAAAAACACCAATTTACATATCACTGTTACTTGAATTAACTGGTATTATATTTTATCCATTCATCCCACAAATATTGATTGAGCAACTACTACATGCCTGGGATCACTCTGGGCAGTATTAGTACTTTTCTACTGCCAGTGATACTTCTTTGCTTTTCTTATATAGGACACAAGAAACCTGCCTTACTGGCTTCCTATTTAATTTAGATCCAGGTAGAGTTGCTGTTGGATAAAAAAAAAAAAAAAACCTTCACATTATTTTTCAAAATAATCAGTGTCAGTCACCATGTGTCTTGAAGGGAAAAAGACACAAAATATGATGTTCTCTGATTAACAAAGTAACAATGGATTTTAAATGTCTTATATACAAATGAAGTTACAGATTGTGAGTGGAACACTGCAAGATAGACTGCAGTGACAAATGACTGTAAAATCTCAGTGTTCTGCAACAGCAAAGATTCATCTATCACTAATGCTATGTGTCCATCATGGAGTGGTGTATGGCTCTTCTTCATGGTGTATTCCCTTTGGGCCCTCTGCAATATCCAATGTATAAAACACTGTTGACTCATAACAAGAGAAAGTGTGAGCTGGTGCTTAAAATTTCTGCTTGAAATGGAATTCACTCATTTCTATTCTCACTGACTGGCTGATTCTGTCATCAACTGGTCATGAAATTATAATCGTCCTCCAGGGAGGGGCAGCAAACAATTATGAATCATAATATACTTGTTGTATGCAAGCAACTAGAATATATAGCTTCAGAATGATTTGTTACATTTCATAAGAGAGGCCTTTAAACTTTTGAAGTCCCTAATTTTAAAGGAAATTCTTCAAAAATAAGCAGAGTTTTATGATGAGGAGATAGAGAACAGGTATAAATCTGACACAGATCTTACTCTAGCAAGCAATAGAGTGTGTATTTGTGATAACACTAAGTCAAATGCCTTGCAAACATTCCAAAATTTTATCTTTATCAATGAGCAGCAAATGACTTTAGAATTCAGACGTTTGCTTCCTGCAATGTACCTGAGTCCACAATCTTTTATCCTCCCCAATTTTCATTAACATTGCTAATAAGATCCCTTATAGCTTCTGGTATCAGCATGATTTTTATTAGATATGACTGAATCAAAGAGTATGGAGCTTATAGGTTTTCTACTTTGACATTAAAGATTATAGAGCTTATATGTTTCTATTTTCTCAATAAAGTAAGTAGCAAAATCCCTGGCATAAAGTAGGACTAAGCAAACCCTCCTTCTCTGTCTACAAAAACATACTTCCACCTACCCTTAAGGATCATTTAACCTTTATTAAACCTAAAAGTAATGTTTACCATTTATAAAGGACTTTTTGAAAATGCAATTAATTACCATCACAATCCTATGAAATATGTCTTACTACATTCCCTTCTTTATGGATGAATATATTGGGAGTACAGGAAGTTAAATAATTTTTGAAACATCACATACCTCAGCAAGTATTTGCTAAAGAGACCTTTGTTCAAAATCCCATACTTCTTCCCGCATGTTTTTTTTTTATAATGCCTATAATTTGCTTTAAAACACTTCAACATAGTTAACGTGTGCCAGTTATTTTTAGCTCTAGGGGTGATTAGACAGTACCATGCTATCAGGACTTTAGAGTCCAGAGGTCTTCAACTAGCAGTATGATAAAGGGTCACATTCCAGAGATAGCAGAGAAACACATCCTCTGCTATCAAAACCTAATCCACAACTGATACTTTACTAAGCGGACAGTAGATATAAAAATGGGTTTTTACTGATGAAATTAATGTTATTATCATCATTTATTTTTATTTTTTATTTTTTAACATGTTTATTGGAGTATAATTGCTTTACAACGATGTGTTAGTTTCCGCTTTATAACAAAGTAAATCAGTTATACATATACATATATCCCCATATCTCCTCCCTCTTGCATCTCCCTCCCACCCTCCGTATCCCACCCCTGTACGTGGTCACAAAGCACCGAGCTGGATCTCCCTGTGCTATGGGGCTGCTTCCCACTAGCTATCTATTTTACATTTGGTAGTATATATAAGTCCATGCCACTCTCTCACTTCCTCCCAGCTTACCCTTCCCCCTCCCCGTGTCCTCAAGTTCGTTCTCTATGTCTGCGTCTTTATTCCTGTCTTGCCCCTAGGTTCTTCATAACTTTTTTTTTTTTTTTAGATTCCATATATATGTGTTAGCATATATTTGTTTTTCTCTTTCTGACTTACTTCACTCTGTATGACAGACTCTAGGTCCATCCACCTCACTACAAATAACTCAATTTCGTTTCTTCTTATGGCTGAGTAATATCCCATTGTATCCATCATCTATTTTTAAAAGGAGACTTGTTTGAAAAATTGAAAACTTTCAAGATATGTGGTTTGGCTAAACCATCTTTGCTTGTTATTTGCTCGTCTCAGAGACAATATCCATGCTTTTGATCCCCTAATTGGTCATGTGTCCAGTTATTGGTTTTGGAAGAATGCCTGGATTGCATGATGCCAATTCGATGGATTCCCTGTCTCAGGAATTTTGCTGTGTCTGCATCAAAACCACTTAGTGATGGACTCACCTCCAGGACATAGAACTGTGGATTCTTAAAGTGTAGAAAACACATTGTATGAACCCCTTCTGTACTAGCTTTCCTAATAAATAGTAATCTAATAAATGTCCATGTAGGGGACAGAACTGAGGACTAATTCATGACTTGCTTTCTTTATAACCCGGCAGCTATGTTATGGGGAGTAAGAAACACCAGCCAGCCCTGACTTTACCGGCAGTTCCTTTTATCTATGACCAAATTGGTATAAGTCAGTTCTCAATCACACTACATATCTTCTCATCAACACCATGCAGCAGCCTTTCTTGAATGCTGGTCTTTGTAACCCAAGATTACCCATGTGTTAATATTGAGGACAGTGACATTGTGACTAGAGCATGATTCTTTTCAAGGCCTTGAAATGCTTTGAACATACATCTGAGCTCTGTAAATAGTTGTATAAGCTAGAAATTAACTCCTTGAGAATGTTTCTTCAGATGCTTTAGAGTCCCCTGATTCTTTCTTTAAAGAAATGAGAGATTCTACTGCTATTTTAAAAATTAATGTTCTTTATATGCAGCAAGCACACAGACAAAATATTGATACTTAGTAATAAAAAAACCTCTTAGCAATTATACAAAGCCCATCTTTAGACAGCTTTACAAATATCAGCTAATTAAATTTTACTAAACATAATTTATTTATAAGATAGTAAACATATGGTGGAAATAAGAAAAACAAAGCATAGTCATAGAAAATTACACCCAAATCAAATGATAATTGATTGAAATTACTTTTTCTCCTTATAGGGTATGTGCCCCCACCATCTTCAATTTTTTTTTTATTAATTCATGAAAGTTGGATAAATTTATCCTGAATTTCACATTTTTACTATGCCTTACATATTGCCTTCAATTATCATAACCGTCATTTCAAGGGAAGAGACTACTTTAACTGTTATAGTAAGATACAATTTTGAATAAAAAATCAAGTTGCATTGTTATTGAAATCAGGCATAAAAAGAAATTTTTCTTTGGTTTTCCACCTTAGATGCTTTGATGCTCTGATTACCACCAATTTTTGTCTTTCCTGTTATGCTTTCCAAACTGGTACTATTATTGTGATGGTGAATCTTTGTTGATGGCAGAAATACTCAATTTTGCAGCACCAATCAAATTTTTTATACAACTTCACAACTTCTCTCTCCCAGTTTACTTCTCTCTCTTTCTGGTCATCCTTACCACAGTGTCAGTAATCTGTAGAACAGTGAGGTTTGGCTTTCAGGGTAGAGATAAAAGACTTATTAAGCTTACAGTTTAGGAGGATTTGAAAGAGTTCTTTCGTTGACCATTCAGAGCACCACCAGCTCAGGCTCTCTTCTGATCACTGCCAGCTCACAATGTTAGAAAATGTTTTTCATCCCATAATTTGTGAGCCGATTGCTAGTTGGGGAATTTCAACTTGTCTCTAGTAAGCTAACAAAAAAAAAATCATAATGTATTAAAGGGAGTCCCACACCTTCAGAGAAAGGACAACCAAAAGGTCAGATGGCTGACAAAATATAGCTGCTGGAGGAGGAAAACATCAAGTTGAATAGAAAAGTAATACAAACACAAGACTATTCAGATTAAATACAGAAATTACTTTTTGGAAATAAAAATTTCACCAATAAAACATTATTTCCAACTAAACGATTTGATAAGTAAAGTGAAGAAATTGTTACCATTGTTGAGACCTGAATTAGTATCCAAAAGATCAAATAGAAGAAGGAAAGAAAAGTTCAGAGCAAATATTTTAAAGTGCAGATATGGATGGAAAAGAGGTTCTGAGGATAGATCCAGGATATAACAAGCCAATAATAGAACTTCCAGAAAAAGTGAAAGGAACAGATGTAGAGGTTACACTAATTTAACAACCATTTAACACAAATATTCCTGGGCTAAAGAAAGACCAGATTTTATCATTTTAAAAGATGCACTGAGTTGCTGGTACGAGTGATTAAAAAAAAAGGGGGCATGTACCTAGGCATTAAAATTTCTACATTTAAAGATAAAGAAAATAAAATCTCTTAACATTTCAAACAGAAAGATCAAACTGCCTGCAAAAGTAAAATAAGCTAGAAGATGGTGGAATAATACATACATAAATAAATAAATGAGTCAGAAACAAAAATTAAAACATTAGAAACCTATATCTGACCAAGGTATTAATACGTAAGACCAAAATAGATAGATAGATAGATAGATAGATAGATAGATAGATAGATACAGATACTCAAGAATTCAGAATATGTGTTCCCTTACATAGGGTAATATATAATTTATCATTCCAATTGAGAGTGAAAAGTGCCACTATTAATAATTATTCTACAATAACAGGCATAAACTAGGACTTGCTAGGAAAACTGGAAGGGAATATAATTTATCATCCTAACTGAAAGTGAAAAATGGCATTATCAATACTTCCACCAAAACAAGTAGGACTTCCTAGGAAAGTAGGGATGGATTGTCACTACCCATATACCACATTTGAGAAACATTCTGAAGAACTTGATCCATTAAAAAAAAAAAAAAGAATCAGGAGATAAAGCTTAGAACTCAGGATGGGAAAAATGAATCAGGAGGAAACAAGTGGTGAGCAATAAAACTAACAGTTAAATTTAAATAAATAGTGACAGATCTTTTGAGAATGAATGTTATGTTTGTTTAACATTGTAAGAATGCAATATTAAATGAAGTTCCTGAAATATAGGAAGCATATTCAAGATAAATTCTAATAAAAGTACAGAAATAAGAGAAATAATATGTCAAAAAGAGTTGGAGTAAGAATAGGAAAAAGAGGGGAAGTAAAGTATTTTTATCACTTATCTGTAGGGGGAGAGAGTATGAGACTATAGTAGAAGTAGTCTTATACTCTTAGTTTTAAGTGAAGAGAGTAGAAGTAGTGCAGTCGAATGCCCAGAATTAGCCAAACTTGGGGTTAAGGGCACAGTTCTTAAGTCAAGTCTTCCAAGTCTGTATGGTTTCTGACACCAGCCAAGTCATAAGTTTAGGCTTCTCAAGGGCCATACTCTCTTCAGACCAGCTTGATAAAAATTTGGGGGTCTCTACAGAATTCCTCGGAATCAGTAATTTGCCAAAACTCACAGAATTGAGGAAAGCATTATCCTTATAACTGCAGTTTTATTGTAGCAAAAGGATACAAATCAGAACCAATCAAAGGAAGAGATATATAGGGCAGAATGGGGGGCTGAGAGGATTCCAAACATGAAGATTCCACATTCTCAGGGATGTGTTACCCTCCTAGCATTGATGTGTAACAGTATATGCATCCCAGGAAACTCATCTGAGTTTGGTATCTAGAGTTTTTACTGAGGCTTTATCATGTTGGCATGATTGATTGCATTACTGCCCACTTGATTGAATTCAATCTCCATTACCACTACTACTGTTCCCTGGAGGTCAGGCTGATCACATGTTACTCAAAGTCCCAAGCCTCTAGTCAATCACATGGTTGGTCTTTCTGACATGACCAGCCCCTCTCCTTGTTAGTATAAATTACCTAGTGTCCCACCATGAATCATCTCATTAGCATAAATGATCAAGGGTTGTCAGAGGGGCCAACCATGAATAACAAAGTAACTTCTATTACTTGAGAAATCAGCAGGGTCTAGATGTTACCCCAAAGGAACCGGGGAAAAGGCCCACACCTCTCTTTGGGCTGAAACCAAAGTTTTTATTATACAGAATCGTTTTTGTGGAGGAATTATTTGGTAACATTTTCAGTTTATATTATAGAGGTTATGTACCTGAAAAAGAAATAGAAATATATAGCACAACTTATAAATTGTACAGGGAGAAAAAAATGAATGAAATTGCTGAGCTAATGCACCAAAAATAAATTTAAAAGATGAACTATTGGTAGATGGATAAAAATGGAAGTGATGTTTACAACTCGCAAATAATTCCCTTGAAAGGGAAGGTCGTGTCCACTCATTTATTCCTTTCTCCATCCAATTAGCTGGAATGTGGATGTGATAGAAGATAGAGAGCTATTTTAGAATACAACATGGAATCTGTGGATTGAGAAGATAGAAGCCCTGGACTTAATAGCATTTAGCCACAAATTCAACTGTGGATCACCTATCTTGATATTTGTCAGATGGGAATAACTGTGTATTATCTATTACCCATATCCTATCTAGTACAGCTTGGAAAAGGGGTGCTAAGAAATTGCTATAAGTAGATAACCATTATGGCAATAATAATATCAGATAAGATGGCATTTAATATTAAAAGCACAAAAATGGCTAAAATAAGTCATTGTGTAATAATGAGACCCAATATGATGACATAATAGTCATAAATGTGTATACTCCAAACAATACAGCACCTAATTACATAGGCATAACTGTTAAAAAACATAAGAATAAAGTGAAAAAAAGACAGAATTGTGAATTTATAACAGACTTCAAAATACCACTCCAAAATTAAAATGATTCAGTAGACAAAATCTCTAAAAATAAAGACTATGAAGACTTTAATGATGTGATCAATAAGCTTGATTTAATAAACATAAAATATTATAATCATTTAATAAAGAATATCTAGAATTTTATTTAGTAGGTGTCTACATAAAAATGTCATAAGATTTGTTAAAAGTCAGGATTTTTTTACGGGTGGATTTTCTGATTATGAGCCAATCAAATTAGAACTAAAAATATTAGCAACTTGAAAGACACTAATAAATAACTTAGATTAACAAGGAAAAATCAGAAGTGAAATTAAAACTATCTATAAAACAAGGAACAGGAGAACATCTTATATAGAAACAGGATACAGAAAGAGCAATTCACATGGAAAAATGTATAGCCTTGAGTGACTACATTTTCAAGAAATGATGAAAAATAAAGGAACTTGGTACATTCTAGGGAATTAGACATGCAAAGCAAACAAAAATAAGGAGATGAAACTAAGAGGCAAAATTTTCACATTAATATAATGGAAAAGATAGAGAAAAGGATTTTTTAAAAAACTAAAAACTGGTACTACGGGAAAAATAATTACTTTGATTAACTTATAAATATACTATGAGCTTGGAAACTTAGAAGAAATCCTATATTAACACGGATCAACCGTGGTTGTTTCCACAGCAGAATGTTTTCAATTCTATTTAAATTTCTCCAGGTTTTCACTGTGGTAACTAATTTTTAAAAAATTAACAATAGGCAAAAACCATCTAAAAGCTGAATTCAAACTGTATGTCACCAGTTTGCAACTTGTTGTATATAAGATTCCTTAAGGTTGCAGTCCCAATTTTTAACATATATATCAAGTATGTTAGGTAAAATATCACAACATTGTCATATAAAAATAATCAGCCTCTCTTTGAGCCTAACATTTTTATTCTCAGTATACTTCTGTTAATATTACTTGGAACTCAGTATTCCATTTTTAATTTCAAGGAGAGTGACATTGCATTGACTTCAAGAGTGAGAGAAATGAAATAAAATAAAATTTCTTCTTAAAAAAGATGATAGTTTCATAAAGATGAAAGGGATAAACAAGGAAAAGTTTACTTAGTGACTGTCAGTTCTAAACCCCCAAATTATACTTTTCAACCACTTTGTGGGATTTGCAAGTCACGGTCTTGCAAATGTACATGTACATGTCATGAGATGTTCAATAGTTTGATTGAACTATTCTTTCCCCCTTTAACCAACAGTTATTACAGAAACCCAGAAATCAATATTCTGGTTTATTTCAGCCAGGTAGGATGGAGTTAGGGTTTACTTCACATGGCTTTCAAGCCAACGACACTCATCTTTCTCATGAATTCCAGGTGAAATTCAAAATTGCCAAGGATTACACCATAGCAGATTATTTGGGATATGGATTAGTCACACAAATCTTCTTGAATCAGTTCCATAAAGATGATAAATGGCTAAAACCATGGTGCTGAAAGGAAGAAAAGGACAAGGTACAATCTACAAACAAAAATGCAGGCCATTTAGCTTTATGTGTAACTGTGTCCAAGTGCTTTGCCAGAGGAGAGGAAGGGCTTGGAAGGTAAATAATGAGTCCAGAGATTTAAGCTCCATCTGTTCAGACAGGCTGAAGCTCACTGGGATGACAGTGTTTATCCTGGGCATTGATAGATGTCATCTCAATTGGCTCTTGACATGAGAGATAGTTGAGGATGTCTGAATTAGAAATTGATCCCAGGATCCTGAACGTGAGCCAAGAGCAGTGTTCATGAAAACACTGTAGTAAAAGAAAGCTGGTGTTCTCTTCCCCCGTCCACTCCCTCTCAAAAAGAAAAGAAGAAAAAGAAAAAGATAAACAATAAGAAGAAAGTGTAGAATGCTACCCAAGTCTAGAAAATGTCAAAATAGCAGCTTCCTATGTGTAATTAATAATTATTTGCATATATTTGACACAAGTGTTCCTTTCCATCACACTTATTTTATTTTTATTGTTCTTAAATGTTAGTTTTCTCTTACATTATGACAAGGAATTTATACTGAATATTGCCAATATCTGTTGATAATTTATTTTATTAATCATTTAATTTATTGTTTTGTTTTTAATAATGTGACAGACAACATAATATTCCATTATTATTTTAGTTTATATTTTTTTCATTACTTGTGAGATCAAGTAATGTTTAATATACTTCCATACATTAGTGAATCAGTTACTTACTCTGATATTTGTTGGTCCAGGTTTTATTTTGTATATATCTTAGCATATCAGGCATTTCAATCAGACCTATCCAGTCTCTGCCACCTGTAAATTTTATGGCCTTTGACAGTTTTCTTAATTCCTCTTATTTCAATTAGTTGGCCAGTTAAATGGGAATAATATTGGTATGGTATTATTTACCTCTTGATTCATAAAGTTACATATAGTTTAACCAAAACAGGCACTTGAGCCATCTGTTTCCCTTATTTTCCATAATCAATACCTAACTAGCCTTTGTTGGTTTAACCTCTAATATTCTTTAGTCATATTTCAGTGAATCTAAAATCCCATCAATTGTAACATACACCATTACTTTAAGCACCCATAACAGAAAAAATGCTGCCAATGCATGCATTGACACATTGCTTGACTTAAGAGTTCTAGAGCACCAGGTTTTTTCACACAGTATTGTCATCACGAAATTTGGCTATATACCATTTCTAAGAGAATTGCTCTGTTATCTTTTGGATTTTGCAAATTTCCATGCACTTACACAGGCCATGGCAATTGGATAATTAATATAGCACAGAGACTATAAGAAGTATCCTGATTTCAGAGACGTTAAACTTTTTTCAAGTGTGTCTTAGAATTTCAAAAGACAGTATTTCTCATTATCTCCACTGCCATCAAAATAGTCTAAGCTGTAATCATTTCTTAGATAATTGCAATAGTTATTGAAGTAGTCCATTTGCATTCACCCTGCCCACCTTCTTCTATCCAATCCTATCTCCACCTAGTAGCTAGACAGTTTGAAAATCTGATAATGTCACTTGTGCTGGGTCTTCTTCCTCTGGCTCCCTTCAATGGCTTCCTGTTTTACTTAGAATAAAGACAAAACTTCTCTATCGACCACATTTTGCATGGTCTGGTCCCCATCTCTTCTCCAGCCTCATCCTTCTCTGCTTTTCTTCACTCTGCATTCCGGAGGGCAGAGCACCTCTGCTCCCTTCCTCATCTTTGCACTTATGTGCTCTTCCCTCTGACTAAATGCTCTTCTTCCCTTTAATTAAGTAATCTTTGTCCTTCAGAGCTCAACTCAAATTATTTCCTCAGAGAAGCATTCTTTGAGCTCTTCAGTCAGGTTTAATTACTGATTAAGTTAATCTATACAGCAGTTAACACAGTTGCAATGTTACAATTATTTTTGTGATTATTTGTTTAGAATATAAGCCCTATAAGGACAGGGACCATGATGACTTTTGTTCCTCACTATATTGCCACCAACTATCACAAGGTCTACTAAAGAACAGATGGTCACCATGTATTTATTGAATTCATGAAAAAATAAAGAGTTCTTATTAGGGCTGAGTGTGATAATGCAGATTATAATAGTGCAGTATAGACTCTCATAGTGAGCATTTTATAAATCTTAGCTCTTATTATTGTAGTCGTTGACTCTCATCCTTCATAGGGCATCTCTGGCTTCTCATCTACTTTTAAAGAGTTAACATGCTCTATATATCTTCACTAATTTCAATGTGTTTGCAGTGCAATAGACCCAAATGATCTCTCTTAGTTGTAAAACAATTGTACCTGCCCTGCCACATTTGTTTTCTTGTCATCAATTATACTGAAAACTACTGAGTTGAGAGCAAATCAAGTTAGCACTGTCTATTAAAAGCCCAGGGTTTGCATCTCTAGGAGGATGAGAAACAGAGGGCCAAATGTGCCTCCATTTGGGAAGCACAAGTCTGTAATCATGGTTTATCTGTTTTTGTTTTGCTTTGTTTTGTTTTTTTCTTAGTAAAAACTGAGGAGGATAACAGGTTTGCTAAATAGATTGTTTAATAATGCTACTTAAGGAATGCCAGAGTTTCATTTAAATCGTTTCTCTCCCCCAAAATATATGTATTTCTTTGCTCAAAGGCCAACTCTACTTTTGCATTACTTTAAAATTCCTTCTGTACAAATACCATGAGTATAGAAAAGGTACCTGTAAAAATGTCCCACTCGACACTATCATTTTTGTGCATTTGCCTTTGGTTTATTTGGAGTCTTTGATGGCTACTTCTTGATCATCACACATTTATTGGCCATGCATTGTGGGTCAGGAACAAGATTAGGTATTGCAAGGGACACAGAGGAAGAATAGAGGCATACACCATAAACGCTCCAAGTTCCTTCTTTTTTCTTTGTTAACATCTCCCAATACTGGAAAGCCATTTTTCTTTAAGAATGGGCAGAAAAGATTTACTGTTTCAGTTAAGAGCTAGCTAAGCAAAATCAAGTTTTCAAGCAACCTAAGTCTCTAATTCTTCATCTGTAATAATATTGTAGATATCTGTGGTAGATTGCATCATTGTCACCAAATGTTTATCTTCTTTGTATACATGTCTTTTGCCATATGCCTCTGCAGTTTCTTCCACTAAGTCCAAATATGTTCCCGAACTCCATTGTTGTTGGATTTGCCCATGTAACTTACTTTGGCTGAAGGAATTTTATAAGGTCTGATGAGAAAAAAGACTTGACATTTGCTTGTGTTGGGTTGGGTGGGGTTGGGTGGAGGTTCCTCTCTTGTGCTTCTGTCATAGTCATGAGAAACATATACCCAAGTTAGCGGAATGGTCCAAAGATAATGAAAGGCATGTAGAGCATATCTGGATGATCCATGGCTTGCAGCCAATTCTAGCTGAGCCTGAACTAGATAAGCTGGCTCCCAGTCTGTCTCAAAAATCCATGAGCGAGAAAAAATGCTTATTGATTTTGCCACTCATTTTTGGTATGGTTTGCTATATACCAATAGCTGACTAAGACATACCTTATCATATTTTTTAGATAATTAAGAAAGACATGATATATAAGGTACCCAATATAGTAGGATGCTGAATAAACTGTACAGAATAGGTAATGAAGGAAAAGTTCATAATCCAGTAAGAACAAAGAGTACTGGCAAAGTGTTTTTAGAGCTCTGAAATCAATAGAGAAGCATATGACATTCTTCTCTACCAACTCTGTGTCCTTGAAGAAGGTACTGAACTTCTGTAAGTCTTGGTTTCTTCACCCATAAATTGAGGAAGATAATGGCAAGTAACTCAAAGTGTTCTTCTTTTATTGAAGTGTAGTTAACTTACAATGTTGTGTTAGTTTCTGGTGTACAACAAAGTGATTCAGTTATACATGTATATATGTCTATATATATATATAATATATCCTTTTCCTTATTCTTTTCCATTTTAGTTTATTATAAAATATTGAATATAGTTCCCTGTGTTATACAGTAGGACATTATTATTTATCTGTTTTATATATAGTAGTTTGTATATGCTAATCCCTAACTCCTAATTTATCCCTTCCCTACCCCTTCCCCCTTTGGTAACCATAATTTTGTTTTCTATGTCTGTGAGTCTGTTTCCTCATAGTGTTTTAAAGATTCAGTGAGGATATGCTTTTGAAGGGCTTTGCAAAAATGTGATTCATTGTAAGCTTTCAATAAATGTTAACAATTGTTATTACTATTATATTATTATCATTATAAGTATTTATTCATTATTATAATTGCTATTTTAATAGGTTCTTTAGGGGCAGAAAGAGTATTCAATTTCAGAAATATTGGCCAATTACATTTTCTTTTCATTAACCTACTTCAAAAAGGTTACCAAATCCAGAATTAACAACCTTTTTTAAAAAAATAAATACAATTTACCTATTGTTCAGTTTGTTTACTTTGATAAAGATTTCAAAACTCACAATATATGTAACCCCTAGTAGTTTGACTTCCGCTATCCTCTTCAACTTCAAGTTTCTTTGCACTATGTCTGGTTGGTTAGTGGGACAAAATCATGAATGATACTATTAGGATCATTCTATTCTGTCATCTAAATCTGGTAATCCCTCCTGTCTGG
Source organism: Kogia breviceps (assembly GCF_026419965.1). Classification (NCBI taxonomy): domain Eukaryota; kingdom Metazoa; phylum Chordata; class Mammalia; order Artiodactyla; family Physeteridae; genus Kogia; species Kogia breviceps. Next base: position 142,516,961 of record NC_081310.1, on the reverse strand, counting down.
AAATCCTATTGATATGTCATGGCTTTTTGATAAAGAGCTATACTAAAATGAATATTTTTCTTCATAGCAAAGATCATTTCTAAATATTATAGCATATATTTATTTATTTTTAAATTTTATTTTTTTACTTATTTGTTAACATTTTGAAACATTTACTTTCATGTATGTGTGTATACACACATTTACACACAAATATACAAACATATATGTGTACATATACACATAAGATTTTTTTTGCCAAACATTTTAAAGTTGCAAACATTGCAATATATCACCCCTAAATTCTTCATCCTTTCACCCCTAAATTCTTCACCTTATCCTAAGAATAAGGAAATTTCCTACACAATCCCAATAGCCATTATCACATCAAAGTAAATGAACATGAATTAAATACTATCATTTATTGTTAATGTTTTTCTCTCTCACTAGTAAGTAAGGTCTCTGAAGGAATGGATCTTGTCTTCCTCACTGCTACATCTCCAAAACCTAGAACAGTGCCTGACACATAGGGCTCACTCAGCAAATACTTGCTGAATGAATAAATGAACTTACACTAATAAAAATGGTTAGAATTTCAAACATTTTTACATGAATTATTTCCTCTAGTTCTCATAGCAGCCCTAAAATATAAGTACTATTAATCCCATTCTACAGATAAGAAAGCTGAATTTTCCAGTTTTTTGCCTAATATTACACAGCTTTTTGAAATGAAACCAAGCTGACCCCAAAACCCAAATCTTAATGACTACCCACTAGTTGCATTATTGATGCACCCATCATTTTAATGTTATTTAAGCTACCTTTTGGAGAAGTTACCTGGATTAGACCCATTTGCAAAGAACCAAAATAGAAAATTTAAAAAGACATTCGTGTACATAGAGAAAATCTCCCAAATGTAATTTCTCGTTCAAAAAGATTTTTACTGCAGATGAGTTTTTTAAAAATAGGAAAAATATTTCATGAATCATTCATCTTCAGTGGATGGTTTTCTTCTACATTCAGGTGAAGTCTTCCTTTCTTGTTTTCATACATTTATCTTTTGGGATCATTGAATCATAGCTGTTAGAGATGAACACATCTTCAAGAGTCTGGTTCATTTAGAATCATGTATTTTTTTGTTTTGTTTTGTCTTCTTTTCTCTTGAGATCTCTCTGTTTGGAAGGGAAATTGGTTTTCCCTGGATCAATGAACCAGCCGCATGGCTTTTACTTGTCTGGGCAGCATCACCTAGAATTTAAAGGCTGTGACTCCAAAATATGATTTATTCAATGAAAGTAAAGTAGTGAAGTAACCAAGTAGCCACTGATTTATTTCAGACTAGAAATGTAAACCCCCAAAATACAAATTTCCCAAGGGAAGTTACATGTCTTTTTTGGTTCCTTAATCAGATCACACAACAGTCCGGACACACTTAAAATGAATTGAACTGAATGAATACTGACTAGCAGCTGAAGACAAATTACTGAACCATTTTGTTCAAGGCATATGAATATATATCTTAGACATTTTGCTGAAACCAACATAAGGGCAGTGGAGTGTGTTGAATTAATTTCGAGAAGTAATTTTTCATTGTCTAATTGACCTGTTATGGAAATGCAACCTGCACCACGAAAAGGGTGATTCTAGCTTAGATTCTAGCTCTAGAATACTGGAGATTCTAATTCTTTGGCATACTGGTTAGCAAAGTAGCTCTACAGCTAATCAAATAGATTTCCCGGTGGAACTGAACTTTTCATCTGAGGGACAGTGTGCATTTTGCCTGTCTCCCAGAGCTGAAGGCTTAATGCTCAAAAAAGGGAGTATACCTTTCCCCAGAGGATTCAGTATCTGAATTGGTTACTGTAGTCTTTTATTCATTAGAACTCATTAGTTTCAATGAAATAAACCCATTTGAACTAGCTGAAGCAAAACAAGAGAATTTATGAGATTCTAGGGATAGTTCCCAGAAACTGAGAGCATGCAGTCCAGTGGACCTCCAGAGTTACTTAGGTTGTAATATGGCTCCTGTTATAAACTGGTCAAGACAAGAGTCCATTGCTGAACTTCCTGAGCTCTATCAATTCTCTCCACTTGCCGCTATGCACAGCAGTTCCTAGCTTCAATGCTGCAATTATTTTTCTAACAATCTAACACCTTTGTTTTCCCTCAGTGCAAAGTGTTTGAAGCTTCCTTGAAAGAGAAATGACAAAGGAAGCTCACCTCTCCTAGTTAATATGAATCTTTCTTCTGTTTCCTATAAGCTCCAGAAAGCAGGATATTTGCCCTCTTCAAATTATGGACAATTACACTTGCAAATAATTGAACTAGTTAACCCTCTCATTACTGTCTCTCAGTCTGGGAGGGGAGAACAGTTTCAGCCTCAGAGAAGGTTTCCTCGGAGCAGAAAAGAACTTCAGCAAAGAAGGCTTATGACATGACCAGGTCCCAGAAGCCATTAGGTGCCTGTCACATAGAATGACTTGTTACTTGCTCTACCTATAGTTATTCCAGACTGACATTTTATGTATGTTGAGGAGGATTAAGAAAAAATAAATATGCTAGGAATTCACATCTTGGGAAAGAATGATATATATAAACAAACAATTCATGCCAATAAAACCAAAAAAGCTATTGAGAAATTTGTGACATTGAAGTAATATTCATGCTTACAATCAATAGCATTTGTTGTCCCTTCAACATGAAGCTGTTGAAAGATAAATATCAGTGCCTCTTATTACTGCCCTGACCGGAAATATTTATTGTTTAGATTAGTGGATAATTGAAAATAACTTAAATATACTTATGTGTCCAATTCCAATCACAGTCTCAGAGGTAGATAGTACCTGGTAAAAGGATCTTCAAATTTCATCTGCAAGAACAAATAATACCAGATATAGGCTAAAGATTTGAATTCACTAAGGTATTTTAGCTCCATTTTTAATATTTTAAATAGAAGGAGCATAGCTTTGGAGTTGAGCACGCAAAAGTTTGAATCTTTGCCATATTTTAGTTGGATGGCATTTGACATAGTTTATAAATCTCTGAACTTCATTTGTGAAGTGGGAGAAATAATAACCACTTCATAGAATTATTATGAGGAACAAACGGAGTACTGCATGTGTATCAGTGAGTAGAGTGACACACACCAGACAGACAGCAGAGAGACTCAGTAAATAGTAGCTGTTATTAGTGATACTATTATATTAGAAAATAACAGCCCTATACTATAATTAAGTAATAGTTGTGCTTTATAGCATGTAGAGTCCTAGAGGAACTGAAAACCCTGATTTCCAAAAACGTCAATACATTTACTTATTTTTCTTACCTACATTATACACAAAATAATTTCAAAATTATAACACCTGTATTATTATCAGGAACAATATCATTAAATAGAAAACCCAGGAGAGCAAGACATCAAATATATAAATACCAAAAAAAAGATTTAGAGTTTGAAAATACACACATAAAAAGTAATTCATTTCAACCAACATTAAGTCAGAAAATGTAATTGAAGAATTTTTATATGCCCGCACTTGCACACGTGCACACACACACACACACACACACACACCTATGAATAATTTCAACCAAGAACTTTGCAGAACTCTCTGTACAGACCAGGGTTTCTCGGTATTGGCATGATTGATATTTTGGACTGGATAATTATTTGTTTTAGTGGTCTTCCCTGTTGTAAGATGTTTAGCAGCATCCTTAGCCTTTATTCACTAGATTTTAACTAGATTCCAATAGCACCTCCTTTCCTACCCTGCCCGCAAAGTCATGACAGTCAAAATTGTCTCCAGACATTGCTAGATGCCCTGGGAAGCAAAACTGCTGGCAGTTGAGAATCACTGGTATAGACTATATCATGAAAGAACACTCAAATGGAGAGAATGATCGATTTCTTTCATGTTAGGCTCAGTACTATACAAATGTCAATACTCTTTGGTTTTGAAAAGCTTTATAAAATATTTTTAAGGAAAATAACAACCAAGAAGAATAAACAAACTATGTGGATATATAATTCACAAGGAAAGAGGTAATATTTATTGGCTAGTAAATATATAAATGAATTTCCTAACTCATTAATAAGGAAACTAAAAACATAATTAAATAACTAGATAATATATTATTTAAATCATCAATGTTAGTAAATATGCTTTGAAATAGATTTTCACCTTTCCTGCTGGTGGTAGTGTGTATTGGTGTGAGATTTTTCAGAGGGCAAATTGACAGTAACATCAAAACGTTTTAAAAATATGCATCTTATTTTACACAGTAATTTCTCTCTCACAAATGTATTTATCCTTCACAATTAATTAGATTTAGATATGTTCAAAAATATTTGTAAACAAAGGTTTTTTTGTGATGCGATATTTAAAACAGCAAGAATTAGGAATACAAAAAATGTCCAAGAACAGGAGTTAGATAGAATAATTATGGAATCACCATTGAATACAATATTATTCCTCTATTATTAGATTCCTCTATTATTAATAATATGTAGTTATTACAACAAATACCTTTAATAAAGTGATGTGTGTATACGTATATATAAATGTGAGGGGTTAAGTTTCTCAGGAAGCAGACTCAGCAGTCTCAGAGATGGAATTTGGCATGTTGGATATTTCTTAAGGAGGGGCCTTGGAAACAACATCTGTAGAACAGAGAAAAAGGAAGCAGTTGTGAACAAAAGAAGGAACCAAGCTATGACTTATACCCAATGATAATCTTTTTTTGATGCTCAGGGAGCTCTGGAGCTAAAATGACAATTGAACGTCCCAAAAGATGGGCCAGGACTTTATACCCATGCATCAATCAGCTATTGGATGTAGGCTTCCAAAGAAAGGTCATGACCTTTCTTTGGAAGGGGATGCTCTTCACACCTGAGGTGGTCCCTGAAGGGGCTGACAGCCCTGTGCTGATGCTAATTCCAGAAGCTGGGAAAACAAGCTTTTATGAAAGGGCCATCTAGATGGCACATCACAGCATCCATCACAGAGCACATGTGTTTCGTCTCTGTGTGAAGAATAAAGCAACATCCTTCTTTCCTGTCCAAGTCCTGAACAACTTGAAAAATAAGATTAAAAGCTCCTCAGAATGAAGGCTAAAATATCACCTTTATTACAAAAAAGCTGCAGTTGAAGAAAGTGGCATGTGGTCTTTGTAACACTCCAAAATTAGACAGAGCTTCCCATTCAGTCTTCAGCAGAGTTGGGCTGGGATAGGCCTCCCACCGGGTACCCACATCACTAAGACTTACCACATGGAGGAGTAGAACAAAAAGTGTGCTCCTTTATAGACTACTGGGTCCCAAGAGAAGGAAAAGAGAAAGGGGCTGGACAACTCATGTGCCAGTTTCCACTTCTAAACCCTCCACTCTGATTTTTCCTCTTGGAGAATAGTGAGAACCAGTGTATAGAGAAACAAAGAAGCAGAGTGCTCCCCTAATTGGCTTCCTCAACAATTTAGAAAATATCAACAATTCTGAAAAATCATTTACCTAGTAAGGATACACATGTGGGGAAAAAGACTGTAGGCAAACGCAGAATACCAAAAATGTTATATCTGGGTTATGCTATTGGGGCAATACAAATGTTCTTTTTAATATATACTTTAAAAATTTTATAAATGTCTTATATTGAACATGTATTTCTTTAATGATCTGGAAAAAATTAACTAAAAAATTAAAGCCAGTTTGTTCACAACAGAACAGGTAGTATACAGATCATAGAGATGGTGAAGTAGGGGAAGATTGAACTACATAAATAGAGAAGAGAAGAAATAATATGGAGACAAGAATAGCAGGTGCAAGAGTTTGGGACATGAGTTGAAAACATGGCAGTCAGGACTCTTTTTACTACTGAATGAAAGACAAGTACACAGAGTTCATCAGTACCAGCTACAGTGACTGGTGGGCTGTGTTAGGAAATGAGCTTCTTTAACTTACCCTTAGAAAGCAAAGTGCTTGATAGCATGGCAGTTACTCTGGCAGTATCCCAGTTCAGATGCCAAAACTTCAAAAATGGCCCTCAGATCCACCAGACAAGTTGCGCCAGAGTTGAGACTCAGAATGCTCTGGACACTTAGTTTATTTTTGTCCCCCTCTCCCACACTAGAATGTAAACATCATTGACAGGACTTGGTTTGCCATATAAACTGCTTTTTTCCCCTGTACCTACAACAGAATTCATAATAGGTTATACAATGGTATTTTTTTAATGCTTGGAAATGAGCTAGATATGACTGTTTATCAACCTGTGAAAAAGAACCCCAACTTAATCTGTAATTCTTAAATTATAACGGTTAAATAACCCCAGTTTTTGGATAGGCTTTGTAAAATAGGATTTTAGGGTAAAGTGCCCACTTTACACCAAAATGTTTCTGTTAACATGCAATATAGTCTAAAAATGGAAGTTTTTGGTAATGAACACATAGGCTAGTTTTTATAGCATTGAAGGAGCCTCGATGAAAGGTTTTACGACTTCAAATTTTTTTTTTTTTTTTTCTCGGTATGCGGGCCTCTCACTGTTGTGGCCTCTCCCGTTGCGGAGCACAGGCTCCGGACGCGCAGGCCTAGCGGCCATGGCTCACGGGCTTAGTTGCTCCGCGGCATGTGGGATCTTACCAGACCAGGGCACGAACACGTGTCCCCTGCATCGGCAGGAGGACTCTCAACCACTGCGCCACCAGGGAAGCCCTGACTTCAAATTTTAAAAAGGGCAAGCATCATTGTCATTTTTTCTATGTGAGTGGTCAGCGCCGAATACTTAAACAAACACATTCACAACTCATAAACATTTAAAACATGTTAACCAGATAACGCAGCTTTCTGCCCATACCCTTGCTGTTAATCATTATGGCCATTGTCTTTTACATTATTGCTAACATTTTATAGTCTTCTTATAGGGGAAGAATTTTATGATTTGCACTACTTTTGGGGGATAATGCAGCTTATGTCCACAGTGACAAGACCAACATAAATCTACCTGATGCTTAGTTGTAGTTTGAGACAGTGGGTTTAAAGAATCTGTACATTTTTAATTTAGAATGCCTCTTCAATACAGTCCCCGTGAAACACAGAAACTATAGAAAAGTGATTTTCTTTGTTGTATACATTGATTCTTATGTGTCTTTTGGTTATAATAATAAATGTATTAAGTGCTTGCTATATATTGGGCACTCATAAGCACTTTTTATATATTTTGTAAATCTTCATTGTGACACTATGAAAAAAAAAAGCCATACTTTCCTCCCTTTTAATAGGTATAGAAACTGAGAGAGAAGGGTTAGTAAGGTAACAAATGGTTTACATACTTCATCATTTATTCACTCATTTAACATTTAACAAGTGTTATTAAATGCCCTTTTATGCTAGGCTTTGTTCTGAGGGTTAGGAATAAAACTGTGGACAAGTGGACAAGTTTCCTGCTCTTGGAATGCTTAAATTCCTTTAAAAGATAGAGGCAATAAATAAAAACAAATATAAAATAAATAATTTCCAATCCTGATATATGCTATGAAAAACAGTACACATAGTTCTAAATATAGTAGATATGGTAATAGAGTGTGACTGTATTTTACTCATTTTATTTTTTATTGAAGTATAGTTAATTCACAATAGTATATTAGTTTTAGGTGTACAGTGTAGTGATTCAATATTTTATAGATTATACTCAATTTAAAGTTATAAAATATTGACTATATTCCCTGTGCTGTGCAATATATCCTTGTAGATTATTTTATACATAATAGTTTGTGCCTCTTAAGCCCCTCCTTACCCCTACCTTGCCCCTCTCCCTACTGGTAACCACTAGTTTATTCTCTATATCTGTGAGTCTGTTTCTCTTTTGTTATATTCATTTCATTTGTTTCATTTCTTGGATTCCACATATAAATAATAACATACAGTATTTGTTTTTCTCTAACTTATTTCAGTAAGTATAGTACCCTCTAGGTCTATCCATGCTTTTGGTCCTTCCATGTTTTTGCAAATGGCGAGGATGTGGAGAAAAGGGAACACTAGTGCACTATTGGTGGGAATGTAAATTGATGCAACCATTATGGAAAACATTACAGAGTTTCCTCAAAACTGAAAATAGAACTAGACTGTGACTTTAGATAGGAGAGTCAAAGAAGGTTTGAATAAGTGAAGTCAAGCTGAAGCTCAATGTGGAGATAGACCAAGCATAAGAAGATCTAGGGAAAGAGAGTTCCAGCCAGAGTGAAGAGTGAGTAGGAATAGAAAGAAGTCCAGCATACTTGGGGAATGGAGCGGGAGAGATAACAAAAAACAGATCAGTCAGGTAAATCCAGGTCCTCTGACTCTGGAACCTGCACTCTAATGTAATGGCTAACATTTAGGAGATTTTCAGCTACAAAGTGTTCACAGCTCATCAATGGACCACGAGAATTCTGACACTTAGGCCAAGGTAGTTGCTACTCCAAAATGTGAAATCTCTGAGAATTTTCCAGTGCTTATGTAAAATGTACATAAATTTTGCATTCTATTCCCAATGCACCTTTGTTTGTTTTAACATGAGAATATACTCTCCTTCTCTTAGAAATTTTGAATTCTGGCAAGATGAGCTATATTTCTTCTGAGACTCTGCATGGAACCCCCATGGAGCACTTCTGAACACACCTGGTGTATACACAATATACCGAGAAACATGATTAACATAGCTCATGGTAAGTACTGGATAAATGCTTAATGAACAGATGAGTGAACACATTCAGCTTGTTCCTCCCCTCTGAGTGCATGGAGGTGTCACAGCATAACCTTAAATATCTTGTCTGGAGGTGGTAAATCCTAATGTTAAGTATACCAATGAGTTGTTTATTAGGTTTGAATTTTGATTCTAGAATTTGCTATCATGCGATCTAGGGCAGATCATTTATTCTCTATGTGACTGAATTTCGTCACCTGTAATAGTTGGGATAATAAAAATACTATGGTACCGTCAAAAGATGAGGATTGGATATGATAATGTATTTAAGGAACTTACTATGATGCCTAGGATATTAGGTCCTGTATAGGAATATGGAATATCCCACTGTTTGCCAGTGACTAAAGAGGAGTTGCTTTCAGGGACATGTGGATGAAAATCTCAACACTGAGAACAGTAAAACTCAGAATATACTAACAGCTGGAAGTGGCATCAGAGAACAGTCTTCAACTGTAGTATCTTGGTACACTAGTGTCTGTTGCTTAGTAGGCTCTTGAATAATTACTGAATAAATACATCAATAAGTGAAGGAATGATCAGTAGGGTGGTAAGCCATATGTAACTAATGAGTAAAATAGTTGATAATATAATTTTTAAATTAATTCATTTTTCTTATAGTTTATAAAGCATTCAATTTTGTCTTGACAAAAGTATTTCATGGCCAAGTACCTTAAAGACATCATGGGTATTATAATTTAAAAATCTCTCAGAAGTCCTGTTATAAAGAATTTATCATCCAAAGGTATGCTGATAAACTGCTCTCTGGAAAATAATCTCCAATTTGTAGTCTTTGCAGATTTCATGTCAATACTCCCACCTTGACCTATTTCAAAGTACCCATGTGACATTACTGAATGCAGAGATGGAAAGAGACAAGTGGATTTAGCTCTTATGAGTTGGTATGAACCAGCTCCAGCAAACTACTGCTTTGTCATATCAGAATTTTCTAAACTTGTATAGTTTCCCCACCTTTTGTCTAACAGCATGCCTGTTGGTAAAGTATGGAAATGTTTTATGGGGCATGTTTTTGTGAAAGTATGCCATAGGTTGTAACGTTCTCTTACTTTTATTCCTTCCCATACACTTTCTTGAATGAGCAGCAAATGGGGAAGGCTAGAGCTAGGGCATAGTTCCCGGAGATGGTGTTTTAGGCACGTGAGCTTGTCCTGTCATGTGTGTCATATGTAAAATGTACTGAGACCTGGTGCTGTGAGAGAAGGCCCATCTAATATAGTTCTATTCTTTGAAGGTCCAGAGATTCACTCATGTCAGTGCCCAGAAGGGGTCAACTCCTAAGAGTTTGACTAACTTGGGCTACTGAAGTTAGAATGATACTGAGACAGACACAAAAATGACATGTTGAATATTCTTTTATTCTAGTCATGCCTGATGAGAAAGCAAATATGAACAAGAAACTAACTGATTTACTCTAAGAAAATAAAATAATAGGGACTGAACAAACTTGAAATCTATTAATTAAGCCATTTAATGGCCCTACAGGAATTAGATAGTTATATAATTTAAGAGGATTGAGACAAGATCATCTGATGATCCCATTTCACTTTAGGGATGGTCTTGCCAGTGACACTATTGGCTGAAGTTGCTTTTACCAATGTGACCAGTAACAGGGTCAACTCTGCCACACCCCATCCCCAAACATCACTGCATTACTTATTTATAGCTTTTTATACATTAATTAAGTTATAGTTTAGTCCTAGGTGTTAGAATATTCTCTTTCAGAGTTTTTGAATATCTCTACTCTTTCTCCATTATATTTTGTTCTCACTAGTTCACAGTCAGATAATAATCCTTCCCCTTAATTTCCTAGCTGTTGTGGGTACCACACCATAACTCTAAATTGCTACAAGTTTAGCAGCAAATATAATATTGGAATGAACTTAGATTTCAGAGTTTTATTTATTCTTCCAAAAATACTGTTTACTTTTACTATTGCCATATTTTGGTGGAACACTGGTAATAAAATTATCGGCAAGACAGACATGATCCCAATCTTCGTGAATTTATAAACCCACTAGTTCTACAACATAATAAACTGTAAGACTGTCTGGATAGGCAAATCACTTCATTTTTTGGATCTTCAGTTTCCTAGCATGTAAAATGAGTGTAGTAATATTTACCTTGTGGATTGTGTTGGGGAAATATCATTAAAGACAAAAAATCTTCTCCCAACCTAAAAATTCTCTCTACAAAGTTAGTAGGGAAAGAAAACAGTTTTATTATTACACAAACATTAAACCAGGAAGTTTTGCACATCACAGGCAATCTGCTAAGAGACTGCAAAGACAGAAAGAAATCTCACCCTTTAATGTAGCCAAGCTGATATGACTTGTTACATACCTGTGCTTGAGATAAATAAAAATTTGTCCTCAAGCAAGAGGACTTGACAATACCATTTGCCTCACATAGTTCATCCCAATATCACTTCACAGTTGGAGTGACTATCTGTATTAGTTAATTGGCTTTATCCAGAAGAAAAACAAACTTTTCATATCTTTATAATAGGAAGCAGTTATGCAACTTGGAGAAAGGGATCCATGAAGTTGGGTTCCTACCCTCCCACTGAAACAAAGAGGTAGGGGTGCTAACTCCCTTGATGTTTATATTTCAAAGAAATGGCTCCCACGTATTTGAGAAAGATATTCCTGGTCATAAAGCTGACAAAGGGCCTATCTAGTTTTTCAAAGAATTTATATGCATTTCAAAGTGAAGAGAAAGTACTTATGGGTTTAAGTTTTCTAAAGTAAACAGAAAAAGGAGAGAAGGATATCTTCCCTTATTTTCAATAGAGAGAATTAAGCCTATTATTTTTTATTTTTATATGCCCTTTCACCTGTTATAAGAATTGAGTAATGTGTCTATAAACGTAAAAGCATCCTGTAAACTCTTAAATGTTTTTACAAACTGAAAGTGTCATTTTAACTGGAGTAGACATTTCCTTGAATTAGAGACATCTTGAAGGCAGATGGGTGAAGCGCGATACTGCTAGAGAGGGCCCAAACCAGTCTGAACAAAGAGAGGAAAGTAGGAAGGAGCAGGCCTCTGCAGGTCATGGTTGAGTGCTTTGCATAATTAGAACAAATACTGTCTACTGGGAAAAGTTTATGATATTATACCCAGAGTATGTTGGAATTTGTGTGTCATGAGAATGACATAGCCTTTTTTTGATAGGCAAAAGGCAAAAGGCAAAAGGCAATATTTGTAATTTTCCTTACAGAGGAATGACATGAGATAACAACATGCAGGCAATTCAAATGATTAGCATTTGGATGGATTAAAATGTGATAGACTGGCTATTGAGAGTCCAGGTATTGACATCCAGTAGACCTGGACTTCCATCCGAGCTTCAATACTTACTAACAGGACAAACTTGGACAAGTTTCTCAATATCCTTATAGCTCATTTTCCCTCTCATCTATAAAACTAGATCATAGTACCCACTCAGCAGGATCACTGTAAGATTTAAAAGTTTTAGTCAGTGTCTGGCATATAACAAATGCCAATAAGTGGTAACTGTCACAGCACCATCTTCATTATTAAGAAAAATAATAAATGAGTTGGGAAAGTTTTGGAATAATTAAATGATCCATGAAGAGCTGTTTAAAGTCTGGTTTAGTTTCTAGTTTTTTAGTGTTTATAGAAAAGTTGCAAGTATTGCAGGTATGTTGAAAGTTAAATCAATAGAACATGGACAGCAATTTGGTGAAATAAATAGACAATATTAAGCCTTTGTCATCTGTTTGAGATTGATTGCTTTAATGGGCCCAATTCTTCATCCCTTGTCATGGAACTTTGGAGTGCCTCCAGTTGAGAGGCAGAGTGTATTTTCTCTCTATATCTCTGTGGCCAGTGAGGTGATAATAGGAGTGAGCCAACAGAGGTTTATAAAAGGAACTGCACATTTCCAATAGTCTAGTCCACTTTTACCTCTGCTATTGCCATGAGAAGGACATGTCTGGGGAAGCCTGTGGCAGTTTGAGAGACACGTGGAGCAGACCCAAATAGCTCCAGTCACCTCATCTGATAGCCAGACAACCTCTAGACCTGTGAGGAAACCCAGCCAAAATCAGGAGAGCTGATTCCAGATGCATAAGCTATCAACTGTCTGTTGATATCATGGAGAGATATGGTTATTTGTTACTCAACAACAGCTAACTGATACATCATCAAACAGATATAACATCAAGCCATCATCAGAAAAAAAAAAAAAAAAAAGAACGAACTGCCTCACAAGGTTGTTGTAAGGATTAAAACAAATATACAAAGCACCTGCCATTAAAGTGGCACTTAGTAAGGGCTGGTTTTTGAGGCTGAAAAAGTCAACTTCCAATAAAGGTCTATAAACTTTTCACAATGCAATATATTTTGATGTTTGTGATTATTATTTATTAGATCCAACGAAGAAAACAGAAATGCTATATTAGAACCTTAATGATAGTTTCATGTTTGTTTATAATCCCAGAATAGACTTCCTTTTTGAATTTTTATGTATTGCTTTTATTTTTTTAATTTTATTTATTTATTTATTTTTTGCGGTACGCGGGCCTCTCACTGCTGTGGCCTCTCCCATTGCAGAGCACAGGCTCCAGACGCGCAGGCTCAGCGGCCATGGCTCATGGGCCTAGCCGCTCCGTGGCATGTGGGATCTTCCCGGACTGGGGCACGAACCCATGTCTTCTGCATCGGCAGGCAGACTCTCAAACACTGTGCCACCAGGCAAGCTCCTATGTATTGCTTTTAAAAGACCCATTTTATATGACAGACGTTAAAATAAGTCTCTCTTTAAACAATGAACTGCTAAGATAAGACTTTATTTTTCCATTTTTTTCCCCCATTAACACAATGGCCTTATTTTCCATTTACATAATGGATTCAAGCAGTCAATGATTGGTTAAATTGCACATTCTGCCTCTTGCCTGCAAGGCTTTTGCTATGAGCAAGCATCAAGCACAAAATCTGACTACCATGGAACATTAAACAGGTAGGTATTCTCCTTTTTAAACTTTGTGATCTCAATTTCCCAGACTTATCCAATAGAAAGCAGATGCAAATTAATAGCTCAATTCACAAAAATAATAAGTAGCATTTATGCTGGCTTCCTATGGAGATGGCTCAGAAAAGTATAGAAGGCACAGCTAGCACTGCCAAATGAAATGTGTGTTCCTACAGTTTCATAAATATCCTTCTTGTTCTCTTCCAAATATTGACCTTTCTGTGCTGAATGAAAAGGTAAGTACAGGCACAAACAGGTAGAATCATAACAGAAAACTGCCTCTCTTTAGAACATGCTTTGATGGTTTTTACTGTTTCTTTTTTTAGACACACTAAAGAAAGAGGAACAGATTTATTCAGTCTGACTTATGCCTGCCGTATAGTGCAGTAAAGGGCCACGAAGCTGATATGTTTCTAGCCCTCTCTCAACAATACAGCAAAAGATCTCTAGCATTCTAGAGAAAGTCATTAAGAAAGAGGTTCTTTGGTTTTTGTTTGTGTGTGTTGTGTGTGTTGTTTTCTGTTTGTTCATTTGCTTTATTTTTGCTTTATGAGAGAAAGAAAAAAACCTGGAAAAGATAAATGGCTCTGCTATATGTTGGTGCATTTATAGCAATCCTTAAAAGAGTTGACAGCATGTTTCACCTACATTAATTATAGAAAGTGTTCACACAGACTTTGGTTTTCTCTAGAAAGTTTGTAACCTTTGGTGACAGTAACAGAAAAGGACATAGAAAAGTGAATCCAAATTATGACTTGTATTTAGGGAAATGGAAAATCCGCGTGAAGATTGATCACAGCATCAACCTCCACACTGAACTAAACTGTTTTAGATGATCATTTGGTCTGAACAATTTGTAGAACCACATCAAGTTTACTGATGATTTTCACTAAGGAAATCTATGATATACATATAACATAACTAGGTACTCAATAAGTGCTTAATGAAATGGAGTGAAGCTGGTCTAAGCATATACTAAGGCGAAGAATTGGTAACTTGCATGTTAGATCAATATGGAGACAAAAAGTTGGATTCTTGGAAATAACCAGATATATGGCATATAATAGAACAGCTGCTGATAGTTCATTTTTCTTGTAATTATTTTGGCAAGATAAGATCATCTGTAAGGAAATCTTGGCTATAAGGAAGGTGTCAACTTCCACCCCACCTCTTACATCTCAGATGTCTGCAGGCAGGTGGTGCCAAAATGGACTCATTTGTAAATGCAAAAAGCAGACATTGATACCTATTCTGACAAAGTGCCGGAGAGCATCCTCTATTTATATTCAATCCTCTATCCCTGCTCTCATTTCCATAGCTCTCATATTCCAGGCTTAGAATGTTGCTGTTGTAGAGAACTGGCTGAAGCCAAATGGTCTATGTACATTTATTAGATTACTTGTGGTAGATTTTGGTAGCTGCTGCAGTTAGATAGAGATGAGTGTTAGCTACTCCCTGACAACATCAATACTTGGATAGCAGGTTATTATAAAAGCAAGTGTCAGAGCAGATCCACCCACACTTGGAGATATTTTTTAGAAATGCTATTTGTTTAAAAAGCTGTAACAAATAACAGCTCAACAGCCCTACCCTGTACATTCAAAGATGTACCAGTTCTCTGTTCTTTAGGTGCTCTGAACATAACATGCTGTCTCTGGGTTCACTAGAGATGATGCAAAATATAGAATCAGGATTCAATTAGTCTTACAGTCATCATCCACTCTCCTGAAGAGTGAACAGTGGAGGTCTCGCTGGACTTCCTATTTATGCCAGGGTGAGGAGTATCTCCAAATACCTTAGACAAAGCATAGATCTTGAATACTACTAATTTGTCACCATTAAAAACCCATTCTTAATATTTATTAAGTTAATTGGCAAAGCCTCTGGTATTGATCGGAAATAAACATAGCTGACTCAGGTAACAACCACCTCTGGAGCCCAGGCCTTTCTGCTCTAGAATTCCTATGACCTGTGAATTCTTCAAATGACTACCTCTAGATTATAAATTCAAATACATTACACACACACACACACACACACACACACACACACACACACACCATATTGTCTGCAAATTTATAAATTGCATACATACAACAGATGTCAAAACCTTCTGGCTCTCTCAGCTTTTTTGAATCTTCACAGAGTTTTGAGCCTTCCTGTTTTGATTTTTGAATTTCTATTTGGGACCTGTTGTTTTACAGTTTAATTTTAGCGACCCTATTCCCCTCTCTTGCCCTTCCCCAAGGTTTTCTCTGTCTCTAGCCACATAAAACCCTGTAGGCCATGCCTGCCCTCAGTCCTGTAGTAGAGGAGGGTTGAATAAAACAGTATTTCTAAATACTTCTAGAACGTTAAAGCATAGAGTATGTGTGATTTGTAGCAAGAGAAAATGGTGCTAAATGAAAAAAAAAATTCTTTCTGGTAGAGTACAGTAAGTAGAAAGATCACATATAGGTTTTAGACTCAGTTCTCTTTATATTTGAAATCTGACTTCACCATTTGCTGCCTGTATGGCCCTGTGCAAATTGCTTAACCTCTTTTAATCTTAGTTTCCTCATATGGTAAATGGGGATAATTTTTATTTACATATATATGTAATATATATAATAACATATATAATGTGCTTAGGTAGTGCCTGACATACCTTACTTCTTTTTTTTTTTTTAATCTTTATTGGAGTATAATTGCTTTACAATGGTGTGTTAGCAGTAATTTTTTTTTTTTTGCAGTACGTGGGCCTCTCACTGTTGTGGCCTCTCCCGTTGCGGAGCACAGGCTCCGGACGCGCAGGCTCAGCGGCCATGGCTCACGGGCCCAGCCGCTCCGCGGCATGTGGGATCTTCCCAGAACGGGGCACGAAGCCGTGTCCCCAGCATCGGCAGGTGGACTCTCAACCACTGCGCCACCAGGCAAGCCCACCTTACTTCTATAAATGGTAGAGTGTCAGTGTTAATAAGTAATCTGTATTATTATTGTTGTGGTTGTTGACATTATTAATTGATATTGAGGATATTAATATTATTCTACAGACTAGATATGAAATTGTAAGAAATCATTGAGACTCATAAAATGAAAAAGTCCTCTTGTGGGTATATGAAAGGAATTACTTTGTGAATTAGGTGTAGATAGAAGACTCTACTAGTGATTAGTATAAATTAGTTTGTATGTACACAGATTGCTCACCACTATTGGTATTTAAAACTATACCTGTATGCTATGATTGTCTTCAGTAGTGCTATCTTTCTTCCTGAAAGGCAATGAATATAGATTTATATGAGCATATATAATATACTATATTTTACGTGGGTGCTAACCCCAAAGAGAGGAATGCAAATGGGAATCTTTGTAGGGATCTGCATTATAATCCTAAAAGGAAAGTCATCATCTTCAAAGTAGGCATTCTAGTACAATGGTTATGAGCTTTAAACTTTGATTAGGACAGAACTAGATTGTAATCTGGCTCTACCTCTCCCAAGCCATGAGATCTCACTTATAACAGCAATGGGAAGAACAGAAAAGTTTGAGGATAAAATGAGGTAATATATAGAAAGCAATTATCACAGTACCTGACACATAGTAAATGTTAATTTATCCATTTGACAGAGAGAAAAACAAAAAACAAAATCTCAGAGGTTCCGCTGATGTGTGTTTGTGTGTGTGTGTATGTGTGTGTGTGTGTGTGTGTGTGTGTATATATATATATATATATATAGATAGATAGATAGATAGATAATGCATGCTGGGGAAACTATGGAAGTCAACTTACAAAAATAATAACTGTAATGATAAATGCAAACATGTTTGCTTTTTCGCATGTGTTCCAATTACTGGGCTAAACACTTGTAATCTCCCGAAGAACAGTATGAAATAGGTACTATTATCTCCCTCATTTTTAGAGATGAAGACACTGAGACTTAAGAAGCTAAATAACTGCTCAAAGCTGCACAGCTCACTAAGATTTTGATTCAGGCTATATGACTCGAGAAAGTAGATTTTTAGCCTCCAAGCTACAGCACCTCTTCTTCACAAGCCTTCCTAACCATTAAGTGACAGGTCACAACCACCAACAAATCCTGAAAACAGCTACTATTCAGGCCCTGAGCCAATGTGTTATAACGCCACGGCTGCTGTACACACTGCAGTCCAGGCATTGCCCCAGCCAGAAATAGGACAATCCTCAACCACCTTTAAAATGGATGGAAAGCCCTTCCATCTTGCCTCCATTGTACTTTCTAGTCCTATCTCTCTCCACTTTATTTCTCACACTTTATTTCTCAGTCTAGGCTCCACACATACTAAATTGCTTTAATTTCCCCAAATGAGCCTGCTTTCACAGCTGTCAGGACTCTGCCCAAGATACACTGTCCACCCTTTTCTTCTCATCAGCACCCTGGTGTCCCGACTAGCTTACCTTGTGCGCTGTGCCTATACCGCCAGTGGTCTGACTATAGGAGCAGTGATTTTCTCTGCTAACCAAGCCTTGATGTTTGCTCCTGACATTAGGAACATATTTCCTCTCAATTATATTTCCTAACATTTTACATCTTTTGGAAATAGCACCTTGTAAAGGAAGCAAGAACAGGAAGTGGCTGGTGCCTGCAAGCCTCTAAGAATTCTTGAACTTAAAACACTGAACTGAACTGAGTTTCAGTATTCTGAACTGAGTCAGAATACTTCCATAGATCATGGGGTTTAGCATCAGTCTGTTTTTCTAAGTGTCTGAGTCCTGGATGTACAATTGCTAGTATGCATCTGTCACAGTCAGTATTGAAAATCCTACAGCCAGAGACTGTGAGAAAAGGTAACATTTAGGGTTTATTCACATTTTCTTTACACTTATTCATTATTCATCTTGTGTGCCTGTCATCTTGGAAGCTACAAAGTTCTATTCACATGGCACCTGCTGACCAATGATCATTTTGAACGAATGGTCTAAAAGTAGCTAAGAAAAGAAGGACAAGAGAAAATAGAGCAGCAACTTATCCAGGAAGCCAGATCCTCCTTGTGTGTATGTGTGTGAACGTTTACAATTCCGTGTGACTTTAGCATTTCATGAGGGAAAATGAGCAACAAAAGCAAAATGCAAAAGTATCTTTTAATGTGAGCTTTAAAATTTTAACATACAGAATGATTTATTTATCATTTAGAAAGATCTCCCAAGGGAGATATTTATCAATACTCATGTAGAATTCGCAAAGTGGTTTCACTTTTCTTTTAATTCTCCCACACTGTATGGCAGACAGGGTAGAGTCTATAAACCCTTACTTTAGATGTGAGGGGGAAAAAGGAACAGGGAGGTTGAATGATTTACAAAATTGAACCTTTAAAACTTCATCTTCTAATTTCTTCAAATCTCTCTCCCTGTGCTCTCCAATATATCATTAGACATCAGAACTTGGGCTTCAAAGATCTGGTCTTTATTAGGAAGAAATAAGCCACTTGCCAATGGGTCTTATATTGTGGAAAATCATTCTCTCAGTCAGAAGATTATTTTGCCAATCCTTCGCTCTGCTTCTGCCTTGTAAGGTTTTGTTCACAGTTGCAATTGTCCTTCTGTATAAAAAGATACAAGCCTTCATAAGTCAAGGGAGTGTAAATGGTAACAACATTCCCACTGGGTCTTGGCCTGCTTCCAGCCCCAAGAAGGATATCATTTTCAGTATCATGTTTCCAACTTCCCTGGAAAGGTCTCACCTCTTTTCCCACACCCCAGCTCTCCTTAATCTTGCAGGCTTATGTCTGAATTGCCTCTGCTTGTCTCTGCCTTTTCAAAAAACCAAGGTGCTTATCTCAGATATACCATTACAAGCTCCTCATCTTTTCTACTTTTGTCACTGATACCAGCCTCTGCTGTCAGAGTTGATTATCAAGATGGTAATCTTTTCATATATAAATATGCCTCTGCTCTCTGAATGAGAAAAAGTTTGGATGCTGGCCTTGAAGGATGTTTTATTATGATCCTTATTTGCCATCCTTGCTTCCTTTCAGGAACATAGAGGAATCATGTTGATGTTTACAGGAAATGCTGTAATCTCAATAGGATTTGCATAATAGAATAAATTTCACTGTCATCACCTTAGACCCCCATAACTTTGTGCCAGTTCTATGACAATGGCCTCCTAACTGGCCTTCCTGCCTCTTTTCCAACAGTGTTTCTCAATATTGGCAAATAGAATTTTCTTTTTGAAGTGCAAACCTTCTCATGCTGCTTGCCTATTTAAAACCCTTTCAGAGATTTCCACCAGCCTTTAGGATTAGAGTCCACATCCTGTAGAATTATCTACAAGTGTTATCTTGTAGCGTTATCTCAAGCATCCCACCATGTGGTCCCTACTTATCTCTTCAGTCTCACTCCTCTCCTTGCAGCTTTTCTTTCATCCATACTTCTAGCAATTTCCTAACCATGCTGGGCTCTCTTATAACTCTGGGGGTTTACATGTGTCATCTTACTGTTTAGGATACCTTTTTTTTTGGCTGCCTGGCCACTGTTTCTTTATTCTGTAGGACTTACCAGGCATCATCATTTTTGACTACACAAACACCATGAGTCTGGAAGAATTCTTTGCCTGGGTTCGAACTACACCACGATTAGTTGAGAATTTGTAGTTTGAGGGCAGAGGCTCGGTATTATTCATGTCTGTACTTCAGTGCCTGGCACAAAGTGGGTACTCAACAATGATTATGGAATGAATTGTTGATGTTCTACCCTCAGTATATGAGTGTGCACAGTTCCCTTTCTACAACTCCACAGTCAGGGATTGGGTTCTTGGTGTACTAATGTTCAGGCAGGATACCACCAAACTCGGAGTCAGGAGGTCCAGTTCTTATTACTGACTCTCCAAGCAACTGTCTGAGCCTCTATTTCATTCACAGACTGTAAAATGTATATTTGTTGAGTCAGTACTAGGGGCTGACACAGTTCTAGGTGCTGAGGATGTGGTAGTGTCCAAAACAGGCAGAGTCCCTTTCTCATAGCATTCACATTGTATTTGAGAAGACAAAAACAAATGGATAGACATATAGTGTGCAAGTTATTGTAAGAGTTATAAAAAGTGAAACTGGGTACAGAGATTAAAGAAGCAAGGGGATACAATTTTCAAATAGGATGGTCAGAGGAGGCATTTCTGATAAGGTGGTATTTGAGCAGAGACCAGTGAGCATGTGTATTTTTGGAGGAAGAGCATTCCAGGCAAAGGTAACAGCAAGGTCAAGGAGGCTGAGGCAAGATCATGCTTCTCATGTTCCAGAAATAATAAGGGTCTCATTGTGGTAGGAGCACAGTGAAGAAGGGGCTAGTGGAAAAAGATGAGGTCAGAGTGGGCAGGGCCAAGTCATTCAGGCCCTGTAGCTAGTGGGGAGGTGTTTCCTTTCTACTCTGAGTTGCAGAAAACTCCATTGAAAGATTTTGAGCAGATATGAGACACAATCTGATTGCTCTATTAAAGCACCCTGACTCTTGTATGGAGTAAATACTGTTAGGGGGACAAGTGTGGAAGCAAGACCAGTTAGGAACCACTGCGGATGACTCGGGCTAGGGCGGGAACCGGGGGAGCAGAGAAAAAGAGTTAGTTTTCAGATACATCTTGAAGACAGATTTCATAGCATAGCTTTTTTGCTGATGAAGTGGATGTGAGATGTGTAAGAAATAGAATAATCTGTGATTATTTTAAAATTTCATGCCATTTACTAAGGTGAGGAACACTGTGAGAAAAGTGGATTTGGGGAGGGGAGAGAAGAATCAAAGGATCCAAGTTAGATGTAAATAGATAGAGACATAGATATAAATATAGAGCTATAGATAAAGATATAGATACAGATATATAAGTATATACAAGGGGGAATCTCGAGTCAGCAGTACGATAATGGAGCCTGGAGGGTAGGGGAGCTCGAAGTTTGAGATAAAAATCTGAAAATGACCGAAACACGGGTAAAGCAGCCATGGAATTGCACGTGGCTGCCAAGGGAGTGAGTGGAGGCAGAGAAGACAAGTGTCCTGAGCGAGGTTTAGACGCGGGGCCAGCAGAGCAGACTGAGAAGGAGGGAGCCGTGCAATAAGAGTGAAACCAAGTGAAGCCATAGTTTCAAAGAAAGGGTGATCAGTTGTTTCAAAAGCTGCCTAATAGGTTGAAAACAATGAGGACTGTGACTTTACCCAAGAATCTAGTACTGTTCAGGGTATTAATATCCCTGACAAATGTGGTTTGGGGGAGTGGTGATAGAAGTGAGTTCATGGATAATTAAAGAGCAAGTAGACGCAGGGAATATAGATAACTCATTAAATGAGACTGGTGGGCTAAGTAATTTTCAAATTACCTTTTCATCTCTAATTTCTATGATTTTAAAAGTCATATCCATGTTGTATACCTCAGTATTTACTTGGGTTGTCAATTCAGAACATTTGAGTTCAACCCAATATCCTGAGCGTGGAATTATTTTGAATGCACTTTTTCTTTGAAGAATTCAGAAGGCACATTAGCTTTTTCAGAGCCTCAGGGCCACTTTTAGCTGCTTCAGTTATCGCTGTGCTGCAGAAGTGGTGAAGTGCCAGGTAATAGAATGCTGGGTAACAAAGAGCTTCTGGCATGTATAGTCACCTTGTCTTTTGCTTCACCCTTCCATCTGTTCCGCATACCTTATCACTAATGCATCAGTCCATCCATCCATTCATCCATCCATCCATCCACCCTTCACTTATTCATCAAGCCTTGGTGATACTAGGACCTCAGAGTGTTCTCTCCTCTCTATCTGGGGATACAGATATATGGAGTATCTCCTGACCCATAGGAGGGTCTCCCAGTATAGATTACACTGAGCAGGCCCTGCAAACGAGCAGGTCCAGAGCTGTAAAAGGAAGGGGAAATGAAGAGAAACAGAAGGATTATAGTCCCAAAACTATTTTAATCATAATCTGAGAATGAACCTTGGGTTGAAGCTATAAATATTTTGCTAAAGCATCAGATCCAAATATGATTATGTGGAGAAGGTTCAGTGTGGTGTACAGCCTGAGTCAGGAAAAGGGGTTTAGGATGAAGTCCTTGTGAGGGATGCTAGAAGTCTGCTTTTATGTTATGGAGGTTCATGGAACAGGAGCAGGACTGATTGTAAAAGGTAACATGCAGGCCCAGAATAAAACATGTTGGGAGTAACTAAAATCCTGAAGTGCTCAGTTTTTTATTCTTTTATTTCCTGTTTTCCTATCCTCTCCTTTTTGAGTCTATCCTTCTTTTATCTTACATAGCACAAAGAAAAAATTGATACAAACCATGTTGATGAAATTCAGAATAAAACATTTCTTTTTTTAAAGCATACAACTGAGCTTTAATACAAATTAAGCCAACACTTTTAATTTGACTCAGTTTCTTAAGTTATATATCTAATTTTTTGTCAGAAGAAACTTATTTTCCCTGACATTCTTGACAAGTTCTCAATGGCAGAAAACATTGCATTATATAATATTTTAAGTGTATCCTTCAGCACAGCAACATGGATAAACAATGAATATAAGATAGAGAGAAAATGAGAAAAATGGTCTACATTTTTTTGCTCTTTGCTACTTCAGCAGGACAAGGAAATGATTTAGGTTTATGTGGAGGGGCTCAGAATCAAAGCCAACAAAGCAAAACAAAGTCAGACTATCAGATGGAGAGGTACGTAGCTACAGGAAGGAATAAACCTTCCCTGCCAGAGAAAGAAGATCCTGATACTCACGCCTGCCTCTTGATCAGACACTTGAGACAGCTGGAACAGTGCAGCAGATGTGCCCAGAGATAGCAAATAGATGTGCTTGCTAGGGGGAACATGGAGCAAGATAGCTTCAAGTTCTTGAAGACACTAAGCTGCTGCGATCAACGGAACTGAAAAGCCTCATTATGTAGGAAGCTTCTTATAGGATGTGGCTCTTCCTGAGGGAATTCTCTGCCCAGGCACATTCTGCATGTTAAAATTGATTTCTCATTTTGAAATAGGTTAAGATTTCCCTCTTACCTTGAAAAAGAAGTTTTTAATAGTTATGACAGAGAGAGAGAGAAAGACAAAAAGACAGGAAGGAGGGAAGGAAGGGAGGGAGGGAGGGAGGGAGGGAGGGAGAAAGATTCAACCCCAGAACCTGTCTCTGAATTAAAGGCGGGGTAGCTGTGCTTTGCTGATGGATCCTAAGACTAATTACTGAAGGGTAAGACCTGCTAAATTCTAGACTTCTTTCACCTTTCACTGGGGTGCACAATTCAATAGTGTGGATATACTAACTGAAGGACTGGAGTGCCAATCACTTTGAGAGAAAATTAGGCGCTCCCTGGTATAGGGGGCTGCTTTAGGGGGCCCAAAATACTCTTCAGTTTTCTGTGACCCTGCCAAGTGGTGTCCTGAAGCCCCAAGTTTCATTTCAATGTTGTAGAATAGCATTTTTCAGCTCATTTGCCCTCATCTAAAAAACCCTGATAATTCTACTTAGTTCACAGTTTGTTAAGTAGATTAAATAACACCTGCATAACTGTAGTTAAACTGTAACTTGCTATATAGCTTTTATTAATCTAACTCAGTGTTGGCTACTAAGTTACTTGACATTCATCACTGAACACCCAGCAGCTGGTACATTTCTGATATCAAATAAGTGCTTCTTAAAGTGAAATGTGAGGAATTATTATGACTATTACTCTTCTTATTATGGATTGTTTGTTGTGCTCCTGTACCCTCGTGTCCCTGCTTATGCCTAGTACCTGTTGTACTATTATATTTTATCTACGAGCTCACCTGAACCCCTGAAGACATTATACCCTAGAGCTGGCACTGTCCAATATATAGCCACTAGCCCTGCATCTACAGAGCACTTGAAATATGCCTAGTGCAACTGAGAAACAGAAGTTTTGATTTTAGTTGATTTAAATTTAAAAACTGACACTGAATTCAGTTATGGAAAAACTTTAAGTATGTTTGGGAATACTTGGATATATGATTCTACCTTTTCCCTAAATTTTATGAAATCTAAATACAGATCAAGTATTTTTGGTGAAAATTCAGTATTTAATTGAGATGGGATAAAGTGTAAAATACACATCAGATTTTTAAGATTTAATATAAAAAAACATGAAAATCTTGTTAATGATTTTTCTGATCATCACATGTTGAAATGATAATAGTTTGGACACTTAGGTTAAATAAAATATAGTATTTAAATTAATTTCACCTGTTTCTTTTCTTTCCACATCTAATTATGGCTGCCAGAAAATTTAGAATTGTTTATGTATCTTGCATTATATTTTCAGTGGACTGTGCTGATCAAGACAGTCCCCACTGATGACCAGTTATGCTCCAATTTTGATTAATACTCTGAGCTTGAAACTAAATTTGATGATGATCATCATCATTTTGGAACAACACAGACAGTATCTTAATCTAACTACTTACATGGAAATTTATTGTTTATAAATCATCCTTAACTAGAACATTATATTAAATGCTATAAATCGCTGCAATGTGCTATAAAATTCATGGAAGCTCAGACAAGCAAAGTGAGTTACCCAAAGTTATTTTGTCCATTATTGGCAGGACTGAGATCAGAACCCATGTGTCCTGGTTCCGAAAGGCTTTTTCCATCCCCTCACTGAACTTCCCTTTTATTGTGTTGTCTGTGAGTTTTTTCTAAAATACATCACTTAAATTATAAGTGTACTAAATATAATTAAATACGTGTATGATGTCTATTGAACTCAATCATTATACCAGGCAGAAAAGTGGCCAAGGGTTAGGATTCATAACTGGCCCTTGGTTAGACCATTTATTCTGACGAATTTTTTTTCCCACAAGATTATAACAACAAGGTTAGAATCCTGACACAGGAATTTTTCATAACTCTCTGGAGTTAATTTTTCACTCAGGTACTGTTTCAGCACCCAGAATGATAGAGACCTGAGGCTTCCTTTCACTTTCCACATATGTTGCTTGCCCATCAGTGTGTCTGTCTGCTAGTAGATGACTGTCTATTACAGAATTTAGTCTGAGACATATTTACGTGATACATGACTTGTTAGTGTTTGGACTTTCTTGAGAAGGAGTACAAGGGGGAAGTATTTTTTTTGAGAGCTTTTCCACATCATATCTAGCATTAATGTAATGACCAGATTCTATAGCAACTGGTAAGAATGAAAAAAGTAAGGAATTGCTATAAATTAACACAACATATGATCAAAGCAGATTCCTTTAACTTATGTCGAATATCTTCTATGTGTTGGGAGATCACATCGTCTCATTTCATTTAAACATAAAACAGCCTCATGAGAATGATATCATTACCATTTTGTAAGTAGAGGCCCAGAGTACAAGTGGTAAAATGGGTTCAGTCCTGGGTATATGACTGTGGCTTGATCTCTATTTTTCCTTCTGTCTAAAAAGTGGCAATTGTGGTGCAGTGCAGTAAACACCAGACTTTGAATCAGAATTGAATCCAAATTACAGGCATAATACTTAAGATTACATAATACTCAAGATTCAAAAATATTCATAATACTCGAGATTTAAGTTACAGATACAATATTCAATCCCTATGCAACATCATTGTACATTTTTGTTCACTCATTCATTCAACAAGTGATTGCTGATTGCCAAGCCATGTGTTAAATGCTTAGATGTTGTGAAGCTTAATGAGATGCATCTAAAAAAATACTTTATAAAACAACAAATGCTTGAAAGTATTTTCTATTTATAAAATAGTAATGATTCAATAGTCTGTGGTGATGTGGAGAAATACTGTTGTCTAAAGTAATAGACAACCTCATCAACCACTTGGTTATCCAGGCCAGAATTCACTGTCACCCCCACATCACATTTCTAGCATTAACTGTTGGACATCTGACCATTTCTCTTCATCCACATTGCTATTGTTTTGTTTAGGCACTATCTTTTTTTAAAAGATAGACTTTACTTTTAAAAGTAGTTTAGGTTCACAGAACAAACTAGCAGAAAGTACAGAGATTTCCAATGTATGCCCTTCCCTGACACATGCATTACTTCCCCATAATTGACATTCCCCACCAGAGTGATGCATTGGTCACAACTGAAGAACCTACACTGATACATCATTATCACCCAAAGTCCATAGTTTATGTTATGATTCATCCTTGGTGTTGTATGAATACATTCTATGGGTTTGGACAAAAGTATAATGACATGTATCTACCATTATAATATTAGACAGACAAGTTTAATTGCCCTAAAAATCCTCTGTGCTCTCCCTTTTCATTCCCCCTTTCATACCAATGTCATGTAATTGGAATTATGTAGAATGTAGTCTTTTCAGATTGGCTTCTTTCACTTAGAAATATGCATTTAAGTTCCCTCTACGTCTTCTCGTGGCTTGATAGTTCATTTCCTTTTAGCACTGAATTCATCAGCCAGATGTATCATAGTTTATTTATCCGCTTACCTATTGAAGGGTATCTTGGTCGCTTCCAAGTTTGGGCAGTTATAAATAAAACTGCTGCAAACAACCCTGTGCAGGTTTTTGTGTGAACACACGTTTTTAACTCATTTGAGTTTATACCAAGGAGTGTGATTATTAGAGAGAGTATGTTTAGTTTTGTAAGAAACTGCCATACTTTCTTCCAAAGTAACTACACCATTTTGCATTTCCACCAGCAATGAATAATGGTTCCTGTTGCTCCAAAGCTTCACCAGCATTTGGTGTTTTCACTGTTTTGGATTTTTGCCATTCCAGCAGATATGTAGTGGTGTCTCATTACTGTTTTTAATTTGCAATTCCCTAATGACGTATGAAGTTGAGCATCTTCTCATATGCTTATTTTTCATCTGTATATCTTGTTTGGTGAGATGTCTTTTAAGATCTTATGCTTAATTTTTTTAATTCTTTTTTGGCTGCATTGGGTCTTTGTTGCTGTGCACGGGCTTTCTCTAGTGCAACGAGCAGGGGCTACTCCTTGTTGCGGTGTGTGGGCTTCTCATTGCAGTGGTTTCTCTTGTTGCGGGGCACAGGCTCTAGGTGCATGGGCTTCAGTAGTTGTGGCATGCAGGCTCAGTAGTTGTGGCTCACAGGCTCTAGAGTACAGGCTCAGTAGTTGTGGCATGCAGGATTAGTTGCTCCGCACTAAGGGGATCTTCCCGGACCAGGGCTCAAACCTGTGTCCCCTGCATTGGCAGGCAGATTCTTAACCACTGCGCCACCAGGGAAGTCTCTCTTTTGCTTAACTTTTAATCATTCATTTTCTTACTGTTGAGTTTTAAGACTTATTTGTATGTTTTAGATAACAGTCCTTTATCATATGTGTCTTTTGCAAATATTTTCTTCTTACCTATTCTGAAAGGGCAGTTATGATAATCTCTTAATGATCTCATTGACGTCAACCTTAACTTGTTCTCCACACTGCTGTTAGACTCAGAACCCCATAGTGTGGACTTTAAGATGATTATCTGCCCCTCTAGCTGCTTCCCACCATACCACTTCACCCCTGCACTCCAGATATACTCAACTACTTCCAGTTTCCAAAACAAGCCAGCCTGATTGAAGTTTCTATGCCCCTGACCATGTTTCTGCCTGTACTCAAAATGCCCCTTTCCTGCTCCTTTACCAAATGAGATCTCACTGATCTTTCAAAAGTCATCTCATCAGCCTCTTCTTTTAGCTTGTATTTCTTAAACCTCTTACCTTAAATACTTAGGTTAAATTGACCAATTCCTCATATCTCTTTGTTATCCTTAGATAAACATAAAATATGATGGTACTAAAGCACTACCAATATCTAACAGTACTTATTTATTTACATAAGAAGGTGCCTCTACTAAACTGTGCACTCCTTGGGAATGAAGGTTGTTTCATTTATACATCCCCAGTGCCTGACACACAAAGAGATTCTCAGTACATGTTTTCTAAGAAATTGAATAAATAATTATCTTATCATTGCTTAAAATCTTTTAACAGATGCCCTTTGTCTACAAAATAAAGACTGAACTCATGTCAGTGGTATATCAGTCTCTTCC
The DNA here is from genome assembly GCF_026419965.1 of Kogia breviceps. Lineage (NCBI taxonomy): Eukaryota > Metazoa > Chordata > Mammalia > Artiodactyla > Physeteridae > Kogia > Kogia breviceps. Next base: position 142,488,251 of record NC_081310.1, on the reverse strand, counting down.
TCATAGAAGAGACTTAGTCTAGAGTCTTTGCTGTGTCTATACATTTATTCATGATCCCATTCTACTAAAATCTAAGCTGTTCTTCCAGTGCGTGTTAGGGTTTCAGGCTTCAAGGCCATGACTCATCCAGGTTCACAGTTGAACTATTTCAGGGTCTGGTCAATCATGCCATCCTTGCACTAAGGGCTCCCACAAAGAGCTTGTGGGAGCTCTTTGTTACCTATGGATCTAAAGAGAGTGGGTGTGCTGAAATGTAGGCCAACCTTTAAAGAAAAACCTAAAATGTTCCCAGCCTATTTTATATACCCCTGGCCTTGCCAATTCTGTCTCTCTCCAGCTGAAGTTCTCAAATGCTTTCCTGCCCACCATTCTTACATACTCCTAGATGTTCAGGTCTTTTTTGTGGACTCTTAGTTTTCAGATAGCACCCATTTTTACCACCTTGTCTTGACTACCACCCTGTGACTGCCTGCTAGGAAGTAGTGTATTTAGGCCACTTCATTCCCCAGGAAATGTGTAAGTGATAAGACATGAGAAGCTGTGCTTTCCAAGAGAAAAAACTGGGAGTGAGCTTTCTGCAAATTCCTTACAGTTAGTGAGTTAACTTGACATTCCCCACTTTACATGGGCTGAAGCTGGCACACAGCAATGCCAGCATTTCCTCCGCTGCTAGCATGTAATTAAATGCTTTGTGAAGCATTTGGGGACATTCAGTTATGTGAAAAACATCACAGAAATGAGGGTTGTCTTTGCCTTTGTTCTTTAATCTAAGGCATCTTGTTTCTTGCATTCATTCCGTTATTCTTTTTTCAGATAATTATGGGTCCCCAAAAACGCTGAGTTGGACATTTGGATAGGAAGATTTTGTTTTTCAAATTGGAAAATCCTGAATAAAGAATTTCAAAGTATTAGCTGCAAAGGGCATACCTTTCATCTTAAAGCAGAACAACGGTTATTCCTTTTCCTGCCTCTCAAGTATTATCCGGTAGGTCAATAACAGACTGCAGTTTCAGGTCAACCTAATTTCAGCCAACTTTACCTTTCCGAGCTCCTCTCTGCCTACCTCCCTCCTGAGCCAATCATGGCAAAGTCAGAGGCTACATAAGAAGGTCTCTTGTTATCATGTGAGGGGCTTTGGACTGCATTCTGCAGCCAATGGGCCCAGTGTCTAGTGTGCCATGGATAAGCTCTTGGTTGAGTCCAAGAAGCTTCTGAGTCACAGGATTCTCTGCTCCACAACCTCTATACCACGTTAATACTTTTCTTTCCAGAAGACAAGGCAGGTACGTTGGTTTCTTTGCCCACCCCATTTGCCTGATAACCTGAACTGCTCTGAAACTGTCCGGCTCTTACCAATCTATTGTTCTCCTCTCCTTACTGGCGCTTTGACTTCCTGTCTAAGACTGTGAGATTCACTGCATCATCCTGAGAACACCAGCCTCTGAGTGCTATTAGTTGCCCACCACCAGCACTGTTCACAGGCCGCTGCTGGGCCTCACAGTCCAGGCTAGACATTCCTCTTCCTCCTCCTTCCCCAGGCGCAGAGCGGTGAGGTCTGCCCAAACCATGACGGGCTTGCACGCCGACAGAACCAGTCTCACGGAGCCAGGCCCTGTCTCCTTTAATTCTCCTCACTGTCCTTGTTGCCAAGGGCCAAGGATGCCAGATTGCGTGGCCACTTCTGTTATGACAGATCCCAACTTGGAATAGTCATCTACCTTTTATCACAGAAAAATATATTCCTTTGACATATCATTTTTATCGTTGGTATTAAAAATGCTAGCTGAACGCTCTTCACATTTGCAGACTTGGGCACATTTATCACTGTGCTCAATTTTTAAAAATCCTCCTCATTATTTATTATCTTGTTGTTTTGTTAAAAAGAATATTGTCGGGCTTCCCTGGTGGCGTACTGGTTGAGAGTCCGCCTGCCGATGAGGGGGACACGGGTTCATGTCCCGCCGGTCTGGGAAGATCCCACATGCTGCGGAGCGGCTGGGCCCGTGAGCCATGGCCGCAAAGCTTGTGCTCTGCAAAGGGAGAGGCCACAGGAGTGAGAGGCCCACATACCGCAAAAAAAAAAAAAGAATATTGTTGATGGGTACACTCACATGCACTTCAAACATTTATTTATATATACAACATATAAATACATATGTATATTATACATATATAGGAATCTACATTTTAAAAAATCATAGAGGCAGAGCAGAGAGCAGTCATACTTCAGCCTTGAATATACAGCAATATTCTTTCATAAAAGCAAATCTAAATATTTTCGCAGTTAAAGGACTACAATATCAAGAGCCTGACTACATTCCAGGGTATATGAAATACAAAGTACAGCCAACAATGTTCTAGTAATTCAAAGAAAAAGAAGCAAAGGGAATAGCCACTGATGTGCCACTGGAGGCACAGAGAAAATTCGTAACAATGTTTAATTATGCTCTTTGTATCAACTCAGCCTAGATTATATAATAACAATGATGACCCCAACCAACAGAGGATTTCATCTAGAAGTCATATTCTGCTATTCTACTACCTGGGAGGTTCAGTAGCTGTCTGCGTATATGAGAGGGCAAAGATGACTCTTCTATTTGCCAGTAATCCTATGCCTACTACATTCTGAAAAGTAGACTGGAAATTTTCAAAGGACACCTTAGGTTTTAGTTGTTAGGCTAGATAGTACATTATGTGTCATTTGATTCAGCAAAGGGATGACATTGGTCTATAAACACATCTGAATTGCAGTTAAAGAGGGCAGATATTCAAAGTCACTATTTAATAATATGCTTCCTAGTGAAATGATTATGGTGTCTTTATATATTATACACATACACACACACATTTTTGAAGTTTAATTGGCTCTTTTGGACTACAATATTAGAAATGCATATATTTAACTTCTCCAAATCTCAGTTTCTATGTGTATACTAATGGAATAATAATGACCACTTACCGGCATGGCTATTCTAAAGATTGAATGAAATAGTGCATATGAAACACCTAATAAGAATGTAACAAATAACAATCATTCAATAAATGTTACCTACTTTCCCATTCTCTTTTTTAAAATAAATAAATAAATTTATTTATTTATATATATTTTTCATTTTGGCTGCATTGGGTCTTCAATGCTGTGCATGGGCTTCCTCTAGTTGTGGTGAGCAGGGGCTACTCTTCATTGCAGTGCATGGGCTTCTCATTGCGGCGGCTTTTCTTGTTGCAGAGCATGGGCTCTAGGTGCACGGGCTTCAGTAGTTGTGGCACACAGGCCCAGTAGTTGTGGTGCACGGGCTCCAGAGTGCAGGCTCAGTAGTTGTGGCTCACGGGCTCTAGAGCACAGGCTTAGTAGTTGTGGCCCATGGGCTCTAGAACACAGGCTCAGTAGTTGTGGCACACAAGTCCAGCAGTTGTGGCACATGGGCTCTAGAGCTCAGGCTCAGTAGTTGTGGCATGCAGTCTCAGTAGTTGCGGCATGCAGGCTCAGTAGTTGTGGCTCACAGGCTCTAGAGCTCAGGTTCAGTAGTTGTGGTGCATGGGCTTAGTTGCTCCGCAGCATGTGGGATCTTCCCGGACCAGGGCTAGAACCTATGTTGCCTGCACTGGCAGGAGGATTCTTAACCACTGCGCCACCAGGGAAGTCCCTCTACTTTCACGTTCTCTTACACATGAAATTTGAGGTGATATTGACAGTGGTCATTTCTACAAGCAGTGTTGTGCCCCCAAGAACAAGTCTGGTTTGAGTGGACATACCACTGTATTGATTTAGTCATCTGGATTAATCCTCCAGGCTGAATTGGTTTAACAATCCTGGCTGCTCTTGCATTAGCTGGTACGCAAGGTCATACTACAATGATAATAATGTCTCCCACTTATTGATAATTATGCTCTGGGCATTATCTGTACACCTAAAAGTCTCTTTGAAAGGTGGAAATTTACTCTCCTCATTTTGCAAATGAAAAAGTTTAGGCACCAATAGATTAGGAGACATATCCAAGGCATACAGCTAGCTAGTGTCAAAGCTGGTAACTAAGCAGTTGTGCTGGCTCTCCAGTTTCTGTATTTCCACTGCACTGAATGTTTTCATCTCATCTGTCTACCTCACCAGTCTATAAGCAAGACCGATGTTATATTCATGTTATTATCTTCATGACACAGTTCAAGGCATAGAGTAGATCCTAAATGATTTCATGAAAGAAGAAAAGACTATTCGGTCCGACTAATCATGTAATTCAATTCAGTTCAATAAATATTTCTAAAAGTTTATACAATAGGCCTATTAAATTCTGACTGTAGGAGAACTACAGTACTAAATAAGAAATATTATTGTAGTTGAAATTCCCTAAAATCAGTCTTGTTTTTATCCCCTAAGGAACTTGCAGTATACTAGGGGACTCTATGTGTTTGACACTAAAGCACTGAAAGACTAGGTATAATGAACTAAGAGTGATGCAACATGCTTGGGTGTGCTCTTGGATTCTGCATCAGGTGGTCAGAGAAGTATCCCTGGCGGGGAATGGGGTGTTGCTATCTAATTTGGACTTTGAAAGATGAGCAGAATTTCATTATGTGACAATAGAACAAATGACATTTTGAGCAGAGGAATATGTATCAGCAAAATAGAAAGAGTAGTTTGTATGCATAAAGGCTGTACTTTGAGATAATTTAGGCTGAATTAAGGACCTTCTAAAAATCCAGAAGTGACAAGCTTGCTGCTTCCTTTGAACTCAAAGTAACCATAAAAAGGAGCATTTGTACATCATTTTTAAGAGTCAGAAACAGTAGCCCACTTTTATCAAAAGGTTTACCTGTATCTCTGCCCTTGTAAGGCATGGCAAGGAGAATGTCAACTATCATCCTTGACTTCTAGAGAAGTAGGTAAGTGTAAGTGAAATTGAATAAAAATATTTTTAAAATAATAAAACTTAAAGTAAATAAATAAAGCACTTAACCAAATCTAGGACTCAGGATACTTGCCAATTGTTAGGTTTTTTTCCCATAGCTATCCAATAAATCAACTAATTAAAAAAAAAAAGAAAGAAAAGCAACTCCAGCTGACCACACTCGTTTCCTTTCCTTTCCTTTCCCCATAGCACTTTACATCATCTGGCGTTATATGTCTACTTGTTTATTATCTACCTTCCCATGATGCAAGCATCATGAGGGCGAGAACATTTTTTTTCTTTCAGCATCTAGAACAGTGCCTTAAACATAGGAAGTAGAATTGAGTGAGCGCTGGTTGAATGAACGAAGGAAAGAATGAAACAAAATTAAATGTAAGGAGCAGTAAAAGATGAGCCCAAGGAGAGGGGAAGGAGCAAGATCAAAGAAATCCTTGATGTGTTAATTGCCATCACTGAAAAAGAGGTAACATGAAGCTGAAAGTAAAATGATCTGCTGTAAATAGAATTTGAATGCAGAATATTAAAAGGTCAGCAGGTGGGGCTCTAAGAGGTGAAAATTACATATAAATTCAGACTAAGAAATAAGGTGATGTATTAAATTCAGAAAAAGATGAGATAAGATTAATACAAGACCAGGAGATAAATTTTTACTTTGTGGGTTAAACAAGTTAAGAACAAAGAGTCCAGGTAAAACCAGCTCTCTGCAGAAGAGAAGAAAACAACTCCCAAAATAAAACAGCAGAGAGTTTGTGGGAATAGGATCCACAGACCAGCATGTGGTCCTAGGAAGACAGGACATATAAAGGAAAACATACAAATTCTGATCTAAGGAGTGTTAAAGTTTGCATACTATCTGTAGCTCTTACTGACTGTGTGACCTTGGGCAAGTCACGTAACCTCGCTGAGCCTCAGTTTCCACATCTGTATAATTTCTCTAATAATGCCCTCAAAGGCAGTATAGGTGTGTGGGGTCCAAAATCAGACTGCCTAGATCAAATCTTAGCTCTACAACTTAACATCTGTAAACCTGAGTAAGACAATGTCCTTGCCTCAGATTTTTTTATCTGTAAGATGTAACTAATTACCTATCTGCCGCAACATTCATAAAAATCATTTTCGGGGTGAAAGGCAAAACTATCAAATCCTTTGAAAGCGACATTGAATAATATTATTACAACCTCAGGATTGGGAAGAATTTTTTCAACAAGAAAAATATATTTTTAACTTATAAAGAGAGAGATTAATAAATTGGACTACATTAAAATTAATTGCAAAAGATACAGTAAAGAGAGTGAAAATAAAACCATAAACTGGGAGAATATATCAGCATCTTATATGAAACATAAAATATTGATATTCAGGATACAGTGAAATAAAAGCCTTACAAATCAATAAGATAAAAGACAATCCAGGGCTTCCCTGGTGGCGCAGTGGTTGAGAGTCCGCCTGCCGATGCGGGTAACACGGGTTTGTGCCCCGGTCCGGGAAGATCCCACATGCCGCGGAGCGGCTGGGCCCGTGAGCCATGGCCGCTGAGCCTGCGCGTCCGGAGCCTGTGCTCCGTAACGGGAGAGGCCACAACAGTGAGAGGCCCGCGTACCGCAAAAAAAAAAAAAAAAAGACATTCCAATAAACCAAGAGAGAAGAAAGGGAGTTATTAACAACACATTCAAGATACTGGCCCATTGAGATAATGTAGGAAAGGACGGAGATGCATTTTTTATTTCTTAAGCTGGGTGGTGGATACTTAGGTGTTTGTTTTATCAATATTTTATACACTCCTTTGTAAAGATTATGTATATTTTTAAAAATAGAGACTGTAATAAGTACCTACTTCATAAGGTTGCTATGAGGATAAACAAGTTATTTAGAACAGTCCTGGAGTATAGTATTTAATGTGTTTATTATTATTATTATCTTAAAACATTAGAAGCATTGCAGGCACTTAATGTAAGGTAGTTATTATTTTGAAGCTATTGTCCCATGAAAGAATATGCAAATGAAGAGAAAGCGGTCTGCATGCAGACTAGAACAGAAGAAAACCATCCAAGAGAAGCTCTGAGTCTCTACTTGGCAGGATTGTCCTTACAAGTAGAAGTGGTTCATCACAATATAGTAGATCTATTATACTAGCCTTTATGATAGCCTTGCCATCATATCAAGTTCACATAAAAACACTACATTTTCTCATACAGCTGTTCTCAGAGGAACAGAATGTGCAAATCAAACAATATAAATATTCCAATCTTTGGTTAGCTTTATCATGTTTTATCTATTAATAGAGGAACATTCTATTTTATGTCTCAATTGCTTGTGAGCTCAGTTAGGGGAAGTTTTAGCTTTCTCAATTCTGAGAGCATCAGTAAAATGGTGCTTCAAGACCAATGAAGCAGAAGACTGGTTCCAGGATTCTGATCCAGGCTCAGTCGTAAAGCCTGGACTGAGCAGCCCAGCAGACAGACCCCTCTTAGATTTCAGTCCCTAACTACAAAAGATGGAAGAAAAAAAGAGAAAAATGTTTTGATAAGAGACTATGTTAAGGGTTCTTGACAATGATACTGAATAGCAAATAGATGTTATGTCTTGAGATCATTCAAATATATTGAAATGGGCAGCTGGCAAACTGTCCTGAGTGAATTCTGAAGCATTGATCACAGAGTGTAAGACAGGTTAACCGGGGAGAAAAGGAAGGCATGTGATAGCAAGTGTGCCATGACTGATAGGCAAGTGCTGATCACCAAACCAAGAGTGGAGTAATATTTTATGTGTTTGTTGTAGAAAGACACAAAATGTCAAGACGAAAACTACAGCTGTTATTAAGAAAGGATAAGGTCAAGACTTGGGAATATATGCTCCTTATAAATGCAAAAGAGAGAAGTTGCCCAGGGAATGTAGCGCTTGCTCTGCGTACAACTTAAAGCATGGAAACGTGGAGTAAATTCATCTAGGTGTCTAGGTTTAAAAATAAACAAAAGCAATCAGAGAAACCACCCAGTAAGTATTACTTGTATGTGAATACGATTCGAGACTCTGGATGTCAATATCTGTGCTCATAGGTTGGTCAGTATTATTAAAAGTGTGAAGTGATCACCAGAAAACTGATAGAGTTTGTGTAAATAGAGATTGTAATAAAGTGAGAGACATTGTGTTTTCTGACCATAATATGACAGTACTTAAAATTAATTTCTCAAAAGCCAGAAAATTTGACAGAGATAAATAGAAGAAGGTCAAATTCCCATTAGAGCAGATGAATTGTTCTTAATGATAAGCAGGTTGATAAATAAGAGAGAAGGCTCTCTGTCTTCTGAAAATATCCAAGAGTGGTGCTAAAGAAATATTTATTCTGACACTTGTTAAAATGGAAAGGCAGACTTTATTCAGAACTGTCTTGATAGTTATAGGGACTATTGCAGTGGGGTTTTGCAGTATGGAGAGATTAGGCTCAACTCCAAATACAGCAAGGAAAAAGGGGAATTTATAGCCAAGGAGCAGGGTAGGGGTCTGTAGATAGAAAACTACCAGGGAGAAACATCAGGGGTAAGGGGGGATTCTGACTAAACTGATTGGACAGGAGTACTAAAACTTGTTCTTGAAGACATGCCAGGGATGGGGCCTAGTCAAACTCAGAGGTGCCTATCTAGAGTTTGGTCAAGGAGAAAGTCGTTGTCAGTGATAACACGTGGTAATAAATGATGTAAAGAAAGTTTTTAGGAGAAGGTATAAAGGCCCAAACTCAAAGCCTATATGTAGAGGTTAAGGGAATCCTCGTATAGAATTTTTTAATGTGAATAAATTGGAGCAAAAGGTATACACACCACCAAGAGTACATGAGGCAAGTATGAAAACTCCAAGTTGGTGAGGAGAGAAGATAGATGGATGATTGATCGATGACAGATAGCTAGCTAGCTAGTAACACAGCAAGGATGGACCCCCACTGAAAATTTGTTCTGGATGTCAAGACCAATAACCATACTACACACGCACACACCCCAAGAGAGTATTGAAAAGGCTTATTCCTCATATAATCAGACTTTTTGGAAGAACAGAGTGAGCGTCCCGAGCTGGTTAACAAAAAGGACAGTGCAAGGAAGGAGACTGGCTTAGGCTTTCACTGTGGTTAGTGGTGGGGCTGAGGCCCACCTGCACTGAAGGAGGGTGCAGCCTTCTAGGCCTTCTAAGCAGTTTGCCCAGATGTGGTCAAAAGGGTAATGGGCTTCAGCTGTGAGCTGTGAACAGGAGTAAGGTATTTTTGTGACTGTCATAGGAAAGTATTGGAGAATTTGGGGCAAAGGAGTTATGTGATATGATTTACACGTTCAGAAGCTTTATTCCCTTTCTGGTATATTGAGAATGGAATGTAGGGAACAAAGGCAAAAGCAGAGACATTAGTTGAAAGAATTATGCAGCAATTCAGGCCATTTTTACTTGGCAAGTAGCAGTGAAGCTGGTAGGAAGAGCTTACTTAGATTTGGGATATATTTTGAGAGTACCACTAACAAGACTTGGTGACAGATTGCATTTAAAGAATGAGAAAAAAGAAAGGGGCCTGGACATTACTTAAGTGTAAGGCCTGGTCAACTGGGTGAATAGTGGCCCCATTGAATGACATGGGGAAGGCAGCTGTGGAAGGCAGCCCCCAGAGGTGTGTTTGCACACAGGCTAGATTTCAGGTACCAGTGATATATCTAAGTGGAGGGGTCAATTAGGCATTTGGTTGTGCTAGAGACAATACACACTCAGAGGTCCACATTTTAAAGTTATCATTTGAGTGAAGACCAATCGAAAACTAAGAACAATTTGGCAACACATGTAAAAAGTCCTGTACTTCAATCTAATTTATTTCAGCAACGTTAATCAACAGACCTCATGAATTTGTTCAAAAGAATAAAACCCTTAGGGTGAAGCTGAAATCTCGGCCCAGGTTCACTAGCCAAGAAGTGGGGAGAAACCCATTGTGATGCTACCCAACCTGATTGAGATCACTGCTGAGTTCTCTAAAACATCTGAGAATGGGCTTCCAGCCAACCTTTGGCTGCATTTTTAATGGCATATGGGCTGAAGATATAATGAACGGCACAATGAAGTAAGAGGTGTCAATAAGAGCAGAGGTAAGAGAGAGAGAGATTTTGTAAAGTGGAGGCAACAAGCCATACTTATCATTGACTACCTGACTTTTGAGTAGGCTCTTGTTCACAGTCTGGGGAAAAAAATGGGAAGATATAGCTAAACCGAGAGCCTTAAACTTAAGGTAAAAACATGTAAAGTGTTCAACAAAGGAGTGGTCTGGAAAGAATTTAGATTTTGTGTTGTTTAGACAAACTAGAATTTCTCTCTTTATAAAAGGTTATATTATGCTCCTCAAGGGGCAGGTGATAGACTGATAGACTATGTGAGAACATTGCATTAAAGTGACCACACCTTCAAAGCTCTTAGCTATTTAGAGCAATAAGTTAACTTAGGAAGGGACATCATGTTCAGGTTGCCCTTGAAAAGCTGGCTAGTAAACTCTCATAGGAAAAGTTGTCCACCTGCCTGCTTTCCTATGTGCATGCTACCCTCACATGCTTCCAGAACTGTCTTCCAGGAGAACAAATCATATTTTATTTCTCCCATTTCTCAAAATCTTAGTCAAGGTCCTACATTATCTGATTTTCACAACTGTTTTTCACACCAAGTGTTCCACTCACTATGTCTCATCTGTATTTTTCTCTTTTGTTCTCTTATGCTCTGTCTTAACCTTTGGGAAATGTTTTCCTACAAAATCCTTCACATCCTTCAAGACCCAGTTTAAATGTCTTCTCCTATGAGAAGCTTTCCTAGATTCTCTAAACTTAGTGAGTCTTTGCTTCCTCTGTTTCTATTCATTAAGTAACCTAGACTTTATAAACATGTACTACAGTTATTATATATAATACTGTGTATAACATATGGTTATACATTACAGTTGTTAGTGTCTAATTTCCCAGTTAGACTGTGAGCACCCTTGGACTAGACACCATGTTTCATTCCATGTGTTGGTATTTCCACAACCCATAGCAGACTGCCATGGTCATTGTGTTCAAGAGAGGCTTGAAATCATGAACTTTAAAATGTTTTATGTCTGGTATAGGATTCAATTAATCTTAATTCTTGATATTGATATTAATAATTTAAACACAATGAAAAAAATAGGGGCTGAGGGTTTTTTTTCCCCCTAAATCCATTTTTTCCATTATCTACCTATGGATTAAAGTGAAATCCAGAAGTTTGGGGGAAGGCCTGGTCCTAAGTCTTTCCCATTTATGTGGCATATTCAAAGGATGAGCAGAACATAGGCAGCTAGGTGTGGATCTGGGAATTTCTGAAGAAACTTCTGTTTTTCTCTTTGTTCCATAGTCAGGTTGCAAGATCTGAAAATTTTAGATTTGAATACAAAGGTAATTTCCAAGGTGTAGTGTACTAGATAACCTACCTAATGAGCATTTGTAAAGCTCTTAATGTCTCCGTGGAAAAGCGCTATGAAAGAACAAATGAATTTTCTTTATGGTTTCACTTAATTTCATTTCATTTATAGCTACTTGTTCCAAAGATAACAGGTTTTATCATTATTCTTACTCTCTGTGTTTAGCTTTATTAAAACAAACTGTTCTCCAGGAGGAAATTGTTTTAATGTGATTTTAGAACCCCATGTCACATAGAAATATAACAGAATAAATCTGGTAAAATATAATCCTTCGTTTTTCAAAAGATAAATTAACTATCCTTTCATGTTTATTGGCACTTCTGAAATGATTAGCCACTTTGGAACATTTTGAACTTGCTGGAATTTAATATGTCCTTCAAGAAACCAGGGAGTAAATGGTCTTTTTAAGAAAGACTTGGCAATTTCTCATTTTGTTTCTGTACATCACTGATACTATAAGCTACTGGCTGCAGGTTTGCCCCTCATTGTGCCTCACAATGAAGGCAGCTTAGCTCCCAAAAAAGCTGCCTAAGAAGGAAAAGAAAGAGGAAGTTACAGAAATATTAATCGTGATGCACAGTCTCTAGTTATTACTATGCTGTTACGGGCACATTGATTGTTACGGACTGAACTGTGTTCCCTCCAAATCATTCATGTTGCAGTCCTGACCCCCAGTATCTCAGCACGTGACTGTATTTGGAGATAGGGCCGTTAAAGAGATAATTAATTAAAATGAGGCCATTAGAGTGGGTCCTAATGCAATCTGACTGATGGCCTTACAGTAAGAGGGAATTTGGACACATAAAGAGACATCAATGATACAAGCACACAGAGGAAAGCCCATGTGAAGAGCCAGTGAGAAGGGGGCCATCTGCAAGCCAAAGAGAGAGGCCTCAGAAGAAACCAAACCTGCCTACACTTCGATCTTGGACTTCTAGCTCCAGAACTGTGAGAAAATAAATTTCTGTTGCTTAAGCCACCCAGTCTGTGGTATTTTGTTACAGCAGCCCTCACAAACTAACGTATTTATTCTCCACTAACGTGGAGGACCATCGATTGGAGTAACACTCCTGTCTCAGTCATTCCTTTTCATCTGATTGGTGACTTGGGGTATAAGAAACTGGGAATACTTGGCTTGACTCTACTCTCCCCGCTTCTCTCTTTTCACACCTGCCCACCTCCATAGAGCATGTGCTCCAGTCTGAAGTTGGCCAGAGCAGCTACTGGACATAAGCATCTCAGCTGTTCTCTCCTTTCTTTGTCTTTGGAAGCTGCCTGCCTACCGTGACCATGCATTCTATTCTCATTCATGCTACAAGTTTTCTAGTGGTGATCTCTGCCCCTGAAGCTCTTTTCTAGTGCTTCCAATGCCTGGGTGTTCACACTTGTCTAATTCTGGGGTGCAGCTTTAAAAATTCCACTATTACCCCAAACCTAAGCCAGGTTCTTAAGAGCTAACTATTTAAGTCCTTAAGTTCACCTTTTGTCTCCATCTGATACCATTTTGTCTATTCACTTTGCTTCCATTTCATGTGACTTAGAAAGGGAAATAATTCATTTACATGCTTAAAACTCAACATATAAGAAATTAAACATCAAGTTAGAGAAATCATAGATTCTGCATCTGTTCATGATAAATAGTTTATTACAGACTAATTGATTCTTGTCTAAAAGCTAGATGAGCCAGCAACTAAACTACCGATAGACACATTTTAACTCTTCTCAACTACAGATGACTGGTTGGCTGGTTTTGTTTAACTTGCCACCTACAAATCAAATTTCCAGTTTATGATGGCATTATTATTTTCATTTCTTACCTATTCTCTGGTTTTTGGATACTTTATTAGTATAATCCACTTTTCAAGAAGATGAACAGCAAGCTCAGAGAAAGGAAGGAGAACTAATTTCTGCTACAATGTTTGGTTTTAATAAAAAGGGAAATATTGGCTTAGCAGTGTTGTCAGATTATTCAAGCTATAAAATTAATATAATAATGACATAATTTAAATTCACTGCATGTGTATTATATGCTAGTATGTATATATTATAGCAGAAATCTGCTAAGTACTGCACATGCATTATCTTACTTAAACCTTATAACAACCACATGATGAAATGGAAGTACAGTGTTTAAATACCTTGCCCAGTGTTACCCAGTTGGCAAACAGTGGAGCTGAGAATTGAACTTGCGCTTTCTAACTCCAAAGCTGATATATTTATCACAAAAACTTGCTGCTTGCCCTATGCCAGGAATAGGCATTAAAAGCCACTCAGAACCTTTCAATAGTGGGAAGACATAGAATCAATTCAGGTCGTCAAGTGGAGAAAAAGACTAACTGATGAATCAGTGACTTATTTCAATTCACATAAAAATAATTGGAAGAATTTCAAACATAATTCAAAAACATCTCTCATTTTTTCCCCAATAAGTCCACCAAAATTCCCTTCTTTTGTGAAATAAAAGAAAATGGTAATTTAGTCATTGCTATAATTGCCTTAAACAAATTGGTGGCTTTTAAATCATATTCTTTTTTGTTGTTGTTGTTTATTTTTTGGCTGCGTTGGGCCTTTGTTGTTGCACACGGGCTTTCTCTAGTTGCGGCAAGCAGGGGCTACTCTTCGTTGAGGTGTGCAGGCTTCTCATTGCAGTGGCTTCTCTTGTTGCAGAGCACGGGCTCTAGGCACATGAGCTTCAGTAGTTGTGGCTCACAGGCTCTAGAGCGCAGACTCAGTAGTTGTGGCACATGGGCTTAGTTGCTCTGTGGCATGTGGGATCTTCCCGGACTAGGGATTGAACCCGTGTCCCCTGCATTGGCAGGAAGATTCTTATCCATTGTGCCACCAGGGAAGCCCCTTAAATCACATTCTTATGGCTCTTGGGAGAAAAACAAAAAGTCCACGTGATTTTGCCAGCAACATACCTTTTAGTGTTTTAAGATTCCAAAGTAAATTGTCCTCAAATACAAACACTAAAAATATATATTTAGCAAAACTCAACTTACACATGGGAGCTAAGCTAAAAGTTACCTAGCACAAGTAATCAAAGGGCCTGTTTCTATTAAGCTTGTTTTATAGAACAAAAATTCCCATTTGGTTCTTCTTTATTATAAATAAACTTCCTAGATATTAGATTTCTTTAATTGCCATTACAATCATGTTCTTCTCTATTAAAATCTAAATCTGGATCATGTGAAAATAGCAGTGTAAGTAGAGTGAGTCTTATTTCATGTGCTAGATGAGCTAAGTGTAGTTCTACAAAATGCATATTCTCTGATGAGTTGGTCACTCCCCAAAATGACCTCAAATGCAATATGAAGATCCCCCAAACCACATGCAGAGAAATTTAATGAGTATTAATGATACTCTAAAGAGAGGCTAGTCTTGTTAGTGGTGAGCAAGAATGCTTAGATCATGCTAATATTAAAGCCTAACAGATTCCCTAAATGCCTTTCATGTTGATGTGAGATTCCTGTTTCCATGGCAACCTGCAGTGAGTTAAGAAGAGTACTGTTAAACTGTACCGCAGTTTTGCTTAGTCTCTCTGAAAGAAAAATGTCAGAAGAAACCATTTCTCTATCAATGATTGTAATTAGAGATCCTCCACCTCTACCCACAAGCTTATGTTGCTGCTCCTGAAGAAGAAATTAAAGGCAGTAAATCAGGAATCTGTTTAATGACCTACTGTGTTCTACATGAGCGTGAGCTGCAGACCCTTTACTGGATCCAAGAATCATATTTGCAGCACATTAACGTTGGAAAATCTGTAGAAAAGGATCAAAACAGATAATGGTGCCAAATAATGTGCAGGAGAAATAATGAGGAAAGCATCTTTGCCCTGATTCTTAGAGGCTGCTTTTAAATTTGTTCAAATGACTTCCTCTAGGGTAGTGCATTACTGTCCTGTTTTTGAAGCTCTGCTATTCTTTGCATTTTGAAAGGAATGAAAATATAATGAACATTTCTGTTGTTCTTCAAGGAATCTAAATCAAAGCTCTGACAAGGGATATCCACCCACATGTTTGCTTCAGCTTTCCTAATTCATTCATTATCCTGCTCAAAGCTCAAGACCAAAAGATTCGCCCAGAATGACAGAGGCAGCATGTCCATTGGCAATTATCCCAGACCACTCAAGGGGGAAAATGCAACTGAAAATCAAAGATCCTCATACAGGGCATCTTTTATAGGAAATAGAGTGATAGGAATGCAGAGTCAATTTTTAAAACCACATTTATTTTGTTATATCATAGAACACTGTAGCTAACATTTATTGCACACCTACTCTGCTTTAGGAATTATGTTTTATATGCATCATCTTATCAATTATCATAAAACTAAAAAAGATAGGAATTACTAATACTATCTCCAGTTTTAAAATGAGAAAATTACCTCTGAGAAATGCCTAAGGTCACCCATATCCTAGAAAAAATTTTAAAGTCATCAGAGATAGACTTTTGAGTCTGCCTACCTCCCCGGTAGGCATTCTTTTGTTGTTAAAAAATAATAATACTAATAAAATAATAGTACTAATAATATCTATTGATCCAAATCTAGATGGAAAAATCAGTGGCTATATAATTACAAATATCTTCAGAGTCATGCCAGTAATTTAACCGAGTAAAGCAGGCTGATTGGGTGGAGAGGCAGTAGAGACTGGTGCGGATTGTGGCCAGCTGGAGTTCACATATCCCATGTAAAGGAGGCAGCTGCTTCTCAGCTCCCACTGATATTTGGCATGCTGAAACATAGGCTTACTGTGGCCAGATTTTCTGACTTTTCAAGACAATCCACTCATCACAATTTTCATGTGAAATCTACGCATTTTTCAAAACGAGTACAAAATGAAGTGTGAGAACCAAGAAAAAGATCTGCCCCAGGCTTCCTTATTGTTTTCTCCATGTTAGGAATTAATCAAACTTCTTTACAGAAATGAAAGTAATTTCCAGAGGAACCCCCCCCCCCCGAAAAAAAATACCAAGGACAAAATTAACAAGGAAGTAGGAGTGGTAGAATTTTAAGCATTGGTGAGACTTTCTGATAAATGTAGTGGAAAGAACAGTTACATAAATAGCATCTAAAAGTAATGCCCAGTTGTGGTTTTGATTTCACTTACTGAACTTCTCATAGAAACTTAATGTTTTCCCTTTTCTTCAATGTTGTAATTTTTTTATACCAAAGAATTGAAGTAGAACAGAATTCTATTTTCTCCTTAATTAAATGAAATCACATTTTTTTTAAAAGTTGTTCTATAATTTTTTTGTGTGTGATGGTACAATTGGCAAGTTTAATTTCATTCGACTGAACGACAGGAGTAAATGCACAGTAGAGATAAGTAATTTAGATTCTCAAATCTTCTGCTATTGAAGTTACCCAAGGTGTCAAGGGTAGGGAAATCTTTAAGACATAAGCTCCCACAGCAGCAGTCCCTTGCAGACAGCAAGCAAGGATGAAGCTGAAGCTTACACTGGAAAATGTTTTCTACTGATTTTCTTAATACGTTTACTTCTGATGACAGGAGGTCAAGTTACATGACTATTTCTATATAGAGAAAAAAAAAATACAGTGCCTTGTTTCAGCTTAGCTGACTCATTAAATAAATAGTAAAATTCTCTCTCTGGGGAGAATATGGATATATATGTTTAAAACATGTCTTAGAGATTTTCTAAGGCAATGCTAATGTTACATTAAATATCAATAAGTCATTTTGTTGGAATAGTGATGTTAGACCATTTCCTCATAATTTTACTACAGTCATTAGCTAACGAAATAAATGACCTTGAGTTACACAAAAGTGAGAAAGATCATAAAAATAAATTTGAGTGCTCACAGTGGTCCAGCAACACATGTAATAATTCATAAACATGGCCCCCACGATGATAGTTCAGGGATACTTTTCCCTAACTTTACAAAGCTGTGAGAGACTGTAAAGCAACCAAGCTCAACCAGCATTCTGGCATTAATAGCAGCCAATCAGACCTAATTGAACTCTTTAAATGCTGGCACATATGGATGGAAGTAAAAATTTGTTTTCTGGGAATATGAATTTGAGGGTGAGAGCAGGAAATCAGAATAAATACCTGAATCTACATGTCCCTTCATTTGCATACTATATTTCCCATTATCCACTGTTACTTCATAAAAATGATGATAATGATTTTAGGCAATGATATATTTAGTTCTTATTAAGTACCAGGTATGGTGCTATTCATATATAGTTTCTCATTTGATACACATAGCAACTCTGAGAGATAGGGATTGTTATCTTTATGTCACAGAGTAGAAGACATGAGTCAAAGAGGTAAAGTGACTCAGTTAAGGGCATAGCTAGTAAGGACCAGAGCAAAGATATGAAGCCACCCTTTTTCATGCCAATGCCCTCGCCACTCCAATGTTATAATCCTACTGTTACACTACTATGGTAGCACTGGGAATA
Organism: Kogia breviceps; assembly: GCF_026419965.1. Lineage (NCBI taxonomy): Eukaryota > Metazoa > Chordata > Mammalia > Artiodactyla > Physeteridae > Kogia > Kogia breviceps. The sequence continues at coordinate 142,470,472 of NC_081310.1, read as the reverse complement.
CAGGATACAAGTGAATTTCTCTGGATGACAAAATGCAGGGTTCCAGAGAGCTGAATATGTTGAGCAAGCCATTTCATCATTTGGGGTACAATCTCCAAATTTATAAAATGGGAATAATGCTTTTGCATTGCCAACTCCATGGAATTATTGTGACGATCAAAGGAGAAATTGTATGTGAGAGCAATTTGAGCAGTAGAGACTGTTAGCTAAAGTCACTTGAGAATAAGCAGATATGAGAAAAGCTCTTTGCCCTCCCCATATTTGCCTAAAAGTAGGACATAAATTTGTAAAGGTGTCCCCTCTCTCCTCTGAATAAGGAAGAACAAAAGTTAATCACTGGAGACAAGTCTAAACCCTTATCAGCCCAGAGAAGACACTAAAGGAACCAACATGACGAATCTTGCTCAAACTAGCCCTTATCTACCATTAGTTGTTCCATATATTTGCCTTTCCACATTTGCTGCCCCTGGAAGCTACAAGCCCTTTTCCTTTGTCTTGTCACTTCCCTAAAATTTACTATTATTTTGTTAAGATGCTATACAAACTCAAGTTCTACCCACCCCTGTGAGTTACTCATCTCTGAGTGTGTATTAGCATGTGATGCACATGCTAATACACTTCTGTTTGTTTTCCTCTTTGTCATCTGTCCTTTGTTAGTCTAATTTATAGGACCCCAGCCAAGGAACCTAAGATAGGTAGAGAGGAAAATGATTTTTTTCCTCCCCTACACTGAGATCCACTTAGAAAATTTTTGACTGAAAATAGCCCAGAAGAGTGGCTACTCTGAATTTGATCCCATCCTTTATTTCTAGCCTCACTTCCCCAAACTGCATCCCCACAGGGACAGCCTAACGCACAACTTGTGCCCCAAGCACATTATACTTCCCGCTCACCCCAGCAATCCAAGCTCTTCTGTATACCGAGACATTTGTATCCAATTTCCTCTGCCTAAGATGCCATAATGTCTCTTCATTGAACAATAAATTGCTACTCATTTTTCAAGTTTGAGCCCAAGGGTAACTGCTTTGAAAAAGAATTCCAGAGCTTCCAGACAGAGTGATCTTCTACATGCCTCAAACTCTGTTCCATAGCACTTACCATGTCCTGTGTGTAGCAGGGTGTCCTATTTGAGTCCAAACTAAATCAGACTGTGCACATTATTAGTGGGCTGGTGGCCACAATTCGCATGAATATTTTGCATGAGATTTTTTATGTGTTTTGGCTAAAGGACAGGGCAAGGTTTGTTCTGTTGTGTTTTATCTGTTTGTTTCAAGCTCTTAAGAGACAGAAACAAAAATGGAAAATAATGAAACGTGTGTTCCTGCCTAATCCTTTGGATACTTTGGCTTTTTTAGAGAAGGAAAAGTCACAGCTGGGAATACTGCTTTTCTGAGAGTCTCTGAGACCTTGAGTACCACTGGGCTATGCTACAGAATGCCCTACTAACTAAACCCTATTAAGTAACTCAGAATCAGAGCAAGGGCAATCTCCCCACCCCACCATGGTCCAAGGGAGAGGAGTGGCTTAGGGCCACTGTCAACAGTGGCCCTAGTGAAGTTCCCATTAGCAATTTAATGAGAACAAGATGGTGTTCCCTCTCTCCTTCTGTGACTCTCCTAATCAGTGTGTCTACCGTAAAGTCCCTGTAGCTAATGGATCAGTTCATGTACCAGAAGAAGCATCCACTGGGTATTTCTAGAAATCTTTGGGGGTATTTTGCAAGATGTGGAAAGGTCCCAAGTGAGCAGTTAGGGAAAAGATCAAGGCTGAGAGTCTTTAAGACACTGAATTACATATTCTCTACAGCATTGGCCTAGCCTACAATTAGTAAACAAACAATGTGATTACCATTCTAATTGTCTCCTTGCATGCCTATTTAGTCCCATATATTCTCCTTGCATGCCTATATATTCCTTTAGGCTGTGCAATTCTTCTGATCAGGAACAATGTCTTGATAACCAAATTTAGTGTACCTCAGCCACTAGGCACTCCATGCACGACTTTTGAATAAAAGAGTGAATGGATAGAGATTCAATCAAAGCACAGAACTGATTGTTGCTTTGGGCAAGTATTGTTCACAACCATACATACTTTTTTTTTAAATGTAACATAAATCCTTGTAAAGTCACCTAGAATCATGGAACTGCAAAGGGAAATTGAGAAAACTGTTAGACTTGAACTTATTACCAAGGCAAAGCAATGTAAGCTAATCTCCATTCATATTTTGTAGACCACACAAGGATTCTCCACTGTTAAAAGGTGCTCCATCCTCAGAATAAGAATAGTATACTGGTTCAAAGTACAATTTTACAGTCAAATTGTCTGGTTTATATCTTTGATCTATCACTCTTGAGCTGTGTAAGCTTGGCTAAAAATTTGTGTTCATGTGTTTCAATTCTCTCACTTGTATAATGGTAAAAATAATAAGACCTACCTTGTAGGACTGTAGTGAGTATTAAATAGTTATGATTAAAGTGTTGATGACAGTTCCTGGCACATGGTAAGCATTCATCAAATGTTAGCCCGAATGGATATTTATTAACTGAACTCTATTTCACTTAGTATGGTCTTGGCTTGCCTGGAAATCTAGTAATTCCAGCCATGTACTCAGGCTTGGGTTTCCTATACTTCAGTTTCACTTTTGTAATATTGACACTAGGACTGGATGGACATACTGAAGGTTAGCAATAACATGTTTTACATTTCTGGGGTAGGGAGGTGTTTTAAAGTACCTACCATGTATTGTAGCCACATACCTGGCCTGTAAAAAAATGTCAGTGCTTTTTCAAACTTTGTCTTTGGCCTTTTCTTTTCTTTTCCATTTTAATACTGCTCCTACCACGTACTGACCTCCTATGGAGAGACTGGTTTCCTGGTGATGCATGTACTCATACAGTTACAAGCCCACAAACTGACCCATCAGGAGATGAGAACAACTCGTTCCAATCTGACCATTACTCTGTTCCAGAGAGTTGCAATTAGAATTCTAACAACTGCCATATTTGAGAACTCCTAGGGAAAAGGTTACAAAGAAGGGACAAAGAGGTATTTAGGAAACAAGTGAAGTCAATTACAAAAGAGGATTTGTGTTTAGAAAATGGATATTATGTCAGGAGAATGGTTTCTGTTTACTGGTATTGTGCCCATTTCTTCTGCAGGTAGCATGGGATGCTGTTCTTCTGATGGATCACGTTTGAGTAATCACAGTGTCAGTCCATTTAAAACGCCTTGCTGTGAATCAGACTGAGGTCTGAAGTCACTGCATTCTGAAAAAGTCAGGCACAATAAACACAGGCTTTGTAGAAGATTAGGGAGGTGTAGAACTTAGATATCAATGGAGGCAAAATGAGTGTGCCCAGTTTCACAAGTGAAATTGCTATGTTCATCAGTCACTTTTGTGTATTGCTTTTTCTCTACAGAGCATGAACGGTAAGAGATAGAATCCAGACTCCATCTTTTTTTTTTTTTTTTTTTTTTTTTTTTTTTTTTTTTGCGTTACGCGGGTTTCTCACTGCTGTGGTCTCTCCCGCTGCGGAGCGCAGGCTCCAGACACGCAGGCCCAGCGGCCATGGCCCACGGGCCCAGCCGTTCCGCGGCATGTGGGATCCTCCCGGACCGGGGCACGAACCCGCGTCCCCTGCATCGGCAGGCGGGCTCCCAACCACTGCGCCACCAGGGAAGCCCCAGACTCCATTTTTGTTACAAGTCAGCCTGGTCTGCCATATTACTGAGACTGTAATTTATCTTTATCAGCCTGTATTTACAGTATTATCATGAGTCACAGGATATAACAGGCTCTCATTGTTATAGGTTTTATGGTGAGGCCATGTTGGAAGGGGCTCTAAAGAAAATTGAGAACATTTGGAAAGAGACGTTTGCCTTTTGCTACATGACTAGTTTTCTTTCTCTCTGATTTCTGATCACTTGAATGTTTTCAAGATTTCAGCGATTTGCCATGTCCATAAGGATAGAGTTGCGAGATAAAATAGAGGACCCTTAGTTAAATTTGAATTTCAGATAAACAAAGAATAGTTTTTAGTGTAAGCATGCTATATATATTGCAAATGTTGTATGGGACATACCTGTACTAAAAAATATTTGTTTTTTTTATCTGAAATTCAAATTAAACTGGAGTCTTATAATTTTATTTACTTAATCTGGCAAACCTACCTTAGGGCAAAAATCTCAATGCCATAGCCAAGTTCTACACAATGTTTCCTTAGTACGTAGATCTGCTTACTTGCTACTTTTTTTGCTCTGATTGTATTGGATTTATTTCAGTTTATTAACTGTGTTATTTGCTCTATCAGCGCCATGCCTTTGCATAGCTATTCTCTTTAGCCTAGAAATCTCCACTCCACCATCACTATTTCTTTGCCCAGCCCAACAACTTATATTTGTTCAAATCTTTAAAAGGTTCACCAGGAAAGCCAATATTGTATAGTCTTGCCCTTGTTAGGGTTTCAGTGGAGGCAATAAATAAAAACCCTTCCTCAATCTCTTGAGTTAAGAGCCAACTGAGAGATAAGATGCAGAAGACAGAGAGAAAGCAAAATTGACTGATGAATATAATTATAAATTTGCAGCCAGATGGACTTCTACAACTCTCTCTGAATTGGACTTAATCCCCCAATTTCAGATGTTGTAAAGAGCAGGCCAGAGTGTTGCCCCCAAAGCAGAGGAAAAACAGAAGGACCAAACTGAGTCTCTTCTCCCAAGCTGTTGTGTCAGACAAGTCACTCGCCTCCCTTGGGGCTGGAGGGAAACTCAGAGCCTTCCATCTAAAAATTTCTTTCCCAGGAAGTTGAGTAGAAATTCTCTCCTTTCTCCATTCCCCTTTCCTTTGAAAAATTAGGAATATGGAATAAATATCTGTCTCCAATGTCACCAGCTTTTTATTTCTTTAACCCACTCACTTTATTCATTAAGTCTATGGGTCTATGGTCAACTATTGGTGTAGCCGGTTTACTAGTGGGAAGAGATTAGGATGGTAATGCTGTTACCTTCCTGAGGCCACCTCTCCATATCAGACACTCATCCTTTAAAGTCCTGCCAGGGAACTGGTGGGCAATTTAGCTTTTGCCTCCGAAAGGCTTTGAAATGGGTCAGAATGGAGGTAATTTCTGAATCCTGGGTAGAAAATCCATCCTTTAGTTTTTCCTTCTGATTTACAAATAGACATGTCCTCTAAAAACAATCCTAAAGAAGTCCTAAATTTGAATAAAAACCATCTCTGATTATGAAACACATGGATACAAAAGGAGGTCTAAAGGTTATATTCCTTTTTCTTTACAAGTTAAGACCAAATATAATGTAAAATTCTTTCATCACAATCACCCAATTTCTTATTCCGCTCAGTCTGACTCAGAGAGATCTCTGATGCTATTGTTGGGTAGAGTTGGGACTGCGTAGACCGCTTCTACTAAAAAGTGTAGTTTCTAAATCATGTCAATTTGGAATTAATCCAACTTAAAACTGCTTATGTGCCATGTTTTTTCTAATATTTGGACATAAAAGAATATCACAACATCAACCCCACACTGCAAAATTTTAAAATTCAAGTCAATCTCCAGCCTCTATAGGAATACTGTTCCCAGAACCCTATACTCTGTACGATCCATACCCACGATGTTGCCAGAAATGAAAGCAGAAACGTAGTAGCTGAGGAAAAGAGGAGAGATATAGGGAAGTCTTGATTTTAGCGATTTACCAGGATGCCTGTTAATTCATGTCTGTAATCTGAAGGCTACAGACTGTGAAATTAAGCTCTTATGAGAAAAAGCTCCCATAAATTGAATTGTAATGCTATGTTTGTCGTTTGTAAGGGGAGAGCGGGGGGAAGGATCTACATATACACCATATCAACTCTTAGGGAATAGCATTTGAGACATCCCTGCCTTCTTTAAAAGACATTATAACTGAACACAAGTGGCAGCTTCAGTCACGAGATCTTACTAGACATGCCATTCTTCCCCATTGGGCATATGCAAAATCTCTTCTTTCTGCTTTCCCTCTAACCCTCTAGCATTCAGGGCTGTGTTGTGTGTTTTGTCGAGTGACATAGGCTCCACCCTATTTTTTGTGAGAAGTCTTTGTCTTATGTCATAGTGATCATTGCCACTGCTACTTGTGAAAGTTCTTTGACACGTGAAGCCTCTTTTCTATATTTGTTTATACCGGAGAATCACCATACAGATTCCCGCATTGTAAATATTACTGATGCTTCTGAACCTGAGCTACATGGGCCTAGGGAGAACCAAAACACCTGCCATCTGCTTCTCAGCACCTTGCCTTTCCAGGCTCCATTAGAGAAATAACCCTGATCTTCTAAAAACTCAACTCTCTTTTTCTATCCTTTGCTCTTCATCATCCTTATTTATCTAGAAATAACTATCATGTTCTTTAATTCATTTTGATCTTTTTGAATTTTATTTCTTGTCACTGTTACTCTTCTGATGGTAAGAAATAAGCATATATATATATATATATATATATATATATATATATATATATATATTTTTTTTTTTTTTGTGGTACGCGGGCCTCTCCTGTTGCAGAGCACAGGCTCTAGACGCACAGGCTCAGCGGCCATGGCTCACGGGCTCAGCCGCTCTGCGGCAAGTGGGATCTTCCTGGACCGGGGCACAAACCCATGTCCCCTGCATCGGCAGGCGGATTCTCAACCACTGCACCACCAGGGAAGCCCAAATAAGCATATTTTTAAATTATCTTTCCCTTTCTGATTTATTCAGCAAGTTTGACTTCTAAAAGCTGAGTAATCTAGGTACTATCTTATTTTATTTTATTTTATTTTATTTTATTGGTGTATAGTTGCTTTATACTGCTGTGTCAGTTTCTGCTGTACAGCAAAGTGAATCATCCATACATATACATATATTCCCTCTTTTTTGGATTTCCTTCCCATTTAGGTCACCACAGAGCACTGACTTCCCTGTGAAATACAAAAGGTTCTCATTAGTTATCTATTTTATCCATAGTACTGTATATATGTCAAACCCAATTTCCCATTTCATCCCACCCTCCCCTTCCCCTCTTGGTATCCATACATCTGTTCCCTATGTCTGTGTCTCTATTTCTGCTTTGCAAATAAGATCATCTATACCATTTTTCTAGATTCCACATGTATGTGTTAATATACGATATTTGTTTTTCTCTTTCTGACTTACTTCACTCTGTATGACAATCTCTAGGTCCATCCATGTCTCTGCAAATGACACAATTTCATTCCTTTTTATGGCTGAGTAATATTCCATTGTATTTATGTAGGTATGTTCTTTCTTAACTCATGGGTTTGGGAAAAATTCATGGAGTTTCTATGTCAATCCAAGGAGAAGCCAGATTCTCCATTCCTTTCAAAGTGTTAATTAATTGTTAATTAATAAAGACTAACATGCTTCTGTGATCAATATCAAGGTATGAATCTCTGTAATCTAAAAACTATGGTCAAGGCTTAGGTAACCAATAAATCAGAGTACTAAGCAGAGACAACCTGTTAGTAAGGAAGATGACCCAGGAGCCTATAGATAACCTACCTGAATCCTAGAGTTTATACATGATTTGTTCCCCACTTAGTCCTGAACCTTGATCTACATAGAGAAAAACAGAATTGGGAGTATTTCTTCCCTATGCCTGGCACAAAACACATACCAGTGTTCGGTAGCCCTCACTGAGATTACCTGTCTTTAGAGTTTAAAGATTTAGTCTATAGTCTTCATTAAGAAATTCAGTAAATGCAGGAAAAAAAAATATTCTGCCCAGCAAGACCTAAAAAAGCCAGTGTATTGAAGTACTGCCTATCTTAAGATGAGGTTTAGGTAAGACACATATACTCTCTTTCTGCTATGATCGGATCCCTATGTGTCTTCTTAAATCACATCAAGTTCAGTCATAAAGGTCAGTCATAAAGGTCCCTGGTTATTGCAATACCCCAAGTGTTACCGTCTTCAGTAACCAAAGGCAAAGCCCCACACAGATAAACTTCCTAGCTTTAGCACTGGCAAAAAAATTTCAATACCTCCTCAGTTTAAGCCAAAAACCTCAATCTCTCTTTTTGCCAGTGGATTAATTTGGTTCTTAAATGCCAGTTTCTTGCATCTACTCCTCAGATATCTGGCAAATGCTATAAGATGATGGGGTATAAGGGACATCAATAAACAACATGTTTATTTTCTCTTCCAAGTTTAGAATCCATTGAGAAATTAGGCTCAGGACAAAAGGATGGTTATCAAAATATCAGCTCATTTTTAGATCCATAAATCTGATTGGAGAATGTGGTTTAGCTCTGATACTGAAGTCTGAATTAAACCAACCCTTCACAACTTCTAGCTTTCCCCCTGCAGGGCCAGAGTCCCTCTGCTACACTATCTTCTTGGTTAAATGAAGATCCTGGGGTGCACAATCCTTGAGGCTCTTTATTCAAAAGAGAGAAACCAGAGGCTTGGAGCATGCTCAGATCCTCCCTGCAACTCACCCTTCAGGCAGGCATTCTGTAGGTCAAAGAGACACGAGTGAGTGGTGAGGGGGCAGGGAGACGATGTGAATGAGAGGAGTGGGGAATCCCTGGTCCCAACTTCCCTGCCTAAATCAAATCTCCCTGTTGAGTTTTATAGCAACTCTCCTCATTTTATCTGTCTTCTGATATAGAACATCCTTGAAGGCAAGGATTCCTTTTTCCTTGATTGTCAATGTATTCTTGGCACCTGGTAAAGTGCTGGCACTCAGCAAATATTTGCTGAATGAATAAATGACTACATGGGCTCACTAGTGTGGAATTCTGGGATAGCACATTGCTCAACCAAACTGTTTGCAGCAGCTGGCAATGGTACCACCTGGAGATCCAGAAGGAAGATCCAGATTCCTTCTACTCTCTTTCCATAGCACAGGAATAACTAGCATGTCTCTGATATAAAGATATTCACTATGTCACTGTCCCCTGTGTGTCCTATTTCTGGCAATGCACAGTATCACTGAATAGCCCCAGGGACCCATGAGTCATTCTCCTCTTCTCGCCCTATGCAGTGACAACAGAATAATATTCTAGGCATCTGTCCCCTGAGACTACTGAGTAGTTCTCAGAAACATAACCTCCTCATAGAATGACAGGTTAACTGGGTGTCTTCAATTAAAGAACATTGTATACAGTGTTTATTTTATTTTTCCTAAGCTCTGTTTTAATGTAAAGTTGTAACTCAAAATCTTTCACATTGATGGCTGCATGGTCTAGAAACAAGTTTTTCAATAAGAATAAGCATTTTGAAGGGAAATTGTGTTGATCACAAAGCCTCCCTCTTTGCTCTAATTTCATGTGGATGTCCTGGCATCAAAAACATATGGGAAGAAAAATTGAATAATGAGGCTGCTATATATGGGAACTTCCTATATCCTTTTGAAAGACTGGAAGTGAAATCTTTAGAAGAAAAATTAAACAGATCAAACATAAAGTAGGATGGAGGCCATTTGCTCTATCCTATCCAGTGGCTAGTATGATATAACTGAGGTTATAACTGAGGTGAGGAATGGACTGTCCTGCATAAAAATTACTGTGACTTATCAGGTACTTAGTATATAAGTCAGACATGGTGCTTTATGCTTATTCACATGATCTCAATTATTCATTATAACTATGAAGCAAGTACTATTATCCTCACTGTACAGATGAGAAAACTGATGCCTAAAAAGGTAATACACCCAAGGTCACGAAGCCGGTATTATGCATTAGGATTGGAATATAAGTCTGTTTCTGGAGCCCATGCTTATTACCAATAAACTATGATGCATCCTTTCAGAAGAGAAAAGGAAGTAAAACATGATTGGATTGGCTCTGGCTTTGGGTTTAAGGGGGAAAGCCAAAAGAAGAGTTCCCCAAAAGTTAATACACTATCCTGTTTAGATTACCTGGTAGGGGTGAATTCCAGTGGAAGTAAAGAGTATGCAACAGCTTAAAGTTTTCTCTGCCATAAGACCCTCAAGGAACAAGACAGTGGAAAGCTGTACAAATATTTGGATTAGAGTCTGATACTAAGGGGACTTGTAAGCATTGGATGAAATGAGAACCAAAAGCTCTAAGTAAAAATAATCCAAATAAAACTGTCCATCCTTTAGCAGATGGTCAGTGCAGGGGGCTCCTGTATCAGAGTCGTGACCTGGTCCTGTGAATCTTCCTTGGTGATCAAATGGCACTCCAACAGTGGGGTGGGTTGAGCAAGCTCAGCTGGTTTGAAAGGTTGTTGAGTTAAAAATATAAACTGTCTCTGAGGTCCTGTAATAAGTACTATCTGATGATGAAGTTATGTATACCCTGCCTAACAATAGCGTATCTAATTTCCACAAAATGAAAGTTGTCCTTCTTTTTAACTTTTTTTTTTTTTTTGATATTCCTTAGCTCTTGAGAATATTTGGTGCACAGAGAGCCATGCCTGTAGTTTTTAAATACTTTTTCTGAGTTTCTCTTCTGAGTTGTAATTTAATTATTTATGTGACCATAAAAGATAAACTGGATTCAGGTAAATGCATTTGACAACAACAACACCTAAAACAATAGGCCAACCAAGGATCTATCCAAAGGAGGCACAGAGCTGGCAAAAGGTTGGATTTCTTTTATGCACTGTATGGCTTCTGAGAGGACCGCGTGGATATTTTTTTTTTAAGTCATCTTTGCAGCACCAGACTCAAGACAGGCATTAGCATAACTCCTGATCAAATTCAGAAATACTTTGTACAGTGTCTTGGGAAGGGGTCATGTAGATCTTTAAACAGTGAAAGCCTTGTTGGATGGGGAGATAACCACTTCCTCTAATAGCCACTTTGTTTTGAGGTTGGTCTAATCACTGAGTTTCTTCCTGACAATTCAAAGCATACTCATTGTAATTTAGGATAATGGAACTGAAAAATATTTTAAATTCATTTGGCAAAACCCTCTATTTTATAATAAGAAGTCCATTAATTCACTCTACAAAGAAACACTGTGAATCCACCATGTGCCCAGTATTGTTCCAGGTACTAGGGGTACACAGTGAATACAGTGAATACTAGTGAATACAGCAGACAGAAATCTCTAACCTATGGAGCACATCTCTTTTGAATTGGCTTGCTCAGTCATACAGTATTGGAGAGAAATGAAAAAAAAAAAGACTCTCATTACCCTGTACTATACATGTCACCCCCTTTATTTAGATTACACTCTTCTTCTTCATTGCCCGGCTGTATCCTATGAGCCATCAAAACATTGTTTAAAGTCACCCATATTTTCCATGTTAGTATATGTTCCCAGAGTCCTTTTTTATAACTCTGTGTCTTTTATTGTTTTATGCTACCTTTATTTATATATTTAACTCTCCCAATAGACTATAAAGTCCTCAGTTGTTAGAATTTATTCATGTTGTAGCCTCAGCATCATTCTGAGTGTTATAATTGAATGAATTAGTGAATTATTGTACATTATCTTTTCATCTATTTATTCATTCAATAAATATCTGCTGAGTGTCTATACTCTGCCGATCGCTATACCAACTACTGAAGATCGTCATAAAAAAGACGCAAAGCTTATATCCTGATATTGAAAATGAGACACTGAACAACAAATTAAATAAGTAACTTAAATGTTAACTTGGAAAGTAATACATTTTTTATGAAAAATGGATGAGTAAAAGTTTTCAGGAATGCCGGGATGCAGAAAGCAGTTGTAGTTTGAACGCAGTAGTGAAGGCAGGTCTGAGCGGAAGGCGCTGTTGGAGGAAGGCCTTGAAGGAGATGAGCGTGTGAGCTGTGTGGCTACTGAGGGAACAGCATTCTAGCAGAGGGAGAAGCCACCGCGCAGGTCCTCAGGGAGGAGCGGGCCTAGACTTCAGGAACAGAAGGTTGTTGATGTGGCTGGAATTGAGTAAGAGACGCACCATTTATAGGAAAGGAGGACAGAGAGGCAGTGAGGGCGTGGAGACTACCACAGCCTTGTGATCACTGTAAGGACTAGCTCTTACTCTGCGACACTGAGGAACCATGGGAGCATTTTGAGTGGAGGCATGATAGGATTTGACTTGGATTTTAACAGGATTTCTCTGGATAGTCTATCAAGAAGAGTCTGCAGGAAGGCATGGGAGCTGGAAAAGAGACCTATTAGGAGGATATTGTAATAATCCAGTAGCTAAATGATTGTGTGAGATAGAAAAGAAGGCCCTAAGAAGTGGTTGAATTCGTGATATATTGAAGATAAAACCAACAGCATTTGCTATTTGGGGTGGCATGTGTTAGAGATAGAGACAGCAAGAGTGATTTTAAGATTTTATACCTGGGTGACTGAATGAATGGAGTTGCCATCAACTAAAATTTGGAATATAATCAGTGGGGCGAACTGTGGAGGAGGGATGAGGAAGCAGCAGTTTTGGACATAGTTTGAGATACTCATTTGGCATCCAAGTGGAGACATCATATAGGCAGTTGGATACAAACGAGGAAGCTCAAAGAAAAGTGTGGTATGGGAGGAGATGATCCTCGTTTTGTGTGTGTGTGTGTGTGTGTGTGTGTGTGTGTGTGTGTGTACATGCATGTGTGTGTATAGTATCATCACATAGGTAACATTAAAAGCCATGAGATGGGATGAGATTATCAAGGGGCAAGGTCCAAGCTGAAATAAAAGAGAGAGAATGAAGAAGAAAGGTCAGTGTTGTGGTGTTAAATAAAGAGGAATTTTGAAGTGGCTGTTTATGAGAATGCAGCAAAGGATAGAGTAAGGAAACAGTATGATTTCCAGGCAGCATTAAAGGCACATCTGAAGTTCATAGTCATAAATCTAAAGTAAGACTAGTCAGCATAGTTTATATTTTTCTCCAGCCATGTTCAGTTGCATGGGTGCAGATAGAGTGTAGATGGAAAGTTGCGTTTAACATTTTAGACAGCATTAAATACATCCTGCATGAACTGTAGCTGTTTGGGAAAGTATATTGATAACCAGCATCAGACTTATTAAGAAGAGAATTCTCTATATGTCAGAGTGTATATTGGTTAGTCTTTTGGGTGCAGGAGGTAGGACTCCAAGTACATAGGTTAAAAGGATACAATTAAATATTCACAGAGAAAAAAAGTACTCTGCATGAGAAATGACCAAGTTTTTATAATAGAGAAAGTAGGGAATGAAGAATGTGCTGGTGAAAGAAAGCAATATGGCAGAATTCCAGAGTCTGAGGAAAACATTACTAGGAAGAAATTTCTGGTGACCAGGCAGACAAGGAGATTTTATGAACAAAAATAACTAGCTTATAAGTCATCTTTAATATTTTATGGTGATCAAATCCAATTACTCTAAACATTCAAAGAAGCCTGCCTTACACACAAAAGCCAGAGTGAATGAGAGGAAAAATCAAAGGAAAATCAGAGGTGAGAGAAGAGCACAGACACAGAAAATGAGATGAGTCAGAGCTCAAGAGAAGCAAGAACTTGGAACAAGAGCTACCAGGAGGACATGAACCCAGAGGGGTGTGCAGAAATATTGGGAGGACCGTAGACATGACATGGACTTTGTGGGTTCAGATTAATTTTGTATTACATTTTTAAAAAATAGCAAGATATCATATGTTATTTCAGTTAAGAGAGGATAATAGCTACTGTTTTTTGAATGCCTACTTTGTGCCATACATACCCACAGATGTGCCTACTATAAATAAAACTTATTTTTTTATTACAAGACCTTGCAAGATAGGCTTTATTAAATTTTCATGATATTAAAACATCTACTTGTTTATACCTTTTTATACTGATGCATGCATTGCATTTGATATAGGCTATAATTTTTGTGAAATGCTGCTATTAAATTGCTGACATGCCTTATGTTTGATTCTTAAAATTAAGAAAATGTGGCAATTTAGTCACTATGTGTGATAAGACTAAAATTCAGAAAGTTTAATTAACTTTTCTAATTTCCCACAAATGACTGACTCAACGATTCAAAATCTAAGTCTCTAGGACACCAAATCTCTGACTATTTCCTCATGTAAATTATGGTTATTTCTCCCACTATTTCAGAACCAGCCCTGATTCAGCCTAGCAAGCCTAATTCCATTTGCATACCCAGGAATACATGTTCATGTCATGAAAGCAAAACATGTTCACACAGCAACAACTCATCAGACTAAAAAATTCTTGGCGTCAGCAGTGACATAGAAAGTGTCTCGGTGGTAGAGACAAAAACAAGTAATGTAGCTATCTGATCTATCAGAGAAAGCACAGGGGTCACAAACAGTAAGATAAATTCTGAAGAAGGGGAATAAAACTTGTTTTCTTAGAGAATCAGGGAAATGAAAAATAAACAAAAAACAAACAGAAGTAACTGAATTTGAAATACTAGAAACAATCAGTTGACAAAGGCAAATTATTCAATCAAAGTTGTTATTTCATGTGCTGGAACAAGTGTTTGAAAAACCATTAGTCTACTAGCAAGTTACTCATCATATAACCCCAACATACCTTTCAAGAAGATGTCCTTTTATGGATCTAAGCTATTACAACCAGCCTGGGATTCTTATGTTTTCCCAAAATGAACTATGTATTTCAGGTCCTAAGCTCAGGAACTGGTAGCCCAGTTCTGAAGCTGTGGCAGAAGAGGTCAGAAATTGACTAAAACTAGCATTAGATGGGTGATGAAAACAGGAGGAATGGCTAAGTCACAGGAGAGAAAGAATTCTAAGCAGAGATACATGTATCTATGCTGTGAATATGAATATATATATATATATTCTATGAATTATAGCAGTCAGCCATGGGAAGGAAGTACCAAGTAATACATACAGCCAGAGCCACTGGGGAGGAGCTATTACTGGAAATATTATGCCAAGAGAATAAAACAAAATTGTTAGTGTTATAAGGTCCGAGAAGGCACATTCAGGGCAAACCTGAAATAAAGAGTTTCATGGTAAAACAGTGGCAAACGTGCATCAGGTTATCTGAGGTTTTTCTCTTTTAGCCATTTGCATTCTACCTCTTTTGCTACTGTACATTTCTTTTTTTTTTCCCTCTTAAAGTGATCAACTTCATACTTACCTGGCAGGGGAGATACCTTGATCATGAAGGTGATTTTCCCAGGGCGTGGCTTATCCATTGCACTCCGATGTGCTGTCCTCTTTGATTTCCCCAAATGTGGGAAACTCGACTGCATAATTTGAGGTAGTGGGGGACTGCATTTGCACTCTCCCCTGATCTTTGCAAGGTTTCAAAAAAAACAGACATTTTGTAGTTTTATGTATTTCTCTAGTGTATTTAGTGTTCCCTCCTTGTTACCAGAATTTTTCTGCTTGTTGCTCAGTCTGCACTTTCGTTTCCTTGTGGAAAAATGTAGGTGAGGTGCCCCTTTATGTCAGTTAAGCCTTCTTTTTATGTTGCCACGTAAAGTATATTTTGGGTTGTAACTTTGATGTTTTGTATATATAGCTTCACTTTTTCTCTAGTCAAGGAATGTCTAAGCAAAGGACTGGTGGGCTGTTACTGGCACTTCTCTACTGAGAAGCAGCGAAACACAGAATTTCCCTTCTTGTTTTTACAGCCTTGAATAGCTACCAACTTCACCACGACAGTTTTCCTTTTAAACCCCCCACCAAATAAATATGTACATACATACACACATACTACGTAAGTGATCAACTTCAGGAACTACTCACTACCTCCATGACTTGATGCCTTAGATAATCTATGGTTAAAATGGAGATCTGTTAAATTCCTAGCCGTATTTCAGCAACCTTTGTCTAAAATGACAGAGCCCTAAATAGCTTCCTCTCAAATCACTGGTAAGGCCGCCTGAATTCCCACATCTGAGTACAATACCATCCTCAATTTACACTTCCACACACTTGACGTAAGCAGACTTTTAATTTTATAAATCTGATGGGTGTGAAAATGTGAAGTTGAACATCTTTTCTTTATGTATATCTTTATGCCTTCTGTTCATATCTTTACCCTCTTATCGAATGGGTTATCTTTTACATACTGATTTGTAGATTTCCTTTTATATGTAATGAATGCTAATCTTGTTTTCTTACATGCATTGCAAATATCTTCTCCCAGTGTATGGTTTCTCTTTTAGCTTTGTTTATAGGGTCAACTTACTGATGCCTTCATTTGTGGTTTGTTACTTGGTTTCCCCACTTTATTTAAGAAAGCCTTTCCAGGGCTTCCCTGGTGGCGCAGTCGTTGAGAATCCGCCTGCCGATGCAGGGGACACGGGTTTGTGCCCCGGTCTGGGAAGATCTCACATGCCGTGGAGCTGCTGGGCCCGTGAGCCATGGCCGCTGAGCCTGCACGTCCAGAGCCTGTGCTCCGCAACGGGAGAGGCCACAACAGTGAGAGGCCCATGTACCACAAAAAAAAAAAAAAAAAAAGCCTTTCCAATCAGGACATAAGTATAGTCTCCTGCATTCTCTTTTAAAAGTTTAAAAATTTCACTTATCTTTAATCAATCTGGAATTTACTTTTGTATATGGTGTGGGATAAGATATCAATATTATTTTTTTCTGTATATAAGCCAATTGTCCCAGTACTATTTAGTTAATATCTCAATTTTTTACTGATTTCTAATGCTACCTATGACATTTACAATGTCCCATATATTCATGAGTCTATTTTTGCCTTCTGCAATATGATTAACTCTTTTTTTCTGACTTTCAAAGCTCTATATAACCAAATCATATAGACCTCAGGAGTGTACCCTGTAGTACAACAACAGCACTAAACCCACAGAATCAAAGAATCTTAGAGCTTGAAGGTAATATGTAGTTTTTTAAAAATCTAGTTATATAATTTTATAGATAAGAAAACTGAAGCCCAGAGAAGCTCAATGAGTTGTCCAGAGTAATACAGCCAATCAGCGGTAGACCCAGTTATAGAAATATGTTTACTCAACATCCACTGCAGTCTCCTATCCACAAAACTAGTGCTCAGCATATATTAGATTTACTTACTGTTTAAATCAAATGACAGCTTCAAATTAAATCAAATGGGAAAATGTGATTTGTTGAGTGCCTACCATGTATTAGACATGGTACTATATTTCCCTAAAACTTGAGAGCAAATTTCCTTTGAACTCTGGCCCATGAGTTCTAGTCTGTGTGTTCTTTTCTCAACCTCTGTAACATGACTGATAATTCTAAGAATACTCTTAATCTGATAAGAAGGTTCTATTCAAAATTGAGTCCTACACTGCTGGAATGCAATTTTCTCCAACATGCAGAAAAGTTTTGCAAAACCCCTGAATGATACTTACATGTGTATTACCCAAGAACTAAGAGAACAGAATTTCTCCTTAGAAATTAAAACTGCAACTGTCATCTACTTCTCTTGCTTCTGATTACATATTCCACAAACATATTTTTAAGAACTCACAATAACACAGATCACCCTCATGAATAACATTCCCATTCATTAGGGTCTTATAGGCTAATTGTGGAATTAGGTTCATAAAAAAAAGCCACTTATAATTCAATTGTAGTAAGTGTCATTAAATAGATAAGAACAACAAAGTTATAGAAAAGCACAAGAAAGATCTGAACTGATCATTCTACATGGTAGAGTCCAGGAAATCCTCATGAGTGGGAATACATGAAATGAACTAAAAGTATAGGAAGGGAAACAAGTATTTGTGCACAGATATACATATTGATATGGAACCTTATGGCACAAAATTAAAGAAAATTGAGATTTTTTTTTTAGTTGGTAATGTGTCAAACTTTTCTTCCCAAGATCTCACATTATGATCAGTATCACTTAATATTTATTAAGCGGTCAATTATTTTACAGGCACAATGAACGGCCAGGAAATACAGGAATGGACAAAATTGACTTGATTCCTGCTTCAGAGATAGATATGTATACAGTTTAACAACCAAATGAGTACACTTTGAGATTGTAAAAGGATACTATTAATAATTACAGTGTGGCAACAGATGTGAATCAGGACTAGAATTTATGTCACCATATACAAAGGAAAATATCAGTGTGCGAAGTGACCATGCAATAGGGCTTATAACCCTTTTTGAGGTGTCATAGAAGACTGTGGAAATGAAATTTCTCCACAGAGTCAAAGTTTCATCAACATGAAACCTATGCTGTTACACAGAGTCCTGTACCTAGAAGGACTCTGCCGTTGGTTTAAGGCTCTGCTGTTGCTCTCTTAAATTATGAAAATTTTTTAACCAGAGGTTTCACATTTTCATTTTGTACTGGGCTCCTCAAGTTATGTAGATAACACTATATGGAAAATATAATTTAATCTGATTTAGCAGGAAGACATTCAGAATGCCAGAGGACTCAGGAACCATGTGGTATGATGCTGGTTGAAGAATCTGGAAATACTTAGCTGGATAAAAACTATCCAAGGATGAATTAATAACTGCCTTAAGATAGTGAGAGTTCAGATGGCCTAGAGGAGAAGTAAGATTTTCCAGTGCAGTTCTAGAAAGGGAACAAGAACAACTTTCGAAAGTTATAGGAAAACTGAGACAGGGCAGAATTTCACTACAATAGAAGGCAAGACATCATACCTGTAAACTCCCTAGTATCAGGGGTGTTAAAGTTGAGGCTTGGTGATAAGAAGTAATGATTATTGAAAGTTAAATTTTGCATTCATTAAGCGGAGAAAGAATGAGATGATTACAGTAGTCCAAACCAATCCTAAGATTTCATATTTATGAAATACATTGAAACTTCCTTGTCAAAATAAACCATATATTAGAATTCCAGGAAGTAAAGTAGGGAACATGAAACATCATCTACCTTTGATTATCTGTATCCTTTTTTGAACAGAGAAAATGAGGAAAAATGTAGAAGTCTAATAGTGTACTCACTTAAATTATCTCATTAACAAGTATACAAGTCATGCTGACCTTAATTGTGGTTAAGATTTCCAAGACATGACTTTAAAATTAGCAAATAAAGGTAATAACTCAACATTCAACAAGTGAGGTCTAACTTAGTCATTTAAGCCTCACAAAGAACTTGTGAGTTAAGACTTGTTATACCATTTTATAGATGAGGAAACTGAAGCTCAAAGAGTTGAGGTTTTAGGCACATAGCTAGTTAACGGAAGAGCAAGTAATCAGTCTATTTATTCACTGAGGAGCTATTTGTTGAGTGCCTAGGATGTTCAGGCACTGCACTATGTGCTAAGAATGCAAAAGTGAGCAAAATGCAATAGAGTTTACACTGTAACAGAATAGCCAGGATGTAGTAAACTTTTTCCTTTATTACATTCTAAAGGAAACTCTCAGACAACTTTTCTTATTGACAAGCAATTATTATTTTGGATAATTGGGATTTATATGTTTATTAAGCCTTTATGTCAAGTCTACATGAGCCTGGTGCTGTTATATTAGCAAGTGAATAGAACATATTCTCTGTCTTTTGAGAGGTGTAGCAGAGACAGACTTACATAAACAACTGTCCACAAATACAAAGCAGAATGAATATATAGTAAGTAGATTTGTAAATATGGGAGAGGCTGAGGAGCAGGAGAGTTAAATGTGATGGGATTATCAGGAAAGGTTTCATGGAGGTGAGCCTAGAACCACGACATAAGGATAAAAGTTCAAAATGATGAGAACAAGTTTCAAGAGGACACCCTATGATGTCAACCCTCATACCCACAGCACTAACACAGTAACTAGCATATATCCAGTTAACAAATAATAAGTATTTATTAAGTGAATGAATATTAAAAATAATTTTTTGGTGTGTATTTAATATTGAACAAGGAGAAAGATCAAAGTCACAGAGTTATGAGTATCCATGGAACATCTGGGTAGTGAGCAGGCTGATGAGTATTCATGGTGAGTGGTATGACCATGTTAATGAGCACGTGCTTATGGAAAAGAGAGGAAATGATACTTAGAAAGACAAGTAGGAATCACATTGTGGAAAACCTTACTTTTTAGATGAAGCTTGAAGTAAACTCAATAGGAAATGACAAGACTGTAACTTTTAGCATCTAGCACCTATCACAATGTCTTAAACAATAGCACACAATATGTGTTTGCTGAATGAAAAAACATGTCTCCCCACGACTAGGACGCCTGCCAGCCACTGGTGAGGGACCTCGACACCCAAGGAGATGGGAGGAACCCTGAAGCGAACTAGTAGGATATGGGGGGACTCTGGGGGGAGGAAAAGTGGAGGCTGGACACGACTGGCACCCCTGAGGGATAGCTGAAGGGGGGAGGGGTTCCCATGCATGGAGCGACCCTCAGGGGCTTGGATCAGGGGGGAGCGTGCCCAGTGTTTCCCCTACGCAATCGGCTGGGGAATTCTGCCCGGCCCTTGGGCTGGGTCCTATGCTATCAGAGGCCCCCTCTGGGATGCATTGGTCCTGGAAGTGTAGGAGGGTGGCCAGGGGAGAACAGGAGAGGCAAGTAGGAGGGGACCTCCAGGAACTGAAGAGCAGGAGAGGAATGGAGGGCGTTGGCACCACCCACTCGAGCCTGGGAAACCTACTGAGCTCCCAGGTGGGGTCCCCTGCCCTCTGAGACCAGAGGTGGGAGGTACGTCTGGGCCCCTTCTGTTCCGTTGAGCCTAAGCCCAACCTCCCACACCACCCAGGGCCTTTTCCAACCCAGCAGGTCCTAAGCATAAGCTCTTCCCACCACCCAAACCTCGCCCCTGCTAAGGACCTGCCTTTCACAGCCAAGGCCTTTTCCACCAGTTTTTCTTTTTTTCTCCTCCTCTTTTTTACTATTGTGGTTTTGTTTAACCTTCCAGTTGTTTCATCTATATTTTTATTTTTATATTCTTCCTAACATATTTGTTAGTTTCCTAGTCTAATTTTATTTTTACTTTGTTATTGTTTTCTTTTCTTTTTCTTTTTCTTTTTTTCCACCCTGCACGGCTTGCAGGATCTTGGTTCATGAGCCGGTGGTTGGGGTGAAGCTCCTGTGGTGGGAGGTCCTAGTCCAAAACACTGGACTAACAGAGAACCTCAGAAGCCAGGGAATATTCATTGGAGTGAGGTCTCCTGGAATTCCTCATCTCGGCACCAAGACCCAGCCCTACCCAACAGCCTACAAACTCCAGTGTTGGAAGCCTCAGGCCAAACAACCAGTAAGAGAGGAAAATAATCCCACTCATTAAAAAAAGAAAAAAATTAGGGCTTCCCTGGTGGCGCAGTGGTTGAGAGTCCGCCTGCCGATGCAGGGGACACGGGTTCGTGCCCTGGTCCGGGAAGATCCCACATGCCGCGGAGCAACTAAGCCCGTGAGCCATGGCCGCCGGGCCTGCGCGTCCGGAGCCTGTGCTCCGCAATGGGAGAGGCCACAACAGTGAGAGGCCCGCATAGCATACCGCAAAAAAAAAAAAAAAAAGAAAAAAATTAGATGGCAAGAAAACATGTCGCAGATGAAGGAGCAAGGTAAAAACCAGCAAGACCAAATAAATGAAGAAGAAATAGGCAATCCACCTGAAAAAGAATTCAGAGTAATGATAGTAAAGATGATCCAGAATCTCAGAACTAGAATGGAGGCACGTATTGAGAAACTAAAAGAAACGTTTAACAAAGATCTAGAAGAACTAAAGAACAAACAAACAGAGATGAACAACACAATAACTGAAATGAAAAATACACTAGAAGTAATCAATAACAGAATAACTGAGGCAGAAGAATGAATAAGTGAGCTGGAAGGCAAAATGATGGAAATAACTGCTGAGGAGCAGAATAAAGAAAAAAGAATGAAAAAAATTGAAGACAATCTCAGAGACCACTGGGTCAACAAAAAACACACCAATATTTGAATTATAGGAGTCCCAGAAGAAGAAGAGAAAAAGAAAAGATCTGAGAAAATATTTGAAGAGATTATAGCAGAAAACTTCCTGAACATGGGAAAGGAAATAGTCAAAGCACAGAGAGTATAAACCCTAGGATAAACACAACAAGACACATATTAATCAAACTAACAAATATTAAATTCAAAGAAAAAATATTAAAAGCAGCAAGGGAAAAACAAAAAATAATATACAAAGGAATCCCCATAAGATTATCAACTGATTTTTCAGCAGAAACTCTTCAGGACAGAAGGGAGTGGCACGATATACTTAAAGTGATGAAAGAGAAAAACCTATAACTATAAGATTACTCTACCCAGCAAGGATCTCATTCAGATTCGATAGAGAAATCAAAAGCTTTTCAGACAAGCAAAACTGAAGAGAATTCAGCACCACCAAACCAGCTTTACAACAAATGCTAAAGAAACTTCTCTAGGCGGGAAACACAAGAAAAGAAAAAGACCCACAAAAACAAACCCAAAACAATTAAGAAAATGGTAATAGGAACATACATATTGATAATAACTTTGAATGTCAATGGATTAAATGCCCCAACCAAAAGACACAGACTGGCTGAAGGCATACAAAAATGAGACCCATATATATGCTGTCTACAAGAGACCCACTTCAGGCCTAGGGACACATACAGACTGAAAGTGAAGGGATGGAGAAAGAGATTACATGTGAATGTAAATCAAAAGAAAACTGGAGTAGCAATACTCATATCAGATAAAATAGACTTTAAAATAATGACTGTTACAAAAGTTAAGGAGGGACACTACATAATGATCAAAGGATAAATCCAAGAAGAAGATATAACAATTATAAATATATATGCACCCAACATAGGAGTGCCTCAATACATATGGCAAATGCTAACAACCATGAAAAGGGAAATCGATAGTAATACAATAATAGCAGTGGACTTTAACACCCCACTTACACCAATGGACAGATCATCCAAACAGAAAATTAATAAGGAAACACAAGCCTTAAATGACACAATAGACCAGATAGATTTAATTGATATTTATAGAACATTCCACCCGAAAGTAGAAGAATACATTTTCTTCTCAAGTGCACATGGAACATTCGCCAGGATAGATCACATCTCGGGTCACAGATCAAGCCTCAGAAAGTTTAAGAAAATTGAAATCAGCGCAAGCGTCTTTTTGGACCACAAAGCTATGAGATTGGAAATCAATTACAAGAAAAAAACTGTAAAAAAGACAAACACATGGAGGCTAAAGAGTGTGCTACTAAATAACCAAAGATCACTGAAGAAATTGAAGGAGAAATTAAAAATATACACAGAAACAAATGACAACAAAAACACGATGACCCAAAACCTATGGGATACAGATGCAGTAAAAGCCGTTCTAAGAGGGAAGTTTAAAGCAATTCAATCTCACCTCAGGAAACAAGAAAAATCTCAAATAAACAATCTAACCCTACACCTAAAGCAACTAGAGAAAGAAGAATAGAGAAAACCTGAAGTCAGTAGAAGGAAAGAAATCATATAGATCAGAGCAAAAATAAATAGAAACAAACAATAGCAAAGATCAATAAAACTAGAAGCTGGTTCTTTGAGAAGATTAAAAAAAATTGATAAACCCTTAGCCAGACTCTTCAAGAAAAAAAGGGAGAGGGTGCAAATCAATAAAATTAGAAATGAAAAAGGAGAAATCACAGTGGACACCATAGAAATACAAAGGATTATTAGAGACTACTACAAACAACTATATGCCAATAAAACAGACAACCACAAAGAAATGGACAAATTTTTGGAAAGGAACAATTTTCCATGATTGAACAAGGAAGAATTAGAAAATATAAATAGACCTACCACAGGTAATGAAATTGAAACTGTAATTTAAAATCTTCCAACAAACAAAAGTCCACGACCAGATGGCTTCACAGGCAAATTCTATCAAACATTTAGAGAAGAGCTAACATGGATCCTTCTCAAACTCTTCCAAAATATAGCAGAGGGAGGAACACTCCCAAATTCATTCTATGAAGCCACCATCACACTGATACCAAAACCAGAAAAAGATATTACAAAAAAAGAAAATTATAGACCAATATCACTGATGAACATAGATGCAAAAATCCTGAACAACATAATAGAAAAGAGAATCCAACAACATATTAAAAGGATCATACACCATGATCAAGTGGAATTTTTCCCAGGGGTGCCAGGATTCTTCAATATATGTAAACCAATCAATGTGATACACCATATTAACAAATTAAGGAATAAAAACCATATGATCATCTCAATAGATGCAGGAAAGGCTTTTGATAAAATTCAACACCATTTATGATAAAAACTCTCCAGAAAATGGAGATAGAGGGAACCTACCTTAACATAATAAAGGCCATGTATGACAAACCCACAGCAAACATCATACTCAATGGTGAAAAACTGAAAGCATTTCTACTAAGATCCAGAACAAGACAAGAGTGTCCACTCTCGCCACTCTCATTCAACATAATTTTGGAAGTCCTAACCACAGCAATCAAAGAAAAAGAAATAAAAGGAATCCAAATTAGAAAAGAAGAAGTAAAACTGTCACTGTTTGCAGATGACATGATACTATACATAGAAAATCCTAAAGATGCCACCAGAAAACTACTAGAACTAATCAATGAATTTGGTGAGGTTGCAGGATACAAAATGAATGTACAGAAATCTCTGGCATTCCTATAAACCAACAATGAAAAATCAGAAAGAGAAATTAAGGAAACAATCCAATTTACCATCACAACAAAAAGAATAAAATATCTAGGAATAAACCTACCTAAGGGGACAAAAGACTTGTACTTAGAAAACTATAAAACACTGATGAAAGAAATTAAAGATGACATAAACAGATGGAGAAATATACCATGTTCTTGGATTGGAAGGATCAATATTGTGAATATGACTATACTGCACAAAGCAATCTACAGATTCAAGGCTATCCCTATCAAACTACCAATGGCATTCCTTAGAGAATTAGAACAAAAAATTTTACAATTCATATGGAAACACAAAAGACCCTGCATAGCCAAAGCAATCTTGAGAAAGAAAAAGGGAGCTGGAGGAATCAGGCTCCCTGACTTCAGACTATACTACAAAGCTACAATAATCAAGACAGTATGGTACTGGCACAAAAACAGAAATATAGATCAATGGAACAGGATAGAAAGCCCAGAGATAAACCCACGCACATATGGTCAACTTATCTTTGATAAAGGAGGCAAGAATATACAGTGGAGAAAAGACAGCCTCTTCAATAAGTGGTGCTGCGAAAACAGGACAGCTACATTTAAAAGAATGAAATTTGGGCTTCCCTGGTGGCGCAGTGGTTGAGAGTCCGCCTGCCGATGCAGGGGACGTGGGTTTGTGCCCCGGTCCAGGAAGATCCCACATGCTGCAGAGCGGCTAGGCCCATGAGCCAAGGCTGCTAAGCCTGCGCGTCCGGAGCCTGTGCTCCGCAATGGGAGAAGCCACAACAGTGAGAGGCCCGCGTACCACAAAAATAAATAAATAAAAATAAACGAATGAAATTAGAACACTCCCTAACACCCTACACAAAAATAAACTCAAAATGGATTAAAGACCTAAATGTAAGACCAGACACTGTAAAACTCTTAGAGGAAAAACACCCTTTGACATAAACCACTGCAAGATCTTTTTTGACCCACCTCCTAGAGTAATGGAAATAAAAACAAAGATGAGCAAATGGGACCTAATTAAACTTCAAAGCTTTTACACTCCAAAGGAAACCATAAACAAAACTAAAAGATAACCCTCAGAATGGGAGAAAATATTTGCAAATGAAAAACCGAGAAAGGATTAATCTCCAAAATATACAAACAGCTCATGGAGCTCAATGTCAAAAAACAATCCAATTAAAAAATGGGCAGAAGACCTAAATAGACATTTCACCAAAGAAGACATATAGATGGCCAAGAGGCACATGAAAAGATGCTCAACATCACTAATTATTAGAGAAATACAAATCAAAACTACAATGGGGTATCATCTCACACCAGTCAGAATGGCCATTATCAAAATATCTAGAAAAAATAAATGCTGGGAAGGGTGTGGTGAAAAGGGAACACTCCTGCACTGTTGGTGGGAATGTAAATGATACAGCCAATATGGAGAACAGTGTGGAGGTTCCTTAAAAAACTAAAAATAGAACTACTATATGACCCAGCACTCCCACTACTGGGCATATACCCTGAGAAAACCATAATTCAAAAACAGACATGTACCACAATATTCACTGCAGCACTATTTACAATAGCCAGGACATGGAAACAACCTGAATGTCCATCAACAGATGAAAGGATAAAGAATATGTGGCCCATATATACAATGGAATATTACTCAGCCATAAAAAGAAACGAAACTGAGTTATTTGTAGTGAGGTGGATAGACCTAGAGTCTGGCATACAGAGTGAAGTAAGTCAGAAAGAGAAAAACAAATACCATATGCTAACGCATATATATGGATTAAAAAAAAATATATATATATATATATATATATATATATGGTACTGATGAACCTAGTGGCAGGGCAGGAATAAAGATGTAGACATAGAGAATGGACTTGAGGACACTGGGGGGAAGGGGAAGTTAGGGTGAAGTGAGAGTAGCATCGACATATATACACTACCAAATGTAAAATAGATAGCTAATGTGAAGCAGCAGCATAGCACAGGGAGATCAGCTTAGTGCTTTGAGACGACCTAGAGGGGTGGGATGGGGAGGGTGGGAGGGAGGCTCAAGAGGGAAGGAATATGGGAACATATGTATGCATATGGCTAATTCAGTTTGTTGTACAACAGAAACTAACGTAGTATTGTGAAGCAATTATACTCCAATTAAGATCTATTAAAAAAAAAGAAATAAGCAGCATATAAGTTAAAGTTTGAAATATGAGCAGGAGTTGGGGAGAAGGATAAATAAAGTGTTCAAAGGGCTAGAAGTTAGAAAAGTTCAGTAAAATATTCAAAGAAGGCAACAGGAAGAGCTAAGCCTAATGATGTAGAAAGGAAACAGATGAAATATAAAATCAGAATGCTGAGAAACTGAACGCCAGAATGCCAGTGGGGTGACAACAGCAGTATGTTCACAGGAGAGCTAACTAAAGCAGTGGCAAAGGGAACAGAAAAGGGGGAGGGGTCTTTGTAACTTAGAACTCAATGTTCAATAAATAGTGCATGACAGTAGGATTTTGGGACTAATTGCTTATGTAGGGTAAAGAAGAAAGAGAAGAGAAAATTGACTCTGAGTTTTAGAGTTTGAAGGGTTAGATTGATATTGACTATATAATTGGAAATTGGAAATATGGTCATTGAGCAGATTTTGCAGTTCAGTTAGTAAATTTTATTTTGGCCATAACTTGGTTAAGAAATCTGCCTGCCTTCTCTTTTGTTGTTGCCTAGAAGAGTGGAAATATATGTGGAGCTCAAACCTCATAGTTTTAAAGGACAATTCTAGGAGAATCCTCTCCATCACAACAGTAAGTAGCAATTTTCCTTTTCATGGAAAGCAAATGGAAGTAACAAATGGTGACTATTTTCTATTGATCTTAAGTAGAGATTGTCAATAAGTGATTGCCCTTTCCAAAAAGGTAGGCTGCTCCTCTTACATTAAAAGATTAAATGACCTCTTCAAATTTCATACTTAAAGCCATTTTACTTAGAAATCATGCATGTTTATCTTTGTATGTTTATGCCTAAATAACTAACTTGTAGGAAAATATGTCCTTTTGAATACTGAATAAAGCCAAGCAAAATTATGCTTGGATGTTTCCTAATTTCTTCACAAGAAGGATAATGAAAGGAATCAGAACAAATCCTTCTCCCTTGAAGAAAGAGTTGCTTATAGGAGCTTGTCTACCAGCAAGGATCCTTCTGTATGCACTCCTTTCACTCAGCTAGCCCTGCCTGGACTTCTCAGAATATTGATAAATACCACCTTTGGCAAAGAACTGAATGCAGTATTTCTTGGCATTTGTTTCATGGAGCGTTAAAGGAAAGTGAAAACATGTCACTGGATTTGGTCTACTGATGTCCTGAAATATCTTTTTAATTACAACCAGAGACATCAAAGTATAGTATAGCTCAGAGAAGGAGGCTGCCGCTATTTTGAGAACTATGAGAACATTTATAAAGACATAAATCATTTGAGTTCAAGCATCATCTAGAAAAATGGAGCACATGAGTCCAGGGGAAAGAATAAAAGAGAGAGAAAGACAGAGACAGAAATGTGGGGGAGAAGAGGGAGAGAGCAAAAGGAAGAGGGAAGTAGGGAGAAGTGAAGGGAAGGGGAGGAGACAGAAGAGAGAAAAGGCTGAGGTGAACACTCGAAACTCAATATTCTGAAGAAACGAAATTTTAGGAGTGAAGAAGAGAAAAGTGAAGCAAGTTCAATGAAATGTGGTAAAGAATAGTTAAAAGGATGAAGACAGACATGAGACCACTGGATCTGACCATGAGGCACTTTTTGGTCATTGATGGGACCACTTATACAAACATTTCAACTTGGATGCAGTGGAAAAGAAATCGCTAAGTTTAAAGAAGATACTTACGATACTAGTGATAAAGTGAGACGAGATACAGAGTGTGTGTTTTGTCAGGTCCCAGAGGTAAGCCCAGGTAAAAATCGTGGATTGGAAATACATGAAGCGTAGCTAATATTCAAGTCACAAATCACTCAGTATATTGCACACAATTAGAACACAACACAGGTTAGTCAGAGTAGTGAAATTAGAAAAAGGTGTAACAAACCACTCCAAGGAGAAGTTCAGGAAGAGGCATCTCAGCATGAGCAGTGGTCTTCAGTCCAACAACAGATCTTGAGACAAGCCTGAGTGGAAAGTCACCTCCTGCTGCAACAGAACCTCTGGCAGCGCCGACTAGACCAGCTCCCAGCAGCAGCATGGAGTCAGGTCCTCCAGCAAGGAGCCTTCAAGTGTCTGGGCTCAGTGGTTTCATTTTAAGAAGTCTGCCAGCGTAGCATAATGGTTACACCCTAGGGGTTTTTATCTCTATAGTTGCTCCTATGTTCCAGTTAAGTCTTTCCTCTGACATTACCAAACAAATAACACTCTTATTTATCACTCTAAGACACTTGCAGTCCTGTATCAGACTTTTCAAAACAACCATCATGGAGTTCACATTGGCCACTGTGACTCCATCTTGAATTACTTACCATAGCTTAAATCCTAGGAATTTCACACAAAATGAATAGGAATCATAACACAAAAGAATCATACCATAACAGTGTGTGTGGGCTGGTGAAATATTTTAGATTTTTAAGAGAAAAATCAGATTTTTACACATGATAGCATAGTCCTCTTTTTCTTTTTGCGGTACGCAGGCCTCTCACTGTTGTGGCCTCTCCCGTTGCGGAGCACAGGCTCAACGGCCATGGCTCACGGGCCCAGCCGCTCCGCGGCATGTGGGATCATCCCGTACCGGGGCACGAACTTGTGTCCCCTGCATCGGCAGGCAGACTCGCAACTGCTGTGCCACCAGGGAAGTCCTTAGCCTGATTTCTATACTTAGCCTTAATAGCTGTGATACGGTCTGGTAGAAAGACAAAATTAGCCTCTGGTGGAGAGTCTGTTTCTGACTAAGTCCATCCCTCAATATTTTGAGTAGAGAACAGAAATCAAATGCACAAGGTCAGTGCATTTTAGTCATTCAGGTTAATTCTTTTAATACAGATATATTGGTCAGATAGGTGACACTTATGTACAGTCATTGTTCAAGTCTGGATACTCCTTAATCCTAATTATGCCTAACCTAATTTAAAGTGAACAAATATTCATTTTCAACAAAGTACACAGGAACCAAAGAGCTTTTATTATTTGTTAGAACAAGCCTTGTTAAATAGTGAGCATCTGC
This sequence comes from Kogia breviceps, assembly GCF_026419965.1. Classification (NCBI taxonomy): domain Eukaryota; kingdom Metazoa; phylum Chordata; class Mammalia; order Artiodactyla; family Physeteridae; genus Kogia; species Kogia breviceps. The sequence goes on along the minus strand of NC_081310.1, from coordinate 142,440,757 downwards.
TCTCCATTCCAATTATTGTTTGTAGGTTTTAAGGGTCTGGGTTAAGTAGAGTTGTCAGATTTCACTTTGTTAGATAATGAGGTCAGAAAAATTATAATAACATCAGCTCAAATCTGTCGTGTTTTGCAGTTTGCTAGTGTATCAATTTGCCCCTTTGATTCTGATAATGCTGGAAAGTAAGTATGCCTGGGTCTTCATCTGTACAATGGGGATAAGGATTATATCCTCCTTATAAAGTTGTGGTAAGTATTAAATGAGTTAATAAATGCAGGGAGCTTAAAATTTGCCAGGCACAAAGCAAAATATTAATAAATGTCAGCTGTTTTGTTGATCCTATTATTATGATTATTAACTTCAGTGTACGTTGTACAATTTGTATCACACCAAAATAAGAGGGAACAGAAAAGAGATGAAGAGAGAGAGAGGGAGGGCAGGGAGATAAATGAAAAGAGGAAGAAGGGATTTATATCAGACTTACAGGTGAGAGGATCTGCACCTTACCTACCTGAAAAGGCTATTCAGGATTGTGCCTTGTCAGTAAGTAAAGTGGATTGAAGCAGATAGAATAAACTGGTATTGATTAGCTTTGTAAATATCCATTCTCCTGCAGTCAATCATGGGAGATCATTTAGATTAGAAAGAAGTGTGAGGAGACACAGTGTCCCAGGGATTAAAATGAGAGACTAAGAACCAATGACTACCTGTATGACCCTGTGTGTGCTTGTAACTAATCTGTCAGGACCTAACCCACTTTGTCTAAAGTGTAAAGTTAAGTAACAGTTTCATATGTTTATCTTTTGGCAAGGGTACCAAAAGGAAAGTCAGAAAGGCATATGGAGTCCTTCACACAGGCCGACTACAATGATGAATAATCTCAACAAACTGTACTCTGCAGTGGTTTCAGTCATTGTTTCTTTTGTTCTATATAGCCTGTGTTCAAGTCCTCACCATGCCACATCTGGATGATTGCATACCTTCTCATTTTCAGCTTTTCACCTCCTCAGTCTATGTGCCATGTTATACACCAAATATACACCTGATCAAGTTAATTCAATTGCTCAACGAACAATCAAGTCAATCACTATAGCATGGATTTCACAACCTGATATTAGAAACTTTCTTAAAGCTTATTCATTATGTCCTCATCTTTACAGAACATTCTTCATTATATCTTTGTCTTTACAGGGGTCATACAGACTAATTTCCCAATGTTGTTTTGCTGTTATTCACTGTGTGACTTGGAAAAATTGCTTAACCTCTCTCAGCTTCATTTTCCTGATTTTAGCAGTGATTGATTCTCAGTAGGGGTGGGAGCAGTTGATTGTTCATCCCAGTGGACATTTGTCAATGTCTAGAGACATTCTTTATTTTTACAAAAGGGGGAAGAGTGCTATTGGCATCTAGTGAACAAAAGCCAGGGATACTACCAAATAGCCTACAATGCACAGGACAGTTCCCCACTATAAAGAATTATACATTCTCTTAGATTCCATATATATGCGTTAGCATACGGTATTTGTTTTTCTCCTCTGACTTACTTCACTCTGTATGACAGACTCCAGGTCCATCCACCTCATTACAAATAACTCAGTTTCATTTCTTTTTATGGCTGAGTAATATTCCATTGTATATATGTGCCACATCTTCTTTATCCATTCATCTGTTGATGGACACTTAGGTTGTTTCCATGTCCTGGCTATTGTAAATAGAGCTGCAATTCTCAAATGTCAGTTGTGTCAAGGTTGAGAACCTCTGCGTTATGGAGATCCTAAGCCTACTGACTCATGTCACTGTGACAGTTAAAAGTTAAGAGCCATACAGTGCCTGGCATTCACAAATACTCAACAGATGTTCATTTTGATTGCCTGTCCAATCTTATTTCCTGCCTTTCCTGATTCCTATTTTTATTATTTAACGAAATCTTCTTTAGTGCTTGCTAAGTGCCAAGCACTTTAAAAATATTAACCTATTTAACCATCAAACTAGCCCTACCACTGTAAGTTCATGCTCATTTTCCAGATGAGGAAACTGAGTCACAAGGAGGTGGAATATCTTGGCTAAAGCCATACAGCTTGCAAGTTGCACATGTGGCATTTAGACATTGGCGGTCTGACTCCAGAGTCTGTGTTCTAACTATGGTGTCACGCTGCTTTCCTACATTCTACTGTCCTATGTACCAGTCACTTCAGGCTTCTGTTTAGTTCATGATATTGCAAGCATTTCCATACCACTGAACAAGAAATGATAAGTTTTTGAAAAGGGGACCACATTGTTGTTCCTCTTAGAATCCCTTGTAGCTAGCAAAGTGCTTAGCATGAAGTAGGCTGTACATGAGTAAATGAACCAACCCATCAATCTATCAGCCGGAGTTCTCTGGTGCAGTTTCCCTTTCAGTCACTAGTAAGGCAGGGTCAGGGGGATGTACTTGACCCTAGAGCAGAAGAAAGTCCACTGATCCTCCCAGGAGCTTTGTCTTTGTCTTTCATCATGACTTCTTTAGACTGGGCCCCAATCACCTAAACTAACCAAAACCAACCCTTAGTGAATTTGTGGGTACTGAGCCTCCCAGAGTCTCCATGTGGCTTGATGAAAATGCTTTCACAAAAATGGATGCGTCTGTAGGTCCATTATTTGGTGACTAGACAGACATTAACTGGAGCATATTTTGGTTCTTAACAAGCAAAAAACAAACAAACAATCACGTATATTATCTTTTGAGAAAGTAGGTAGGAAAATTATTGAAGCTTTCTCTATTTTTTCATGACACAATTCTAACGCATGAAAAGAAAAACAAAATAACATCCTCCTTGTATGTGTAATGTTCCATCATAAATATTGTTTTAAGGCCCAGGATTTGGATTCAGAAGACTCAAGTTTAAGTCCCAGGTCTGCTACTTCCAAACTGTGTGCCCTTGACCAAGCCAATTAACTTCTCTGTTTCTGTTTCTTCAACCTGAGAGAATATTAATGCACACACATGCAAACACACACACACCCCATTCATGACTGTTGCAAGGGTCAAGTAAGATAAAGTATATAAAAGTATCTAGGAAAGTTTTACAAAAAACTGCTTGAATTTAGTTAATATTAGGAAATTAATGATCATCTTTGTAACCCTCAGAAAAGGGATCGGCTAAAAGAATGATTTGGGAGTGTTACCACAAAACACACCTATAGTAGCTTTAAAAAATTGACTGAAAAATATCTAGACAAGGCTGATGATAGCTGATAGGATACAAAAGCTTGATATTTGAGAAAAAGCCCAGTTTTTACCTACTGCTTTCATCTTTATCAAGAAGTTAGCTTTAGGAGCCCTCATTTCAGGGAGCAAGGAACTCATTGATATGCTCAGGCCTCTCCTCCTGTTCCAAGTTGCCCTCACTTCCACCCTCATGACCATGGACTTCAACATATAAAGGAAACTCCATTGACCATTCTGCCTGTGTGCAGGGTCTTGTCTTCGGCCACCCTTCACTGCTAATTCCATGATGTCCCTGGATGAAGACTTTGGTTGTGCAAAACCATTTTCTTGTTGTCTCTGCATACATATAGCCTTACCCTTGACAAAGACTCTTTCCTTAACCAAACTTTAGTCAGGTTCCTCTGGACACGTTTTTGATTTGACCCTGTCCTTGGGCCTTGTCTGCAAGAGCAAGAGTCTTGCCAAATCAGTTTAGTGAGAATCCTCCACCCTATAAATCTGATCATCCCCAGTGTTTGATCAAATTGCTCATTCCCCATCATTCTCCAGGTGATATCTGATCACCCTGAACTGCCTTCAGCAAGAATCCTGTCCAGTCTGTTTAATTAACCAGAATCCCCCCTCCTTACTTCTGATATTTCCTTTAGTTATTTCCGGTCCACAGACACTCCCCGCCCCTCCCTTGCCTATACATTCCCATTTCTCCTTGTATACACAGTCTAGTCCAAGTCCTCTCCTCTACTGCAAAACCCCACTGCAATAGTCCCTTGAATGCAGTCTTTCTTACCATCTTTAACAAATACCGGAATAATTTTTAAGTTAACACTCTGAATTTGATTCCCTGAATCAGCTCCTTATAATAGTAATTATGGTTCACAGTCATGTTTATGCTGCCACACACCACCCTTGGAGAAATACCTCTCCCCCAACGGCCGACCCCAGGTTCAGCTCAGTTCTGAGATCATGCAGGCTTATGCCAGCTTCCAGATTCATCACCCAGTGCATTGCACTCTTACTAAAATTGTTAATTCTGAATACATATGCTTCTTTATTGCTGGTGCGAGACAGTTAAATGCCCAGCCTGGTAGTATGTATGGTACGCTCTGTGTATGCATTCTTATTTAGGAAAAGTCATGTACCCACATGAGAATAACGTGATAAAATCCACATACTGAGAAATCCTGCCGTGACTCTTGCTTCTACCCAACAAGAATTTTAAAATAAAGTCTAGTTGAAGCCAAAGCAGTGCATATGGCAGATGCTTTGCAAATCCAGTGTTTCAAACTGGAATTTAAAAGGTCCATTACCCTCATTTGGCATCGATTTCTAATATACTTTACCTAGGATATATGCAGATTTGCCACCCAAATCCTAGCTACAACTCAGTCCCTAGTCTCAGCCATCTAGGGATAGATTGCTGGAGAAGTAAAACAGCCAAGTGAATCAGACGGAGTCATTAGGATTGCTGCCTGGCAGGATCACAAATGAAACGATTTCCCATTTGCAGCATTCTTGGCAATTGACTTGTACTTTTAAAAGTCATCCTAATACAGGGCTTCCCTGGTGGTGCAGTGGTTAAGAATCTGCCTGTAAATGCAGGGGACATGGGTTCGAGCCCTGGTCCTGGAAGATCCCACATGCCATGGAGCACCTAAGCCTGTGTGCCACAACTACTGAGCCTGCACTCTAGAGCCTGCGTGCCACAACTATTGAGCTTGCATGCTGCAACTACTGAAGCCCGAGTGCCTAGAGCCTGTGCTCTGCAACAAGAGAAGCCACTGCAATGAGAAGCCTGCGCACCGCAACTAGAGAAAGCCTGTGTGCAGCAAAGACCCAACGCAGCCAAAAATAAATAAATAAATTGTTTAAAAAGTCATCCGAATACAAATTCAGTTCTTGAGCTCTCATTCCTTGAGTTTGTCTAACTTGTAGCAAAATGAGCCAAGAGAGGTTTCATAAAAAGTCCATTTTCAGACTCAAAGACGGTGAGCCATATCAAAGAGGTCTGTGTAGACACAGAGTAAGGCTTTACTACTGCCAACTAATCAAAGAAAGGAGAGTAAAAGTGTGAATTTTAGGCAACTTTAAAAGAAATTAAAATAAATATATTCTGAATAGTAGTTATTCAAACCTTGTGACAATAGCTTATTGTTTAATGAAGATTCCTGCTCTCACAAACAAATGAGATTGAATTATGAGTAAGAGCACCAAACTGCACACAGTTCTCTGAAGAGACTGCTCTCCAAGCAGATTAAAAACTTCCACTTTTAGGGCTTTCCTGGTGGCGCAGTGGGTGAGAGTCCGCCTGCCGATGCAGGGGACACGGGTTCGTGCCCTGGTCCAGGAAGATCCCACATGCCGCGGAGCGGCTGGGCCCGTGAGCCATGGCCGTTGAGCCTGTGTGTCCGGAGCCTGTGCTCTGCAACGGGAGAGGCCACAACAGTGAGAGGCCTGCGTACCACAAAAAAAAACTTTCGCTTTTAATCATATTAACCTATAGATAAAACAAAAAGGAATCTCAGTATTTCTATTCCCAAACTTTAAAAATGCATAAACTCAGGTTTCTTATATAACCTTACATAATATAATACAAAGAGACTTGAACTAGAGGTAGAAAATACTGGGTCTTTTTCTCAGCTCTAAACATTGTTTCCAAGTCAATTGTTTCATTAATTTATTTATTCAATAATTATTTATCTAAAGTTAAGTCTGTGCTCTAGGCTGTTTCAGACATTAGAGATAACAGTGGTAACAAAACAAGCTCATGGCATTATGGATCTTAATTGCAGGTGGATAAAATAGAACAGCAACAAAAAGTTGTCATATATATAAAACACAAAAAGAATCATATATGTATAATTTCACATGCTGGTTAGTTACTTATTTAAAAAATTGCAGTGTATAGGCATAGAATATGAGGTGGTAGGGGCATGAGAAACCCAGATACAACTTGATACGGGGTGATTAGGAAAACTCTGTAAGTAGGTGACATTTGAGCTGAGGCTTGAGTGTGGAGAAAATTCCATAACCCTCAGTCTCATCTGAAAAATGAGAATAATGATAGTATAGCATATTCCATAAGATTATTTAAAGTATTAATGTCTTGCATTGAAGATACTTAGCAACTGAATGAAGGCACAGGGTAAATACTCAATGAATGAGAGCTATTAATGTTATTATGTTAAGCATCACAGTGATGACAAGTTTGGATATATTTAAATAATAATATAAATAGCAAATGTTCTCTAGAGAGGATGAAGTCAGGTGGCATATTTAATTAAGACAATAATTAGGTAGAATGATTACAACAAAGCAAGATAAAAACTATTAAAAAAATTAAAAGTTATATTGTCACCTATCACCATTGGATTACCACTCATAATCATACTAGATTGAAAAGAATGTGGTTTATTTATATAACACCTTTTATCTGAGAACCTTAGCATGCTTGGAACACATCTGGAGGGAAAAAAGCTATTAATCTCTGTTGATGTTTTATCAAAACAAGTTCTGTTCGTTCTCATGCTACAAGGTGGAATCAGAATTGCAGGTGAACTAGAGTCTTGTATCACATACAGAACATGATTTCCTTCCCCTTTTAGAACTCCAACAACAGCGAGATGTTGTAGAGATATTGTGAGAAGTATGTTTGAGAATGGTAGATCTCTTAGAAACAATCATTCCTTGCCACTTACCAACTGTGTAACCTTTAAGATAACACTTAACGTCTTGAAGGCTTAGTTTTCCTATCTGTAAAAGGAAGATGGTAATTCCTAATCACAGGCTGGTTTTGATGTTTAAGTGATATAATAGATACAGAATCAATTAGCACAATATCACCGATAAAGTGGTAAACAGAACAAATATTGTCTCTCACTGAATTAATCAAATGGGAAAAACGGACAAACAAATAAGGCCATGATTGAGCAAAACCATGGAAAATAAACTTATATAAAAATGATGAAATAATAATGAAAATATGAAGAATGCCAAGAACTATTTTTTGTAGCAGTGCCTCTTTTGGAAATAAATTCAAAGAGGGCAGTAATCATCCTTCCTTAAGTTAATTGGTAGAGGGCCTGACACAACAAAAATGTCACACTTAAAAAATTGATTTGATAAAGGTGATTGATTACTGTTTTATAGTATGAGTAGGCAAGGAAAATATAGCTATAGGAAAATAAAAAGATAACTAAGACAAAATGTCCACTCCATGCTTCAGTGAGTCTAAAATATACTGGGAAATAAAAAGGAAGAAATACGCTTGGCCAAAGAACAGTATTCCTTCTGGTGGGAAGATCACCCTTTTAAACAGCTCCTAGAAGAACAAACAAAAACAAAAAGGGAGGCGAGCGAGAAAAAGAAAACCTGCTTTATAGTAGATCAATTTGTCAATCAAAGAGGTTACTATTTTGTCAGAACCACATCCTTCCCCAGGGCCACAGGAAGAATGCAGAATGCTACAAGTGATTTGAAAGAGTCACAGGTAAGCCATCATTGCCCTAAAAGATGTTGACCCTCTGAACTTGGGGAATCCAAATTACAGAAGTTCATATCTGTTGTAAACCTGTAAAGTATTCCAATTCACTTGACAAGTTTAGACAGGACTCAATGAATTTACATAATTGCCATGTAAGTCTTAGGAGAGAATTTTTCTACTTAAAGAAAAAAGGTCCTTGGCACCCAAGCCCAAAGTAAGACACCAGGTCCTTTTTGTATAAGAAAGTTAGAAAGATTTTGCTTACATTGCTCAACAAATGCATAACAAAGAGTAAAATAGATCATAGGGTCCTAAATGCTGTACACTTTTCTTACACATAGTAGGAGCTTAAAGATCATTATTGAATAATTGACCCTATTTAATGAGACTCTTTCAGGAGACTGGACAAAAGAGTATGTTCACACACTTTCTGGCAGCCTCTTTATTATCCTGCCACTGCAATTATGAAAACCAAAAAGAAGTGGCAGCTAGGAATGGGAATTTTTCTGGGTTTTTTTAAACACGATAGATTTCACACATACATATAAATTGCGTTTTCTTCAAGCAAGTTTACTAGCTTCTGCAACACAAATAACTGCCCTTCTCTCTGCAGAAAACTCAAGCTAACTGTCTTATTGGAAGTAGTAGTTTCCTTACAACATAATACAAAACATTTTGGCGAGGAGAAATGCCAGAAAGAAAGAAAAAAAAAAAACAATTCATGAATATGGAAAATGCATCATTAACTTTTTATTCTTATGAAACAGAATATTCTTTCAATATTCTTATGATTGAAAGCTATGTAAAAAGACTTTTCCATCTTCTTTATTATTTTAATAAAATAGAGAGTCGGGAAGATATGTGAAACTGGAGTCCTGAGAGTCTTTTGAATATTGATTTCACTCAAATATTATCCAGTGATGTGTCTTCTATTTTTTGAGGATGAATGAGATTGAGAGAAGTGGAGTGACTTAGTCAAGTTCACACATTAAGTCAAGGGTAGAGAAATCAGATATTCTGACTGTCAGCAACATGCCCTGCTCTCATGAACACACTGAATGCAATTACTGAATTTTTCCCAGACCTATCTACGTAAGAGAAAAGTCACTGAAGCTGGTAATAACAGTGACAACAACGTTTTTTTTAAAGGCAAAGGAAAAGCTCCATTTCAGAAAATGTCTTTGTGACTCTTAAAGGTACGTAAGCACCTAAGGTACACAGATATCTTAAAGAGCATAAGGCAGGTGGGATAGCATTAGCAGTTATCTGTCACTCCACTTCCAGTTGGTAGGGCGAAGGAGAGTGGCCTCCTGCTGTTAGCATCTTTGTGTTCCTTACACTTCCTTTGGCAGAGGAATGCTGTCAGTCCAAGATCATCTCTGGATACCATGAGTCCTGAAGTCAGATACATTTTGACAATTGTGGATGCTTGTCCCAGAACCTTGAAGATACCAAGAGAATCTGGTAGGAGTTCCTGAAATAAATATTTGGACTTCTAAATTATAGATTGCAAAGGCTTTAAAATTATAACAATAATATCAAAAGAATCAACCTCCCTCCAGATCACAGCATGATAAGAATATTTCAGAATATTTCAAAGGAGCCATGTTCTCTGGTTTGGCATAATTTACATATAGTAAGTAAGCAACACATGTCTTTATCTACATCAAAAATGCATATAGTATCTTAATTACTATAATAAGCTATTAACTTTGAGGAAAGGAAAGACAACATCTAGTAGTTTTTCCACTTTCTAGTCCTTGTTTGGATGATTTTTCCTGTTAAAACACACAAATTAATGTTCCCCAAAACATGCATTTGGAAATATGGAGCATCTTGGTATAGAGGCAGTGTAGTATAGTTGTCAGGATTTGCAAACAAGTCAGCCTGAGTTGTACTCTGAACTTCACTGATTAGTAGCTCTGTGTTATGTCACAGTCACTTACTCTTTGTGTTGGATAAAGCTTATTTAATTGGCACTCCACATTTATTCCCACTTTCTACTAGGATGCCTCCCTTTACAGTAGACGCTGAAAGACTGAAAACTACATTTCCCAGATTCCCTTGCAGCCAGAATCTGGTGACAAATTAGGTTCACTCATTCGATTGCATTCAACAAAGTTTTGAAAGGTAGAGGAGAGACACGACATAGACCACATTCCCATTGCACTTTGTTTACTATGCTGCTTGAAAATATCATAGAAATGTGGGCATTTTCTGCAGCAGTGCACTAGTGTCTAGCTTTGTAAGTATCAAGAGGAGATCATGATGGCTTCAAGGGCTTCCTGATCCTTTCTCCCAGTTTCATGGCTTGCACCTCTAGCTGTGTGTTCTTATATTTAATAGCTTAGCAAAGACCTCCTGATCCCCCACGTTTCTCCAGGGAAGTCAGTCCTGTCCTGTTATGTTTGTGGATGTTGTTCCCAGAGACCCTGCATAGAGACCACTCCTCCCACTTTTCAGTGATCTTGATAAGTACCTAAATCTATGTGTTGAATCTGTTTCTGTTTAAACTGTCTTATGCCTGTTCGAAAGAAATAACACCCCCAAAATGGAGTCATTTGCCTTCCATGACAGCAAACCAAGAGTTAATTGCAGTTCCAACCCCTCCCAGAAAAGTGACGTTTAAAGTAATCAATCTGGGGCTTCCCTGGTGGCGCAGTGGTTGAGAGTCCGCCTGCCGATGCAGGAGACACGGGTTCGTGCCCTGGTCCGGGAAGATCCCACGTGCCGCGGAGCAGCTGGGCCCGTGAGCCATGGCCGCTGGGCCTGTGCGTCCGGAGCCTGTGCTCCGCAACGGGAGAGGCCACAGCAGTGAGAGGCCCGCATACCGCAAAAAAAAAAAATAAATAAATAAAAAAAATAAAGTAATCAATCTGAAATTTTCTGATCAATGCTAATGAGGTAACCTGCATGATAAGGACCCCTGCAATTCCCTTTCCCCCAAAGATGTCCTGGCCTGAAACAATACTTTATATTCTTTTGCTAATACCTTCTTACCCCACCTTCCTTCTCTTTATAAAAATGTTTCATTTGTACAACCTTCAGAGTGCCCTTCTATTTACTAGATGGGATGCTTCCTAATTCATGAATCATTGAATAAAACAGATTAGATATTCAAATTTACTCTGTTGAATTTTGTTTTTTAACAAATTGTGGGCAGCAGTGGGATCTGAAGCAAACTTCCTATGCATTTGGGGAAAATGAGAAACAGAGATGACACTCCACAAATCCTTTTGAGTTCACTGCATTTCTTGCTATTCCCAGGGGCGATTGGTAACTTCCTCATTCCTCTCAGTTTGAGCTCCCCTCTCTTTATGTTCAAGCTCCCAGTCTCACTGACTTTTTTTACAGGGCAGATCAGCTTGAGCTGGTGACAATTCTGTCTGGAGCCCAACAGAGCTAGCAAATTGTTCTGCCTGGGGCCAAGTCCCTAGCCTTTTAGACCAAAATTTTTTGGATGAAAAACCTAAGCCCTTAATTCTGTCCCCAGACTCTTCTGCATTGGGAACTGCTGTAGTTCCTCCATTTATTTGGAATTCTTCCCCAGATTCCACTCTGACAACTGCTGGTGGAAGCTTCAGTTCTCCATTGGTTTGGAGTCAGTCTGCAGTTCTCATTCTTAGAAAGCTGCTGGTACAATCCTTTTCCCAGTCTCTAGTTTTCTGTTTACTGCTGGTTTCTGTTAATATGCACATAAGGTAAAGTCATTGCTTATGGAAATCCTGGAAGCCAAAAAGTCACAAAAATTGATGGGCATGAGTCAAGCATTTAAAAGCTGTTAGAGTGCTTGTCACCTCAAGAAGATCCTGTGATAGGATAAGTTAGTCATGGAACAGGTTAGATTGACACTAGTCACCTGCCAACTTCAAGAAAATATCTGTGAAACAAGGTACACTGTAAAACACCCCATAATTCCCAACCCCATGGCATATCCCTTCTAGGTATTAGTTTGGCTCCAAGAGAACCAAAGGCCTAGCTAAAAGAAGTGGAATCCTTTATATCCAAAAGTTGAGCATACCACATTCCAGCACACCTGATCATTTTATGTTTGACAACTATAGTCTTGAAAGTTTCAGATATCTAATAAGATGGTAATATTTTACTAAAAATAATCTACAATTACAACGGCCATTATGTGGAACATTCCAATTAGACCATATCATTCATTTAAGAGATGCACTTGAGAGAAAGGGATCCCAAACTGGACAGATAGAATGGAATGCCTACTTTAACTTGTATGCAGAAGCTCATAAAAGGCTTCAAGATTCCAAAATAGCTTCATTAAAAGAGTCATTACAAAAGGCTAATGAAAAATTAAAGACACTAGAGGTATCTATAACAAAGGGTAGCAGGACCAATGTGACTACTGATGTGACTTCTGCTGGCTCCTCCATCCTTTTTCACCTGCGTACTCATGATCCATTCCTAAAATCTTCCCTGTCCACCTGACTGGTCTATTTCTCAATCATGCAAACAAAAGAGAGATGAATCTGTGACAGACTTTAAAGCCCATTTGGAAGCTTTCTTTTTAAGGCATTTGGAGTTCCATAAGGAACTAAGGTCACCCAGCCTACTCTAGCTGCCCATTTGTAAATGGATTATTTCCTGAAATTAGTGGATAAAAAGGCAGAATATAGGATGGGAGGCTACCAACCTGATTGAACTTGTGACTATAGCTGAGCCTTTTGAAAGGACTCTGGAGCAAGGTTTCAAACAGAAATCTTCCAAACAAATAGCTTTGCAGCTACAACAGCTTCAAGGCCAGAGACCCAAAATAACACCTGGGTCTCCTCCATTACACCTTCCTAGGGATTCATCATCTAAACACTGGCCCAGAAATTGATATCTCAATTATAATCAACTGAGGGACTGGAAAAGAGATTGTCCTCAAAGGCTCTGTGCAAATTCATCAACATCAACTCAAATGTTTGCATATGGGCTCCTCCCAATGTTGATTGGGCTCTGAGGGATTTTCTAGTAAACTGCTAAGTTTATTACCTTAAACGGTAAAGGGGAAACTAAAAATTAAAATTAATGGGTTTGTTCAGTACTGCTAGAAATATTTAGTGTTTTCCAAGCTGAAAACTGACAAGATATTTGAAAGAATTTATTAACTTTATGATCATAAATTTGGCCAAATTGTAAGCTAATATTCAGAGCATAATAGGAAATTTTTTAGCTTCTCCCATAAGCTAAATGTGCCCAAAGAGAAAGAAGAACATTCAAAATAACCTAGCTGTCTTTGTTTCACAAATCAAATATTTACAGGACAAAAGTGTGGTTCTATAAGTACAAAACTCACTTGCTTTTTTTCTTTGTCAATACACATTACCTTACCTATTCCTTGCAAATCACTTGAAGAGATCAGGGAGTTGGAAACAGAATTGCCCTGCACTTAATCTGTACATTTGTGATGTAGATTTCCCACCTTGAATTTCTCTATAACCTAAGAGCCATTCTTTGAAATGCAAACTTTAGGAAAGCAATTCTTATGGGAAAGGGGAAAGGCCATTTGACACTTAGGTCATCTGAAACTTAAAAAAAATGATGTCTTCTCCAAAAATATTTTAAAAAAACAACCTTAGTCATCGGAGCAGGTAACTTTAACTTATTCTATATTTTAGAAAAACAGTTGGGATCTAACTGTTCTTTTATGAACGAGTGAGTTTTGCATTATCATATCCACCTTAAGGTTAAATTTTTAGAATGGAAGCTCTGAAGTTTCTGTGTCTGTTTATATATTCATGTTTGTGTGTATATATATGTGTGTGTGTCTGTGCTTGTGTGTGTGTATTGTAGATGTCTGATGTTTTTCTACCTCTGAATCATATTGTAAGATAAAATAGTGAAACATTAATTATTAAACTAAGTTATTTACTTTTGGCTTCCTATTGTAGAGAAACTAAAGATAAAATTGGATCTATTAGTAAACATGTTTTATGTCACACTGAGAAATTTTCTATGAAAAAGCACATTTTCCAGAAATTATAACAAATATAAGTCTGCCAATACACAGAATGCTAATGTAGAAGAGAATTCATACTTGCTTATTTCTTAGTTTTCACCAGAAATTAAAGGTTTCTAAGGGTTAAAAATTCTAATATATATAATTGAAACTACTAGAAATAATAAAGGAAACAACTCTGTATGCAAGGGAAGCAGGATATGTTTTTGTTTAAGAAAAGGCATGAGGTATGAAGATACCTTCTTGTTAAGGGAAATGACAATAATTTTATCTAATCTAAAACTTCTGGTTGTTTTGGGGAGAGAGAGAATTTGCCTTGCATAGTCAAGTTGGATTAAAAAAAAAGTTTTCTTATTATAGGGTTTTTGGAAATAGGCTTTTATGTTATGTAAAACTAACTTTAATTTTCTTTTATCTTCTGAAAGGACAAGTTTTCTGGGATTGTTGATCAGCTCTTAATAAGAAATTGCAAACAAAGTTCTTCTTTATCTTTTAAGCGATTGACCTAGAAAACAAAGGTTTTGTGTTTTATCAAAATAATTTCTTTGTTTTCTGTCTTTATCAGGTCTTTGATTATTTAAGAAAACTGAGTCTTCTTAATATTAAAAGAGCTAAGTTTTGCTAAAAGATATTAAGTATTATGTCATCATAATCTGTGATACTATTTAGTCAAGCGTTTTAGAACATTTTGACATTTTTGACAAACTTTCCAAAATCATATTCTCAGTGAAGTCTTCTGACCACAAACTAACTTTGAAATTTTTCAGAGGGTCTCTGGAACATTTCAAAAGATTTGTTCAACTAATTAAGCTTATTTGATATGTTAAATTACCTGGAAAGCAATGCCAAATAAAAAGTAATACTAACAACTATGGAGGTTTCTTATAAAACTAAAAATAGAGCTACCATATGATCCATCTATCCCACTCTGAACATATATCCAGAGAAAAACTTGGTTAGAAATTATACATGCACCTCAATGTTCATTGCAGCACTGTTTACAATAGCTAAGACATGGAAGCAACCTAAATGTCCATTAACAGATGAATGGATAAAGATGTGGCACATACATACAATGGAATATTACTCAGCCATAAAAAAGAACAAAACAATGCCATTTCAGCAATATGGATGGACCTGGAAGTCATACATCTGTCTGAAGTAAGTCAGACAGAGAAGGACAAATATTGTGTGATATCACTTATATGCAAAATTGAAAAAAAATGATACAAATGACCTTATTTGCAAAACAGAAACAGACTCACAGATTTAAAGAATGAACTTATGGTTACTGGGGGGATAGGTGGGGGAGGGAGGGATAGACTGGGAGTTTGGGATTGACATTCACACTGCTGTATTTAAAATAGATAGACGGCAGGGACCTACTGTAGAGCACAGGGAACTCTGGTCAGTATTTTGTAATAACCTAAATGGGAAAAGAATTTGAAAAAGAATAGAAAAAAAGGTATTTAAAAATAAATGGCAACAACTTTAGGTAAGTGGGGTTATTGCATGGTAGGGGGTGGGCAAGACATTTGAAAGTTTATATATAATTGTTTATATGGAACAGTTATCTGTACAGTAAGATCAGAAATTTACTTTATATTCCTTTCCTTACATTTTAAGTAAAAGAGCCTTTCATATTTGTTTGAGAATAAAAACGTTGTAAATTTTCAAAAAATAAAATAAAATAGAATAAAATAAATAAAATTAAAAGGAATCTCCCATGTTCACTGTAACATATAGGTAGTCCTTCCATATTGTTTTAACAATGGCTCACAGACAGTAATAGTTTTATCTTCTCGATATCTTCAGATTGCTATTTGACATCAAAGGCTTACTTTTTCATAGATATGAATTAATTCATGGATTTGAAGTTTCTTAGCTACATATTCAACAAATATGTATTGGATGCCTGTTATATACCAAACATTGTTCTAGGTTAGTTGTGATCTATCACACTTAAATATATTCTAGTGTTGAATATTTGTTTAGTATAACGTGTTACTGTTATATTATATATTTAATAAATATTTAATATAATATATATTTTTTAAGTAATACTAGGCCTTCTTTATTTTGTATTGGCACAGGTATGTAAGTGTTCTGGAAACTGTGTGAAATTCCTAGAAATGTGATATGCCTTGGTATAATGTTATCAATTGTAATTCTAGCCATTGTCTTACAGCATAGGATGTTCTCTGGGACCATGGTCAAAAATGGGCAACAAATAGGTGATCTACTCACTGCTATTCTCTTACTTTCTGAAAAGTAATTTGATGACAAAAAATGAGGTTCACACTAAATGGACTGAATCTGAATATCAAGAAAATGCCCTAGCTGACTTTCATGCAAAGGCAGCAGCAACAGAAGCTATTAGGATTGTGGCAAATGTAGGCAAAATCTGTTCTGCTTTTGCAAAAATGGCCACTCAGTTGCCAGACTTTTGCCATCCTGATGTCCTTGTAACATGACAATAGTCTGCTCCTAAATCAGAGAAATTAAGAGAAGTAAACATAGCTATATATTAATGAACATTCAGGGCTGGGCTATGGGAACTACAAGATAGCTGCTTGGTTCTTTCTTGCTCCCTGGAAAACCCATTTTCTGGTTTTTTCATTCCTTTACCCACCATGGTGCATTTAAGAAAAACTATTTTTGTCCCTAGAGGCCTCAGACCTCCTCTCTCTGGACCCTTTGAACACCTGTAGCTGGACTTCATTCAACTCCCACTTAGTATGGGTTATCAATATGTTGTTGTTATTGTACGCATGGTTTCCAGATGGGTTAAAGCCTTCCCCTGCTACAAGGCCAATGTCCTCACAGTGGCAAAGAAAGTTAGAAAATGTTTTTTTCTCATTCGTGGTATATCTTCCACAGTCTCCAGTTACCAAGGCACCCACTTCACTGGGCAACTCATATGATCCTTAAAGATAACTTTGCAAACCTCAAACCTCCTTGATTTATCACTGTCCCTACCCTCAATCATCAGGCAAGGTCAAAAGAACTAATGGAAAAACCGGATAAAGCAGAACAAGAAGTAGTACTAACATGGAATTAAATGAACTGATGAGGATGATTATAATTTTTATGACTTTGTGTTTAAAATATTACAGGTTCTTAATTTTTTTCCAGATTTAAAGAAATCTTTTCTCTAAAGCTATCAACACTTTGGTAAGATATACCTTTCTGTAAAGAGGTAAAGCATTTACTTTTTCTTCTTACCTAGTTCCGCCAGAATTCAGAAACTCTCAGTGAGTGTTCTTATTTTCATATTCCTTGTCAAACAAATTAGTTTTACTGTGATTATCTCTAGTAAAAAAATGAAGATGCTTGTGGAGAGAAAAATTGTGTTTGCACCTTTGTAGATATTAGATTCTAGTCCTGTTAATTGTCTTCGAGGTCTTATTATATACCATAAACTGGACTGAATCCTGAATTTTTCTAATATCCTCAAATATCTGACTGCAACTCACCAAACTAATGTTTCTAATTTTCTCCCACCCTTCTGATTTGGACTAAGAACTAAGACATTCCTGGAACTCCATTGGAAGGGACCTTACCAACTGTCCCTGACCACCAACACTTCTGTAAAACTAGAAGACCTTGAGCCTTGGGTGCACATCTCATAGCTTAAGAAGACCCTACCTGACAGCTTGTCCTGTAGGAATGCTGGAGACCTCTGAATCAAATTGATGAGGAAGAGAAGCAGTTGACTGAGGTAGACTCCTTCCATCGAAGGTGACAGATCAAGACTTCATACTTTTTCTGAACATGAACCCCTTTCTTCTTGTCTTTCTTTCCTTTATTCTCACATTGGCCTGGAAAGACAATGCCCTCTCTTCACCTCCACATTCCCATGCTAATAGAGGAAAAATTTGTCCCCACTCACTAAGAGAGCTCACCAGCAGCACCCATCTTTGTAAAGCATTTAGGATGACTCTTTATTTCAAGCTAGGAAATTCTCTTCCTACGTTCACTAAAAACCTGACTGACCCTTGGATATTCCCTGATTAGGAAAACATACAAATGAGAATATGATCAGAAATCACTCCTTGACTCTTGGAGACATTGCAGATTCTATTGCTAAGAAAATTGCTGCCCAGAAACATCCATAGACTCTCTGGTTAAAGTTGTTCCTGATAATAGGATAGCCCTTGATTACCTTTTAGGTGAGCAAGGAGATGTCTGTGCAATGGTCAACACGTGTTGTACCCAGATTGAAAATTCTGGGGAAGTTCAAGCTCAATTACGTAAGATCATTAAGCAAGCCATTTGGCTTAAAAGAGTGACTCCTTCAACAGGGTCTTTCTTTAATTGGTTCAGGTCTTGGGGACCATAGCTCTGAAGTGCACTCCAAACATTTGGAAATATATGCGTATACTCTTCCTGGCACATTGTATTCTATCAAAAGGTTTAAATGCATTTTTGTAGGTGCTGACCACTAGATATGATCTCCCTAAGACTGGAATGTCACAAAATAAGCAAAGAGAGTAACTGACTTAAAGATTGTAAACTTGAAGCCCTGACCTGTGAATGTCACAGGGATTAAGCAAAAACATCATGACCTAGTGATACCACACAAAGGATCAGAAAAAGCTATAAGATATAGAGCAGTAGTGGAGAGGGGCTTTAATGCCTTCACTTTTGATCACATCTCACAGTTAGGCAGACAGTATGATCAAAGGGGGGAATTGTTAAAAAGAAATAACAAGCCCCAAATGGAGTCATTTGCCCCCTATGACAGTAAAACAAGACTTAATTGCAGTTTCAACCTCTTCCAGAAGTGTGACCTTTAAAACAGTCAATCTGAAATTTCCTGATTAACAGGAGGTAATCTGCATGGTAAAGACCCCTGCGTTTTCCTACCCCCAAAAGAAGATGGCCTGGCCAGAAACAATTCTTTCTTTTCATTTGCTCATACCTTCTTGCTCCACCCTTAGAGCAACCCCTTTGAGTTGAACAACCCCTTGGAGTGCCCTTCTGTTTACTAGATGGGATGCTGCCCAGTTTATGAATCATTGAATAAAGCCAATTAAATTTTCAAATTTACTCTGTTGAATTTTTTTTTTTTAACAAGCCTTAGCTTTCTTATCTATAAATGGGGGCAAATTTGGTGTTTAATTAAAAACGATGTTATGAGAATAAAGTCAGATGATTTATGTAAGTATTAAACCCAAGGCCAGACACACAGTAAGCACTCAGTGTATATTAGATATTATTCTTTTAAATATCGATTTAATGCTGCTGTGCTCAATGACGTCTTCTCGCTAAACCTTGGAAACTCATTTAATAATGGTAATAGGAACAACTGAGAAAGATAAATTGAATAGGAACACTTGAGATAAAAGGAAACACTTCTAAGATACGTATTAAAAACAAGATTGTAAAACTGGCATTTTCCATAGAGATATGGGTGAGAGAATTGTCTGAAAAGAGAGGCACAAAGAAAGAAGAGATGTGTCCCTGGACAGCAAAGAAAACATTAAGAGGATGATATAAGAACAAGGGAGCAACTGAATGTGAATGCCCCGGAGGAATCTCTGAGGCCAACTCTAACACATTAAAATAATTAACTGTTGAAATTTAGGAAGAATGCCCCGGGGACAGGGCGAGGTGTTACAAACCAGAATGTAAAAATTTTGACACTAGGCAACAAAATGTCTTGGGATAAGGCATTTCTTCTTCTTCCTTCAGTATCTGAAATGTCCACTGCTTTGTTCATTGCCCCTTGATTTAGAATTATTTTAGTGGGATTTATACCCTGACCTAAGGAAAGTAAACTTAGGGGATATTAATTTTAAAATTATATGAGGGAGTTAATTTTAAAAACCATAAGAAATAAGAATTATTAGAGTAATTATAGCACAGTCTTAATCATTTTCCGCATCTTTTGGATGTGCTTTAAATTAGGCAATTGCTCCCCCACCTTTGACAGGTTCAGCCAATCAAACTTACTGCATGTAAGTTTAAGTAGTATCTCTTTTATGCAAATTGGAGGTCACACCATAGGAGATAAAATTAGAAGAGGCTCTACAAAGAGACTTTAATGAAGGCTATTGATGGGCTCATTACTTGGCCTTCGGTTTTTAGACATCATTAGCAGGAAAGGACTTAACAGAAAGCCTCATTAGTATAGGAAATGTGCACTGGCATGAGAAATGTATGAAGGTAAAATCAGGTATTAGGATTCCTTAGACATGTATAAAGTATTCCCTGTGCTCTGGTAAAAGCAGAGGAAATACCTCCCAAAAAACGGCTCTCATTTCACATCCTGTAGAGATGTTATTGTATACTTAGATCTAGACACAACTTTGAGGAGTTCATCATTTCCTGTTCACCCCTTCAAATCTTAGGAATTTCAAAATGAATGTATAAAATGTATAACCCAATCAGAAGTAGAATCCAGATTTCCTGATGCCCTACTCAAATAATTTTCCTACTATATTATACTTTGTTACTTCCAATTAATATAATGTATGCCCTGAAGTGATTTATTTCTTTCTGAGTTACCTGGTAGGCTGGGCACACATTCTAAGTTAATTGTTTTATTCTTTACATTGCATTTCATTATATCCTGGGGAAGTCTAGTTTCAGAGAGGTTCACATATCTTCATATAAATGTCAATCTCAACATTTAACTTTATCGTACACATCATAGATCAGCTTTTAGAGAAATTCATAAGTCTTCATATGAGGTGTGAGAGTCATCATGGAAACCAGGATTTGCGAACTATAATTTACAAAGTTTAAACGAGAGATCTCAACTTCTCTCTGCCCATAGATATATTGGTGGGCTCTGAAAAGAAAAAAATTCTCATGAAACAAAGAAGAAAACCATGAGGAAGATGGGAAGATGGAGAGTAATATTTTTCTTATCTTATTTGGTCAAAAATATCTTTGTTTTTAGGGAAAATAAATTAGAATTTCAATGTGATGGAGAAAATGCATAATCTGCATCTAAACAACCCAACTGAACTCATTAGGAAAGATCCTCAAGAAAATTTGGCTTTTCTCCTGATCTTATCAAAATTTCTGTAAGTGATATGTGGCCAAATCATTTCACTTCTCAGGTCTTTAGTGTTCCTTACCAGTAAAATGATGGCTCTGGTTTTCAAACTGGGTTCTGCAGAGCGCCGGCCTCGTCTTGAAGGTCTGCAAGTATAAGGAGAAAGCCACATGGGTAGGACCTCAAGAAAAATAGAGAGCTGAGCTTTTGTCCGTCTTGAATTTCACTAATGGTTTTGTTTAAAGATAAAGGTTCACTACCAAAACAAAGTAAGCCCTGATTATTTGAGTGCATTTCTAGCTCTAAATGCTAAGATTCCAAATGGCTGACTTAATTGTCAGATCTGGCTTTTTGTAATTGGATCAAAATAATGTATGGGAGGAAAATATTTTTTTTTTTCCTACCTGTTTAGGTTCTCACTTGGATTCCTCATAACAAGAGACAAGCATACAAATTTATTTAATATAAGTTTTATGTGACACAGGAGCCTTCATAAGGAAATAAAGACCCAGAGTAATGGTTAAATTTGAGTGTTTTCATGCTAGGTTTGATGAATAATGGGAAGTCCTAAAAAGATGTGATAGGACAAAGGTGAGCTAAATTACTAACTGGGGGAAATTTAACAAGGCCTGTTTGTTCAGATTTCCTTCTTTGTCCCTTCATTTTTAAAGATAAGAATGTTCCTTTCTTCTGAGTATTGGGAGAGCACTTCTCACATGAGAGTTTTATGGCCTACTTCAAGGGAAGGTCAGAAAGTCCTCCCTGCATACACCATTTCTCAAATTCCTTCAGCTTGAAATATTTAACATGTTAAGTTGCCATATTTTGAAGTACCTTATCCTGGAGTAACCTATCCTGAACCCCATCAGAGAAATTTGTGCCAGAAATAGAAATTTTAAAAATGTGACCAATGAAAATGAAACTGAGGGCTATACCCTGGTTAGTCCCACCAAGCATAATCTGCCTCACTTGCTTTTAGTCACTGGCTCTTAGTTGATTTTAAACTAAACTCCCACCTCATTATAGTAATGGTTGCTTAAGTTGTTTTTCAGGAACATCAAGCTAGTTCTTGCCCAGTTCAGACCTGCTGAGACCAACAACCATTCAAGTGGGCCTGTGTGAGTGTCCCATGGGTAACCTTTTGACATCAGAGGGCCCCAAACTCCACTCTCAGAACATGCAAATGCCACCATTTTCTGAACTTGCATTCTATAGAGCTTTGAAGCTTGACTACCCTTGCACAGACCACTGATTACCTCACTTTTCTTACCTCCAACCACCTTTCCCCACACCTCAAACCACCCTGCCTCTTTTTCCCATAAATAGCCCTAACCCTTATCTTAGGGGAAAGAAATCTGAGATGTGCTTTCCTGCCTCCTTGGTCAGCTGCCTTGTGAATTAGCCATTTCTCTACTATAAACCTCAGAGTTTCAGTGTTTGCCTTGCTGTGTGTCTGTTAAATGAACCTCATTTTGTGACAGAACTATAGAAGAAGGTGCACGTTTTTTCATATGAGAAAATGTCTTAGGTCTCATTTTATGCCTATGTTGTCTTGAGTTCACCCCAGTGTTGGTATAAAGTCCTGGTAGAATCTGCAAACAGCAAATGTTGGACAAGTCCTCAGCATGCAGTTATACTTATTCAGCCAACAAATATTTCCTGAGTTCTTACCAGGAAATCTTACAATTCCAGGCCCCAGGATAAAAAAGAGTTATATAATAGTCATGTTCATTGGCCTCTTAGAGCTTATAGTACCATGGGGGAGGCAGACAGTAAACAAATCTATACCCAGTAAAGATTTTCACTCTCCTTAAAAAAATTATTTTAAAATAATTTTAGATTTACACAAAAGATGAAGAGAACTTGATGTCAAAAACTTGGCCTCTGTGTACCGGTGCTGAATCAAATCTTGGAGACAGAGTTTTGGGTGAAGTAGAAAAGAATAGCTTTATTGCTTTGCCAGGCAAAGGGGGACACAGCAGGCTCAGGCCTCAAAAACTGTGTGCCCTGACCTGGGAGGATTTGGTGAAGAGGTTTATAGCAATGGTTCAAGGGCAGAGTTGCTAATAAGGATCAAGGTGTATGCAGGGCCTGCACTCCTTTAATCTGGCCTCAGGTGATCTCCTGATGAGTTTTTCGAGGTTATCAAATTGACTTTCTCTCTGGAACATCTTCAATTTGGGGGTTTTAGTTCTGCAGAAGAGCTCAAAGATATTTTTATGTGTATACCTGGAGGCAGAACCAGCTCCCTGCCCCCAAACGACACTACTGTTTCTTGACTGTTCCTCCCTTGTCTCTGCATCCCCTCCCTTCCCTGATTAGCAACAGTTCAAATCTGCTCTTTGGAACTCAGGGAAGGTCATGGAGGCTGGAGTCTGTTCCCTACAAACAAGAAATGGGGACAATCGAAAGGCTTCTGTGTCCAGGAGCCCCACAGGGTCCTGCTCAGTTTCAATAGTACAGAGAGTTCCCTAATGTCAACATCTTATATAACCATGGCATGTTTGTTAAAAGTAAGAAATTAACATTGGTAAATACTATTAACTGAACTAGAGATTTTATTTGGATTTTGCCAGTTTTTTTCATTGATGTCCTTTATTTCAGTGTCTAATCTAGGATACTACGTTGCATTTAATCATTATGTCTCCTTAGTCACGTTCAATCTGTGACAGTTTCTCCTTACTTTTCATGATCTTGATCCTTTTGGAAAATACGGGTAAGGAATTTTGTAGAATGTCCCTCAATTTGAGTATGTATGATGTTTTTATCATGACTAGACTGGGGTTATGGGTTTGGGAGAAGAAAACAAGGATAAAGTGCACTTTCATTACATTATACTAGGGGGTACATGCTCTCAGCATGACTTAATCATTGGTGATGTTAACATTGGCCAAGAAGTAGAGCCAGTTTTCTCCTAACTTGAGCAAAAGAAAAGAAAAAGGTCACAAGTTTATTTTGCTACCTGAGACATTAGTTGAGAAATTACATCCCTTCCTCTTTTTCATGCTTATTAAACCCAGTTGTTGTATAAAAGACAAGAATTATAATATGCAGCATCACAGAATCTCAGACTGATGTACTTGAAGTATGTAAATGAGGAAAGTAATCAAGGCAAGGTTATGGGGGACAATAGACTGGAGTTAGCATGAAAAGAGTTAAGTAACAGGAGTCAGGATGAGTTCACATTCTAGCTTAAATCCCTGTAACCTCAGTTCATGGGCCAAATTAGAAACTGGCAGATATAAATGTCTGGCTTTAAAATCTTTCCTCAACAGGATGTTAAACTTCAAACCCCTTGTGAGTTTGCAAACACTCTCCTGAGATGAAATACAAAATGTAAGAAAACCAATATTTTAAATAAAATAATAAAAAAGACAACTGTATTATGAGATCAAGGAGAAAGTAGATTGATTAGTTAATTGAAACACTACTTCCAGCAGAAAAGTAGATGAAATGGGCAGATAAAAGCGCTTTCTAAGCTTCCATGCCCTTGTTTTGTATGTTTTAACTTTCTTTTCACAGCTCTCAATCCTATGCCCTATTTCAGAGCCTTTTTTCCACCCGTCTTGGGAACCTCAGGACACTGAGGAAATTTTGATGTTCAGACATTTTATTTTTAGGATATCATATTATATAATATCTTAGGCTGGTGTCATTCATTTCAAAAACTGCTGTTTTGAACAAGAACTGAGAAAAATGTATCCAGTAGATATGAACCTTTTACATTTAAACTGTCTTGAAAACACCTTAAAAAACTCAACAATCCCTCCTGAAAGCATTTTTCTTCTTTTATTCATTAACAAATACATATGTGACTCCAGGTTCATTTTCAAAGTGTAATCCTTGCACCTCTATTTCTGGCAATTTTTCCTCAGTTAATTAACTTTCCTGAGAGCACAGTTAGGCACAACATTGAAAAAGAGAACTTTTATTTATTTGATTTCCCTGCTGTGTAAAGGATGTTATGACTGGAGTATACTTTGTCCTTTGAAAAACACCCTATTGTTCTCCCATCAAGGAAACCCATGAAAGCAACAGATAGAGAGAGAAAAGGAGAAAAGGTGCAAAGATAAAGAATAACGAAGGATGTTGTATATCTACTGAGGCTCAAATATCAATAGGGCTCTGCCACATAAAGGGCCTGCAGTTGTGTCTGCTCACCACTCACAGTACTCTTTTCATCTTAAAGGAAAAACATTTGTGGGATGTCACTGACAAGATCAATGTCAATTTTGAAATTCTGCATGGAAAACAATAGTGAGCTTCTGACCAGCAATTATCATAAAGTCAAAACATCTTACAGTTTTATGGTGAATTAGCAGAATTGTTTTTGCTATGGTATTTATTTGAAAAGCTTTTCATCAGCTCTACCAAGCATTTGATTGGTGAATCTTGGTAATGTAGCCAGTCTGATGTTTAAACAGAATTCTGCAGAAGTAAAGTGGGGCAGCAATCCTAGAATGCTGCTGAAATGACCATGGATAAGCTAGCCTAGTCATTAGTTTTACTGCTAACAAAGAAGAAAATCGTGCATATAATTATACAGATTGCAGAGCTGGCAAAGAGAGTTGGCACCAGGGAATTATTTCCCTGCCACCATTTCTTCATCAGGATCAGAAGTTGTCTATATGCCTTCAAAGGAACATGAGGTTGGGAACGACATAAGCATGTGTTCTCTTTTTGCTGTAGATTATTTTTTACCCCTAAGCAAACCTCTCTCTAGCCAGTGCCAGTTAAACTATTTTCAGAAGTCAATGAACCCAATGAGTCAGTGAATTGACTTATGATAACTGTAATGTCAATACAATATAACTAGTAAAAAATAACTATATTAATGAGAATAGGAGATAATGAGAACTGAAGTTCAGAGAAGTTTGAAAGATTCAAAGTTACAGAGCTAGTAGTGAGTGTGTGTGTGTGTGTGTGTGTGTGTGTGTGTGTTTCTGTGTCTGTGTATCTGTGTGTGTCTGTGTGTGTGTATAGAGGAGCTGGACCTAGAACTTAGGTCTTCTCTCCAGGCTAGTGTCTTCTACATATATCTTCATATCTTCAAAATTTTGAGGTTCAGTCACAGATGGCCTGCCTCTAAGTGCCACAAACAGACAAGAACACAGGACCAGATGAACCTACTACCTGGGCCTGCTTGGGGAATTCTTACATTCTTATTCTGTAAGGTTCCTTTAGACACCAGCTTCTTAGCCATCCTTGAACCTCTCTTATTTATCTTGTTCAATTAAATAGGATAATATGCATAATTCACCAGCACAGTTCCTGACACAGCCAGACATTCTCACTTATCCAGATGCATTCCCATTCCTCTCTCCATTTGTACTAGAAGAACCCTCACTTTGGAATCCAAAGGACCCTTATGGACAATGATCTTGAGCCATTCAGATTTCTCCCTATAACATGAAGATTGTAACACATGTCCTACCTTTCTGAAAAGGTTGATATAAAAATGAAAGCAAGATAATGCATATGAAATTGTTTTGTTTATGATTCATTAGCCGATTTTACTTCAAAGTTCCACATCATTTTTATGAAGCATCACTGCTCTAATCCATTGAGATTTCTTTCCTCTGGGAAATCTGACTTTGTCATTATCCTTGATTTTCTTTGGCAAATAATGATATTTATAGATTATAAAAATGTGTTTCCATATGTCCAATGCCCAGAGATTTATAAGCAAAGAAAAAAATGGTCCCTGTAAGCTTTGTCAATATGGGGATATTGGTGAGGTGAAATATCACCCTGAAGAATGAAGATAAATGACAGTTCCACATAGCCTTATGGTTGGAGGCCTCCCAGTGACCAGCTCAGCTCACAGATGCAGCTGCAGCAAATAATAGCCAGGGAGTGATGAGCATTGTGATTTCAGTCCATTATTACAGGAAGCCTGATATACATAAAATGTAGGTCAAAGCATTCTGTTTAACGCCATATTTATCTTCAGACTATGAAGCACGAGAATGTAGTTCCAGCATTAAAGAAACAGAGGTGATAAATTAGTAGCCTCCAAAGTGCTGTTTAAATGACTACATTCAATTTCTATCTCCTCACTGAGATATAAATTGCACAAGGGAGAGGACCATGTTTTTTGTTTTCTGTCATCTCTCAGGGCTTGGTACAGTGCCTGCCTCGTGTAGGCCCTCAATCAGATGTACGTAAAATGTTTGATTCATTAGTTACTTGATTGAGACCTCTATTGTTTCACTTATTTATTTACAACTTTTTCCTTGCTAAACTAGCCCTCCACACGGGGCAGGATTATGTTGTATTCATCTTCATTCACCCTCTATCTAGAAAGGTGCTTATTCAGTGAATAAATAGATATAAGAAGGATGCTATAAATATAAGAAGTTGCTGCCAGATGTTGCTTTCTTCTCTGGGTCTTAAGCACAGGTAAGAAGAGAATACAAGATTTATAAAGGAAACAGTTGTTTTCCAGGATTAAACCAGCAAGAGGAACTGATCAATGAAACAAGGCAGAAACTGTTATGGATAGAAAAAGTTACAGGAAAGACAAGAAAATTAATGGGATGTTCTGGGGTAGACTAATTGACACAGAAGACCAAAGGTAACTCTGGAACAAGAAGAGAAGAAAAAGGAATGGGGGAAATTCATGAAGTCAAAGAAGTTAACAGAGAATGATAAATACAGCATGTTGCTTTTTAAATGTCAGAACACAAAGAAAAATTTAGAGCTAAGTGTACGGGTTTCAACTGTGAGAATGTAAAAGAAACAGCATAGAGACAATTGTTAGAGGGTTAGTGATATGTTTAGATGTAATTATGTGAAGAATATGGCAGATATGATTGTGAAAAGCTGTGGTTAGGAATATAGGGAACTGTTTTTTTAAGCTATGTAAGTAAATTCAGATTGTTGGTGATAATCCAACAGCTGCTGTGCATGGAATTTAGTGTTTACATCTTGGAAACTAACACATTATATTTGGCCTTTAGTCAAAAATGAGTAAACAAATGATTTTTCAGAGAGATTATATAAAATTTACTATCATATTTTTTACAAATTCTATTCACCATTTGAAATTCTGAGGGAAAAATCAGAAAGTAGTCTTTTATATGCACTTTTCTTTATACATCTCATTCTTTCATACACAGATGGATTTTGATAGTTTATCTGTTACCAAAATATGCTTCCTACAATTTATGAAAATAAGAGTTTTAAAGGTGAAAAAAATAGTTGAACAATATTTTGTATTCCTCAAAATGATTGATTCCTTGACTTAAGTTTTCATTCATCCTGAATTTTAAAAAGAACTTGTTCAGGTGTCTATATACACCCTCTATCATCTGACAGATATCAGCAGTATCAAGGTTGTCATGAGATGGCAATGGTTTAAACACTTTACATCTAACTGGACACTTTGGAAAGTTAAATAGCAGAATAACCCAGAAATATAAAAATGGAAAAATAAACTATGATTTTACTTTAATATTATATTTTAGGAAAAAAAATAAAAATATGAATACCAATTTATTCAATATGGAAAACAAATTCATTTTAAGAATCCTAATACACACAAGGGCTATGGCTTTTTGAGGAGAGACCAACTAATGAACTTATATTGGTGCCTCTCAGGACTGCTATCTCTCTTTCAAGTCATCACTTCCTCTTGAAATAATATTATTATTATTTGTGCTGACTAATGAAGAGATATATCTCTCTTTTATCTACCTACAAATAAAAAGTGAATTTAATGATTTAAAAATAAGTCTATGGAGTATTTGTATCCCAAGGATTCAGTAAATGTTTCAAAAATCTCTATAAACATGCTTTTATGCATAAGTAAATAATTTGCATTTAAATCTTAAAATTTCTTTTATGGGAAATGCATGTGCTAAATTGAGAGTTAAGAGAATGAAGACCTTTTCCCAGTTTTGTCACTAACTAGCTCTGCATTATGATCAAGTCATTTAGCCGTTTGGCTCAGTATATAAAATGAGGAGAAAGTGGTAAATATCCTTTAAGCATATTAAAAAAAATGAACTTATATGACAACATTAACTACTGAAAAAAATTCATATAAACTGAATTGATAAAATGAAAAATACCATCAACCATTATGGGTTGAGTGCCGGTGGTTAAAGCCAAAAATCCTTTGGAAAGTAATTAAGTATGCCCAGTGGGTTATAGTGATTGTTCTTACATTATGGTTAACATGTGAGCAAAAATGGTCCCACTTTAGTTAAGTGAAAGATGTATTATGAGTTTGTACAAAGATTAAACTCTGGAAATTGATAAACTATCAAAAACATTTTAATAAGCTTTGATGATGGGTATTAGTTCTATTTCTAATTAATGTCCTCTCTAGCTATTTAAGTCTGAAGTATCTAGGGACTTCCCTGGTGGTCCAGTGGTTAAGACTCTGTGCTTCCACTGCAGGGAGCACAGTTTCAATCCCTGGCCAAGGAACTAAGATCCCGCATGCTGCACAGCCAAAACAAACAAACAAAAAAAACAAAGATGGTATGAAATATCTATATTGTCACTTGAGGTAATAGTGCCAATCTTATTAGCAGTTCAAATGTGTATTAACATCTTTATCTAGCTAGTTAACAAGAGATTCTCATATTTGGGGACATTTGTCACTTGGTTAATGTTAAAATTAGAAGGATAATATTGATTTTGATTTAGGTTTACCAATTATAGTCCGCATGGTGAAGTTCATGCCATAGCATTTGATTGGTCCTGGTGCATAATTGTGGCCAAAAAGCAGAGCTAACATCAGTTATTTTATAAGTAAAGTTAGTATTTTTACTAGATGATCTCAACGTTTTGACTGCTTTACAAAGAGCATAATACCATAAATCAAATGACTGGGTTTTTTTTTTAACCCATCACATTTCTAATGATGGCAGGGACAACTGTGAGTTTTCACTGCTTAACTTTTATTTGAAGCAGGTAACTATTGTGTCAGTGAAAAAAGGAACATAATTTGGATCTAAATTGTCTATTTACCTATGTGCATAAATGAAATAAAAATATTTAGAAGAAGATAATTGATCCTACTGGTGAGTTTTCAGACAACTTTCAAAATGGATGTTTATCATTGTCTCCCATGATCTGTTAAGGCACATGAGTCTTTATATAACTGGTAGCAGAAAAAATACTTGTGTACCAAGACCTTGCCAGTTACTAAACAAATTTGAGCTGGCTATAGCCCAGTATTTTTCCAACGTTCATTTGAAAGATATAATGTACAGGAATAATTATATGCAGAGCAAACAGGCAATCTACCTTCTCCGATATTCTAAAATATCAAGCCAGATCAGTGGAGAGGTAAACATACATACTATATTATAAAGGCTACAGCTCCTCCCAAATTATTTTGTAAATTGTCTTCTGATTTGATGACACCAAGAGCTTACGCTGAAATTTAGTAACAGATAGTCTTATGAAATTCAGTTTAGTTCAACAAATTATTGAACACCTACTATGTGCTAACCATTGGGCTAAGGACCAGGGGTATGACAGTGAACCAAACAGAGATGTCTTCAGTCCTACGGAGCCTGGTGATGTATACAGGTGTATACCGATGCATACAACTCAGAGAGGAAAGTGCTGTGGTGGGAGCAGTGCAAGGTGCCCTAGGAGCCAAGTTGAGGAGCTTGGAACTCATTCTGGAGGCTTCAGGAAAGCTTACTAGAGAAAACAATATCCCAACTGAAGATCTGAAGGATGAGTAAAAGTTACTCAAGGAAAAGGACAGTTTTGTGCATCGTTATTAAATCTTTGTCTTAAGGGTGTTACCAAAGATATTGTTCTTTATCTCAGAATGCTGTTTTTAAAAAGCAACCTTAGAGTAATTCATGTCTGGCTTTAATACTATGACTGTTTGGTTTCTTTTGAACAATTCCTTTTTCCTCTTATGGATGAAGTTAAACTACTTATTGGCTTTTAAGAGTTCAGATCATATGGTTAGGTCATTTCAGGATGCATGTTTTGCCAAATGTCTAGTACCTACTTATGTCCCTACCTTTCTTTTTCATTTTTCAACCAGTTTATTTCATGTAAATAATTTTTCTGTTTACTAATGCAGTGCATGTTCCCTGTAGAAAATTTGAAAAGGGCAATATCAACAAAAAAATCAGAGGTGAAAATAAATCACCCATAAATAACCTTGAGACAATCTCCAAATAAGAATCCGTATCTAAATGTTTAGACAGAAAAAGACAAGGGTATGGTTTTGTAAATCGAACTATACTACATTTTAACCAGATATTCACTTATCAATAAATATCTTGCTATATCTTTAAATATTATTGGCAAAAACATTTTAGTGGTTATACAACAACTTCTCCTCTGGACATATAATTTATCTATCTAATAGTATTTTTTTGTCAGACGTCTATGTTTCTTCCAAATTTTATCCTAATACACAATTCAAATTTTGACTTGAGGAATATTTTATCAATACATACCTCCACTTTTGTTTTATTTTCTTTAGTTTTTGTTTGTTTTCAATCCTTCACATGATATATTTGCTCAAAATCATCAGTCTGTGTCAATCCACAATGTGAAAAATTGTATTACTATAAATTGAGATGAGATTACACTACAAGGAGCTGGCAATTGGGCCAGGAATTTGGGAATTTCTGAAACTGCCATATTTATTTAGTCTTTCCTTATAGATATTTGACAACTTGGTCTACAATATATATATATTTTCAACCTACTTTATTTAAATTTTATTTCATATATAGTATTTTAAAGTGTCAAAATTGTTTCTGTAATATATTTAAACCCACAAAAATTTTTCTTTGTGTTCATATCTTTGGTTATATTCTTGGCAAAGTACTTTACCATATCAAGATCTATAACTGATATGTATTATGTATATATATATATATATATATATATATCACTTATTTTTCCTTTGGTTCTCTCTACTCTTCTTTTCTTTATTTTACATATCCATCTATACATTGCTTTAAATTATTTCTGAAACAAGACTGTATATAAATACATACTGTATTTCTTAAATCCATAAAACACTGAAATCTGAAAAACAATTAACATATAATAAAAATGACCAATAAGAATATTTAAAATTACAGTTCTCTTTATAATTCTATATAAATATTAACTTAGTGGCTTATAAGCTGAGTCTTATTGTAAGAGCTGTGTAAGTTTCATTAAGTTAAGTGTACCTTGTGGCATCCAAGGTATATAACATGCAAATATACTTTGAAATTGAAAACGTGTTTTCACCTAGACATATTAATTTATGATCTTCATTAAGAGAGAGTGACAAAATTTTATTTAAGCCAAGATAAGCATAACCTTCATAGCAAAGATGATATTTACAAATGTGTGCATTGCTAGCCCTTACTGTAGATATATGTCAGTATTCAGTATTTTTCTACGATGTATGTATATGTAAGAAACCTAGGGAGAAATGAAAAGATCAATAGAATGGCAGATTGAGTCAATCTTTTAATTGGTAACTACCAGGTAACGCTGAAGTTATGGGGTTATTTTTTTTCTTGAGGTACGCGGGCCTCTCACTGTTGTGGCCTCTCTCCCGTTGCGGATCACAAGCTCCAGACGCGCAGGCCCAGTGGCCACGGCTCACCGGCCCAGACGCTCCCGGCATGTGGGATCCCCCCGGACCCGGGCGCGCACCCGCGTCTCCTGCACAGGCCGGCGGACTCTCAAACCACTGAGCCACCAGGGAAGCCCTGTTTTTCTTATTTTAAGTGGGAGTTCAGTCTCTTGAGATGACACCAAGCCCAAAATCCTGCTTCTTCTCTGTGCTTTTGTTTGTTTTAAAATATATATATATATATATATATATATATATATATATATATATATATATATATATCCTGAATTGGACCAAATGGATTATACACTTACATTTAAAAGTCTCCAATTGGTTAATGCCTATACTTAGAATTTTTGGTGCTATAAATTGAGGTATTTGATTTTACTGAAAACTAACTTAACCATTACAGTGGGTAGGAGTTTGCTATAGAGAAAAGAATATGAGTTATAGAGTTAGAAAGAGCTGAGTACACTCTCAGTTAGATAGCTGGCGAGATCTGTAGCTTTGAAAAATTATTCAAGCTCTCTGTTACAGATTTTAACCTATCTAACAAATAGGAGTAATAGTTACCTTACCAAGGCTTACTTTAATGATTAAATTAGATAAATTAAGTAATAATATATAATTTTAAAGCCCCAAGCACCCAGCCCAGAGTATAGTAGGTGCTAAATGGTTACTCATTTATTTTTTTTAAGTACTAAACTTTATTATTAATTTATATATATATATATATATATATATATATGAGAAAGGGAAATAAACTTTGGTTTGGCATTGATATTTTAAGCGTTTCTGGACAAATCAGTTGACAGTAAAACAGATTAAATACTTCTGGTTCAAAGTAGTAGAATAAAATTAGCATTATCTCACATAACACCCAAAATTAGCAAGAAAAATAAAAACTGGAAACATAAACATATCCTGTAATAAAACTATGAGCTGTCTTATGGCTATAATCAATAACATGTGGAAGCATTACCACAAGCAATGACCATCAAAAAAAGTGAAAGAGGATTAAAAACAAAATGTCAATACAGGAACTGTACTCATATACCCCAAAGAATTGAAAGCAGGGACTCAAACAGATACTTGTATACCAATGTTCATAGCAGCATTATTCATAATAGCTAAAAGGTGGAAATAACCCAAGTGTCCATCAGTACTAGAATGAATAAAGAAAATGTGGTGTACACATACAATATAATATTATTCAACCATAAGAAGGAATGAAATTCTGATACATGCTGCAACATGGATGAACCTTGAAAACATTGTGCTAAGTGAAATAAGCTAGATATAAAAGGAAAAATATTGTATGATTCTACCTATATGAGGTATGTAGAATTGGCAAATTTATAGAGAAAGAAAGAGAATAGATGTTACCAGCAGCTGAGGGGAGGGGGAATTGGTGAGTTCCCCCTAAGAATTTTGTACTCAGCCAAATATAATGCAAATGTGAAGGCACAAATATTTTCAACGTGTAAGAAGCAAGAAATCAGAGATGTTATTCTCATGACTCTTTCTTAAAAATAAAAGCACTATAGAACAAATTTACATAACCAAGATGGCAGGGACATTATAGCAGAAGAAATGGTAGTGAACACTAAATATTTGACAGTGGGTCTAATATTAAATAAACTAAGTAATATGCTTGTAAAGTGGAATGTGAGTAGTTTAAGCTGAGACAATACAGAAATTATATTTTTCAAAAAGAAACTAAAAGTGGAAGGAATAGGGATGATGAGAGGGAATATAACCCTGCTGACTTCCTCATATTTATTAACAAAAGGTCCAGAGATACTATGTGAAGTCGATAAATCAATAAGTAGAGGTAAAAATAATGTATCAGTCAGGGTCTCAGCAGGAGGCAGATGACATACTTGAATGGGATAATTGAGAAGAGTTGACAAGTGGATATTTTTTTTTAATGCTGGCAAAGTTAAAGGAAACCAGCTAGAAATGGTAAAATTCCCAGGAGCTAGTAACAGTGAGGAGCTCTTACTACAGATGTGAAAGTAAGGGAGAACCTGTTATATAGTATAGGGTCACTCAATGGGGTTTCCATTGACTGATATACTTGGAAGCCAGAAGGTAACAGAAACTTTTGATTCAGCCCATACCATATGTGTCAGCCTTTCAGGTCACAGAATAGAATGGAGAATTACAGATAGTGGTTCTTGAGAAATGAGTGGAGAATATCCAGTACAAACATACTTAATTAAACAAAGAAAAACACTAAGAAAAATAAGATAATCTGCAAAGAGAAAAGGGAAGAGAGGAAAGGGAAGAGAGTGGAAAGGAGAGGAAGATAGAATTATGATGTCATTTCTTAAGGTGAGAAATCAATAGATACTATCTAAAGAAGTAGAAAATCAAGGTATTATACAGAAATATACATTTAAAGTTAACCATTAGAAGCAAAAAGAAACATTGAACAATAACAGAAGATACAAGTATCCTAAACAAAGCAAAAAGATTACATATGACTTGATCCTAATACAAAATCTAGATCTGTTATATTCAAGAAACAATGTAAAATTGAAAAGACACATACAAACATATAAACATGCACATAGACACAGAGAGAGAGAGTCGGGGGTGGAGAAAGTTATATGGGGTAAATGTAGACAAAAGGAAAGAGGATCACTACCATAATTTTAGACAAGGTTGAATTCAGGAGAAAATAAACATTAAATGAGAAAAGAGTCATTTTGTAATTATAAGACCTCGATTCACAAATAAGCTATGAGTATTAATATCTAAGTGCTAACTAAGATCTTATTAATAAAGCATTAATATGAAAGTTGCAAGAAGAAATAAGACCAAAATCCAGTAGTTCTAAAATTCATCTTTCTCATTCCATGGCTAATCAAGTAGACCAAAGCTACGCTGTAAAATACTTAGTGTGTCAACAAGTTACGCTGTATTTACTATATATGTTCACTGAAGACAAGAAGAAGAAATTAATGATTAAAAAAATAAAAATGCTACTAGTATTTCATTTTATTATTGTTTTTGCATTACTTTTTGATTAACCTAAGAACACACAACTTAAAATTTTCTTATTCAAAATTCTATGCCTTTCTGTTTCTCTAAGTCTTTTGGCTTCCCTCAGTAACGATTACTTTTTAGTATAGATTTTCCTATATATTTTAAAATATATTTTCCTATATTTATTTTTAATTATTTTATTGGTATTGTGAATAGACATATTTTTTCATTATATCTTTTAAATGCTTCTTTTTTTCTGTATATGTAAAAGCTATTGATTTCTTTATGTTATTTTGGTATGCAGACTGAATTTTCTCATTTATATAAAATTTTCAACTGACCCTCTCTGGCCAAAGGGACATGTAGTCTTTACTATTGTTAAGTACAATTGTGTTTTATCTTCACATTTTTATTTTTTAATCATTAATTTCTTTCTCTTATTTTACATGGAATTGTTCAGCTTGTGAAAAGTCATTGATCCAGTTGTGATTTTGTACATTTTTCTGTACATGTGTCATTCTTCACTTTAAGAAGTGAAGTCATGTTTTTCACCTATGAAAATGGCAGAAATATTAAAAGTATTTTGACTAGGGAAGAAGAAGAAAATACTCTCTTGCAGTAATAGTAAGAATGTATATTAGTGCAAACTCCATGGAAGACAATTTTTATTGCATCAAAAATCAAAACTGCAAATGCACACATTCCCCTTCCCCACAAATCTGCTCCCAAGAATATACTCTTCAGATACTCTCACACATGAACAAAATGATGTACGTTCAAAGTTATTCATTTCAGCATTGTTTGTACAAACGGTGTCCGACTTATAATTGTTTGACTTACAATTTTTTGACTTTACAACAGTGGAAAAATGATATGCATTCAGTGGAAACAGTACTTTGAATTTTGAATTTTGATCATTTCTCAGGCTAGCCATCTCACGATGCTGGACAGCGGCAGTACGACAAAGCTTCCAGTCAGCCATGCAGCCACAAGGGTAAAAAACCGATACACTTACAACCAGTCTGTACCCATACAACTATTCTGTTTTTCATTTTCAATACAGTATTCAATAAACTACATCAGATATTCAACACTATATTATAAAATAAGCTTTGTGTTAGATGATTTTGCCCAAATGTAGGTTAATGCGTTTTGAGCACGTTTAAGGTAGGCAGGTCAAGCCATGATAGTAGGTTAAGTGTATTAAATGAATTCTTTTTTTTTTCTTTTGCGGTACGCGGGCCTCTCACTGCTGTGGCCTCTCCCGTTGCGGAGCACAGGCTCCGGGTGCGCAGGCCCAGCGGCCATGGCTCACAGGCCTAGCAGCTCCGCGGCATGTGGGATCTTCCCAGACGGGGGCACGAAGCTGTGTCCCCTGCATCGGCAGGCGGACCCTCAACCACTGCGCCACCAGGGAAACCCTTAAATGAATTCTTGACGTATAATATTTTCAGCTTACGATGAATTTGTTAGGATGTAATCTCATCCTAAATCAAGGAAGATCTGTATTAGTAAGAAATTGAGACAACCTCAAAGGCCATCAATAAACACCTGTTTAAATAAATTATGGCTACAACTATTCAATAGAAAATTATGGGTTATAGAAAAAACATGAGGAAGAAGTTTTTGCACTAAGGAGCAATTCCTAAAATATATATTGTTACATTTCAAAAAAATAGTAAGAAGTAGGAAGACTGAATGGTATCTTTTCATTTATTAAAAAAAGTTTGTAATACATAGGGAAGGGTAGATTAAAAATATGTAACATTTAATTCTTCTAGATGAGGGAATGGGTAAAGAAAAACTAATGTTACATATTAAAAATATGTAACATTTAATGTTTCTAGACAAGGGAATGGGTAAAGAAAAACTAATAGTAGTAATAGGAAGACTTTCTACATTATCCTTTTTTTTTGAATAGGTAAATGTATCACTATTCAAAAATCAAATATGTTACATTAAAATGAAGCATCAATTCATTAGGGAGGAAAATATACATATTCTACCATAGAATAATTGTGAAAAAGAGGGAAGTGAATTTTCTTACCTGGATACTGTACCAATGCCATATTCTAAAGTCATACCTTATGTTATTAAGTGTGAGATTTAATAAATCATTGAAGACATTCAGAGAAGGCAGTTTTATAGTTCCTGCTTGATAGGATATAGAATATCCTGTGAGTATATTTATTGGACTATGTCACTGTCAATTTAAGATCATGTCTACTTCTTTATTCATTACATTGAAAAGAAAATAGATTACCTAACATACGGTCAGTATACACTTGCCTTTCTGTTTTCCAGTTTTTTTTATAATTTAAAAACCTTACTGCAGAGACTTGCTCTTTAGGAGTAGCTGTGTTTGCAAGGTATCTTATATCTGGATGGAAAGTAAAAAAGTGCTTTAGTTCTAACTCTTCTCTGTTTATATTCTTGGATTAACAGCCTTTTGTTATTTCAGCAACATACAGATAGAGTTAATATGGTTGTAATCTAAAAGGTTTTGTTAGAATCAGTTTTTTTTCCCTAATTATAAAGCACATGTGGAGATATTCAAGGAATATCTTCTGTTATCATGGAAATATGTTAAACAGAAAGGCTAACAACTTTATTTCAATGATTTATTAATGTAATATATATTTTTATCTCATTATTTGGCAATATGGTTTGATTTATATCCAGTGGTTAGTCAGGAAAACATTTTATCATTGATACCAAACAGTAATATACTTTGGATCTATAGTTTTTAAAATGGAGAAGTAACTATAACTTTTATTCATTATTTTAAAACAGTGACATGTTTAGTTTTCACATAAATTTTATAACTACATCAAGAAACTGAATGAAGAATTATTTAAGAGTTTGAGAAAATCATTCCACTAAATGCAACCAATATTTATTGAGAATCTAATCTGTCTGCTAGAAACCAAAGGAGGTATAAAAGAACTATTGGGTCATAAAAACCCCTCGACTGGCTTCTAAGGACACAGAACAATAAGATCCAATCTCTACCTAGAGGAAACTAACTTTATTTTGGATATGGGTTACTTAACTGTAAATATATGTAAAGATACATAAAAAATTAAACTTCATGTGAGTTGTATAGACAACAAATACTACATGAGAATACATTAGACACAAGGACATATCAGTCAGGGAGGAAATTGGGAAGCTGCCAGGACTACAGAGAATCCAGAGAGAATTTAGTTTTTTAAATAAAGCTTTTTTTCAATTCCATTCTATAGTTAAGTCTACTATGTTGTATACTATAGAGAATTCATACAGTTGATAAAAAATATTTGTTGAATAAATAACTGAAGTAATTTTCTGCATTTAAGTAGATTACCATCTGCTATGGACACAACATTTTCATAATAAAAAATAAAAATAATAACTACTATAATAGATAGATAGGCAGCAAATAAAGGACTTTTATAGTACTTAGCAATTAGTGAGGAGCAGTTTTTTATTATTTATTTTTATTATTTTATTTTATTTATTATATCACTATTTTGTTTGTTTGTTTTATAAGCATTTGCTATTGAGGTATAAATACCTGGAGGTAGTGGTGTCTTGGAGCCAGCTCCATAACTCTGCCTTAAGTCATAGAGTCTTAAAATATACCATAGAAATCAACAAAGGCCACAAATTAGGACTTATACCCCACCTCCAGAACAAGTGATAAACACAGCACCATAAACACAGTTTAATGTAGCACCCCATTGCCTAGCAGACAGGTGAATATGCATATGAATATACAAATTTACAAGTAAATTTGTAGTTTACTTGGAATTCTTTGGACATAATTTTGCCATCCTAAAATTGGATATTCTCCCAGCCATTTTGCCTGGTTAATTGGTGATGTATAAAGAAAACTACATTATCTAATTTGTACTAATAAGGTTCTTCAGAACTTCTTTATGGGGTCCACATTTATCAGAATAAAATGTGCTTTCCCTTAGGGTTGCAGTTACCAAATGATTAGATAAGAATGGGTAGGCAGGAGACAGAGAGGAGGAGAAGTTAGAAAGAGAAATAATCCTAAAAAATACCTTTCAACAACTCATTCATTAGAAATATAATTATTAAATACAAAACTGGGTACCAGACACTGTTCTAGTTACCGTCGATGCAGTGGTGAACTAAATATACATACTTGGTCCTCATGGAGCCAGTGGCCTTTCCAAGGTGGAGAGGCAGCTGTAAAATATTATGGTTTGTACATATCTTGGTTCTCTACCCCAAGGGGTAGACAGAGAGATACATTATTTTCCAATTTTATTTTAAGCAGAGAGAGGGACTTTCTTTCATGAGATAAAGTGTCTGTTGACCATCAGTTAGTTGCTGGAACCAGAATCATTATGATCTCTTATAATACCTCCCAGGTTCTGTCAATAAATGCCATGAAAATCAGACTTTTTTTTTTTTTTTTTTTGCGGTACGCGGGCCTCTCACTGTTGTGGCCTCTCCCGTTGCGGAGCACAGGCTCCGGACGCACAGGCTCAGCGGCCATGGCTCACGGGCCCAGCTGCTCCGCAGCATGTGGGATCTTCCCGGACCGGGGCACGAACCCGCGTCCCCTGCATCGGCAGGCAGACTCTCAACCACTGCACCACCAGGGAAGCCCAAAGACTTTTTTATTTAAGTTTATTTTTTTTCTTGTTCCTTATGAGTATTTAAGCTACAAGTTGTGAGAGGCTTCACTGGGGACTACAGGACAGGCTAGTTTGCATTCATTGGGCATAACTCCACCATCCTAAAATTGGATATTCTCCAACTTGGAGTCTTCGCTTCTATTTGTAAGAGAGAGCTTTATTTCATGGGATGTTTACAACTTGAACTGCAATATTCATTCATTCAACCAGTGGCTATTGAGCACCTATTGGGTGAATAATTCAGTCCTAAGCTCTAATTATATTTTGCCAGAGAACACTTACCAGTTGTTAAAAAAAAAAAAAAGTACCACACTTGACTATTCCTTTCTACTTTATTTATTAGTATGACTGTATTTTATTTATTTTGCTCAAGCATCATAATTTTCCCTGGAAAACTCTGGTTCTGCATCAGCATGAACCCCTACTCCACTATCTAAGGCAGAAGCATTTTGGATTCTAAACAGACCCTGGAGCCACTTGAGGAAAAGTGTTCTTGAAAGATTGCTATCTTGATACCTTTCACTCACACCCTATGCCAAACTTTTCCTTCTAAAAAGATCGATAATATGATAGTCTCCTAAGATTGCTTCTGATCAAATGTCCCACTAAGTAACTGAAAGGTGCCTCAAATTCCTGTGATACTGGCAATAAAATAAACCAGAAAATTCCTTTGATTTGGTTGATAAAAGTAGATACTTTATTCGCTTGCAGTTTCCCTCACACAATCATTGTAAACTGTGTAATCGGGACGGGGGCAGGTAGGGGTGGTATACTAGAATGTTATTCTACTGGCTGCATCAGTCACATAGGAATACTTTCAATTTTTAACGTCGAGTTTTCTTTTGAAATAAGATTTTTTTGGTATTGTCCTCAACATTAAAGTAAATACTTTTCAAATTTGCAATTAGCAGTAATTTAATAGGAAAACCTGAGATAAGCAATTAAATATCATTTAGGAAAATTAATATACTCATGGTACATTTAATATAACTATATAATTAATTTT
The DNA here is from genome assembly GCF_026419965.1 of Kogia breviceps. Lineage (NCBI taxonomy): Eukaryota > Metazoa > Chordata > Mammalia > Artiodactyla > Physeteridae > Kogia > Kogia breviceps. The sequence continues at coordinate 142,399,874 of NC_081310.1, read as the reverse complement.
TATACTGTAGCCATCAAAAACCAATGCAGTTTCCTTTATATATCCATTTTTAATTAGAAACTTCTTACAACTCAATTGGCAGGTTATCCATTTTCAAATGCCAGATATTATTTGATTAAGCAATTGAATCACTTACTGGTGACATTTTCTTTCCAAATAAAGTTATGAGGATATGCATATGTAACCACATACCATGATTTTAATGAATGCTATACTCAAAATCTTTTTATCAATGTTATAGTTCCAAAATTTTGTATTGAATGATTCTTATCTCTATAGCATATATTTAACCTCTTTAATGTCAGCATGAATTTATTGATTGATTAATTAAATCATTCATTGAAAAGTATTTATTGCTGACTTGACTATATGGCAACATTGTGACAAGGCTACAGATGTTTGAAGGTTGCTATTCTCAAAGATTTTCCATTTCAATGGGGAAAATAGCTATACAAACACATTATATTCAGAATTAAAAAAAAAAAAAAAAAGGTTGCCACAGGAGCAGAGTAGAGATAACAAATTTTAGTTTTGGGTATGGCAAAAGGCTTCATGGGGTAAGTGATATTTAAGTCTTAAAAGTCAAGAAAGAGTTCCACACTGGGAGAAAAGTGCATCTCACACAGAGAGGGGAAAAGGGTATTCCATTCAGAAGGAAATATATGTCCACAGTCATGATTGAGTAGAAGAGTGTGGTGTGTTCCAGAAATTTCAAGTACTGTACTCAGTGTAACTGGATACAGAATGCATGTGAGCAGGATAGCTGGGCAAGGAGGGCTATATGCAGGTGGAAGGAGCTTTGACCTACATCTACAGTATGGGAGGGAGGACACTAAAGAGTATACAATCTTCCCTTGGTATCCACAGGGAATTGGTTCCTGGACCACCCCTTCCTCCTTGAGATACCCAAATCCACAGATGCTCAAGTCCCTTATGTAAAATGGCATAGTATTTGCTTATAACCTATGCACATCCTCCCATATACTTTAAATAAACTCTACATTAGTGATAATGCCTAATACAGTGTAAATGCTATGTAAATGTTGTAAATAAAATGTAAATGTTATGTACATAGTTGCCAGAATGTGGCAAATTCAAGTTTTGCTTTTTGGAACTTTCTGGAAATTTTGAAAATATTTTTATTTGGCAGTTGGTTGAATCATGGAACCTGTGGACAGCTATATAATCCATAATGAAACCAAATTTCCCAGTTTAGCCGCAAAGAGTAGGATGAACTGAGAAGTTGGGTGAGATGAAGTGTAAGGAAGCTGGGCCCATTGCTGTTCTAAGAATGTTGTTGAAAGGCTCTGGGGGCCTGAACCACAGCAATTGTGGCGAAATAAGGACAGGAACAGCAGCCTGAGAAGTATTTAGGAGGTCAATTTAAGATGAGTTCTAATTAGAAGATGAAGTAGATGTTGCATATGCACATGTATACCTATTCATCCAGTCATTTCACAAGTGTCTAGGAGCACGCTTTATGCAAAATACTGTGATGGATCAGTCATAGTCCCTGCTCTTAGCCAAATCACAACCCAGAAATGGAAGAAAGGCATGTTTAAATACCTGAAAGGGAAGTTAAAATATGGCTAATGTCTCACTTGATACATAATGAGAAACTTGATATATAATGTGTAAAAAGAAAAAAACTGGATGCAGAGTGTTGTACATATTACTAGCTCATTATTAAGTGAAATGGAAGATTTTTGTAAGATTTCAAACATTAAGGTATGACCCACAGGCTAATTCATTCTAGGAATGCTAGTTACTGAATTGAATTCAGGGATAGTTTAAAGGTTAAGTGAACATTTTCTATCTTCTAGGAGATGGTGTTATTAAACTTAAAAAAAAAATATATATATATATATATATATATATATATATAAATCTCCCTACCTTGAGAGAGTTTAAAGTGACAGAGAAAATGGGAGGTATTCCAGATTGGGGAAGAAGTATAAGCAAATGAAAAAGTGAAAATGAGATGTTCTGTATGACCAGAATTAAAATTTAACTTTAGTGGAGAGTGGTTCTCAGGAAACATGGATCTTAGTGCTACGAAAGGCAGCTTATTTTAAGACATAATCTATTGACTAGTCAAAAGAAAAGGTAAGGAGAAAAATCAATGTTTATCAGTATTTAGAAACTACTTATCAAAAGGCAATAAAGTGAACGTTTTAAAAAGCACTGGAGGGCTTCCCTGGTGGCGCAGTGGTTGAGAATCCGCCTGCCGATGCAGGGGACACGGGTTTGTGCCCCGGTCTGGGAAGATCCCACATGCCGTGGAGCGGCTGGGCCCATGAGCCATGGCCGCTGAGCCTGCGCGTCCGGAGCCTGTGCTCCACAATGGGAGAGGCCACAACAGTGAGAGGCCCGCGTACCGAAAAAAAATAAAAATAAAAAAATAAAAAGCACTGGATTATACCACTTACTAGATATTGTGAGTTGCTTAAACTTTCTGTACCTAAATTTTATATGTAGAGGTGATAATAATAATACCTACCTTACAGGATTGTTTATAAGTTGATACGTATAAAGTACTCAGAACAGAGCCTGGCACATAGTAAGTGCTCTATAAGTGTTGGCTATTATTGTATACAATATGATAGGCAGTTCTGTATGGTTAAAAGCTCATAGTCCATGGCATATAGCGGGTTTTCAAAAAATATTTGCTTGGAAAAATGAAGGACTACTGAAAAAAGGAAAATGTCAATTTGAATTCCTGCTCTATTATTTATGTTTGTGTGACCCTGGACAATCAGTTAGCTACTCTGTGCTTAATTCACTCATTAATTGATTAAATAAACACTTGTTGAATATCTATTCTGTGCCAGAAACAATAGCAAAGGAGACAGACTTGTTCTTCGTTTTCATAGTTTCCTTTTAGAGAGAGAGCGTCAACCACAAATATGTAAAAATAAGAATTTCAGTTAGTGGTAAGCACCTCAGTTCCCTCATCTGCAAAAGGAATATAGCAATACTTAATTTTTAAAGTCACTGCAATGATTATAAATAATGTGCATAAAAGCATTTGCATAGTTCCTGGCATAGACTATAGGGGAGTATTGAATGACTCATTAGTGGTAGTATTAACAGTGTTCAAATAAATATAGCGTGGTTCCAGCGTTTCAGAAGTTGATGGTCTAGTGCAGTGATCAACAAACTACAACCCTTGGGCTGGCCAACTGTTTTTGTTTTGTAAATAAAGTGTTATTGGAAAATGGCCATGTCCATTTGTTTACATAAGCAGTCTACAGCTGCTTTCTCACTACAGAGGCAGGGTTGAATAATTGTGACAAAGACCATATGGTCCTTAAACCATATTTACTTACACATTTACTATCTGGCCTTTAAGGAAGTTTTCTGACCCTGGTATAATATACTAGTTAGGTGATGTTACAAAAAATTGGCTCTAACATGTATGTGATACACCCAATGATGAATATCAATCTTTAATGTTGTGAAAAGGGAGAGATTGATTGCTCCTAATTGGGGTTATCCTAGGGAAGAAAGCATTTTAACCAGGGTTAGAGGGATAAATAAAAATTCAGGAGATGGAAATGGATGGGAAGAGGACATTCCAGGCAAATTTCTATGAGGAGAAAAGCCTCAATAGAAGCATAGTATGTGATGAGTGCCACATTTCATAAATTACTGGATAGGAGGCTAAGAGGCATGTTAGGAGATGAATGAGAAGTGTTTTGATAACCAGACCAATGTATTTGAACTTCATTTGGTAGGCAATTGAAAGTCACTGAAAATTTCTCAGCACGAGAATGACATAATCAGTATTTTAAAGATATTCATTTGTCAGTTGGTATACAAAATGAATTGAAGCAGAGAAAATGAAAAAAAGTCAGCCATCCGCAAGTGAATTAAAAATTTGCACAGGCGTAAGATAATGAGGGCTAGCACTAGGATGATAGATGAAAAAGAAAAAGATGACCACACATATTGCTGTAGTTACTGTGACAGATTGAGCATGCAGGGTGGAACTGGGGGGAAAGCATGAAAGCTGGTATATGCCACCAGTGTCAATGGTGTGAGAATGGATGAGAATGATGAATGATGTCAAAGGCAGCAGAGAAACCAAGATGAATGTGGACTGAGTAAAGATCAGTGGATTTGGGGAAGTAGGAAGTCAATTGCCTCTAGCGTAATGGTGGCAGATGTGAGATTATGACTTAAAGAGGTAGTGTACTTGAAAAACGAGAAAACAAAAAGTAGTAAGGTGGTGGTAGTAAAACCTGTCTCACCATCACGGAGGGCTTACTATGTGCTAGGTGATGTTTTAAGTACTTCAGTACACTATTTCACTTAAGTTGCGTAATGTCTCTATCAGGAGTCATATTATTATCATTCCCATTTAACAGGTGAGGAAATTAAAACTTAGCATCATTAAATTGCCCCAGGCTTTCACAGTTAATACTGGACTTTGAACTCATGTTGCATGACATCAACACTTTTTGCTTAACCACACAACTGCACTGCACCTCACGGGAAAAATAAGTATGATGAACCAAAGCAATGGTGCTTTTTAAGCTTGTAAATTATTGAAGTATTTTGCTGTCATTTGGTAAGGGTTACATGACTACTATTTAGAATGAAGTCTTCATAGCTGCAAGGAAGGGGTACCTAATTTCTAATTCAACAATTACTTAACAAAAACATACCATAATATTTTTGATATTTTAATTAGTTAGCTTTTCGGTAAGTGTTGAGAAGCAAGTAGCTTCTTTAGGCTGGCCGCATTTGAGGTAAAACAGCAGGATCCTAACTACTGTAAAGGTGGCTTCCAGTGCTCCAGCTTCCTGACAGCAGCAGCTTTGCGTGGGCCAGTTCTGAGTCATTCCTACAGAAGTACAGCCTAGAGCCTGCCAGACCCAGCTCCAGCTCTCCCAGTGATTTTGAAAGCCGCAAATTCCCTCTGTTAATCCTTTTCTACTTAACCTAGCTGCGATGATTTCTGTTATGTGAACCCTAATCTATCCTATACAGTATTGAAGCAGTAAAATTAGCAAGCATGAGATTGACAACACTGAAGTTCCAGGGATTTCTCCAAAATGTCTCTTGTAAGCTTTCCCTGACAAACAAGGGGAGTGCACAATCAGACAAGGGCTGGATTAAAGGAGGTGTTTTCTTAATTGTGTTTGTTTTCCAAATTAACAAATGGGGAGAAAAAGACCAGTGACCAACAGATAAGATTCCTTAGGTTTAAGGATCTCTCTCTCACTCTCCCTTTTTTTAAAAAAAATATTTATTTATTTATTTGGCTGCGCCAGGTCTTAGTTGCAGCACACGGGATCTTCGCACTGGCATGCAGAATCTTTTAGTTGTGGCATGTGGAATCTAGTTCCCTGACCAAGGATTGAATCTGGCCCCCTGCTTTGGGAGCGCAGGGTCTTAGCCACTGGACCACCAGGGAAATCGAGGTTTAAGATCTCTGTCTTTGGAAATAGTTTACTCTTTTATGAAATTGACCAGAATCAAATAGTCCTGATGCCTTCTAGGATTTTAAGGAAACTGTTGCCAAAAAATCTGTCCAGTAGCAGCCTGTGACTGTTCTACCTAAAGAAATCCTTGGGCTCCTGAAGCTTAACAATAGGACCAAGGTGTGAACATTGTGTGATTCCCAGAAGGGTAACCTCTTCAGAGCTTACCTGAGATAGTTGGAGATTTTCTTTGGCTTCTATTTTTGCTCTTGATTTCCAGTTGAATTATATCATCATCTGGTAATACAGTCTGTACTATTTCAAATTTGGAATTAAATGACTTTTTCTTTGAGTTTAATATGTACTCCATTTTTATAACTGTTCCATGGTTGAGTTCCTTTCTTTAACTACATATATCTATAGATCTATATTCATCCAACTTTATTAATTCTTTTGTTAAAAACCCTCTATTCTTACTTACACTATTTTCTATGCAATCTAACATGAGGGAAAAGAGATACATTTCTGTATTTATTATTATCTTTCTATTCATGTAATTCTTGAAGATTTGGCCTTTGGTATTTTGGTGCTATAATATTCAAATATTCATGACAAACTATGTCCTCATTGTGGATTTGCAAGTTACAGTTATAAAGTGGTACTTTCCATATCATTCAATTTGCCTTGAATTTAATTTTGTCTCATGCTATTTAAAGTTTTAAATAGACACTCCGTTGGTGTGATTGAAAATCAAGAAATTTAAGAGATGGTTGATGGACAAAAAGAATCCCCCCCTCACTGGAATATGACTACTACGTTCATATTGCTTCTACATATTTCTGAAGTGAAGGTCCAAGGAAGGAGAGAATCAATGTCAGCCAGTGACAATAGTGAAGCTAATGAGAAAATAAACTTTAGCTTTCATCTTTCATAAAGTACATTAACAGATAACATTAAAGTCTGGGGAAATAATTAAAATTCATTAAAAAAAAAGAACCCCTCACCCATAAGATAGTGTTATTTTTCCTGGTCTTTCCTGGTAAATCTGTTTAATCTGAAATTCTTAGGTAGGAATATGGTCATATCATGCAGGGTTCATAAATTATTTGTATTTGTTTACATATTTTTGTCATTTATATGGGGATAATTTTAGGAATTAGAATTATCTTACTGTACTTTAATTCTCAATATTTAATTCCTTTAAAACCCTAGCTAAAACTTCATTAAGTACTTCTTTCATTAGTTAACATAATATATTCAAGCTTTTTAGTAGGGCTTTTATTGCAGTAAAAATGTGTTATTTTCTACCACACTTAAGATCCAAATAACAGGGACTTCCCTGGTGGTCCAGTGGTTAAGGCTCTGCGCTCTCAAAGAAGGGGAGGTTTAATCCTTGGTCAGGGAACTAGATCTCACAGGCTGCAACTCAGAGCGGGTGCAACCAAATAAATAAATAAACTATTTTTTTAAAAAAAGATCCAAATAACATGCTCGTCATAGCTTTTCTGACTGTATTCTTCAATCTCCTTGGGAATTTAAAAAATGTAATACCATCCACCATCAATGTTCTTAACAGTTCTTAAAGGTCTGAAATAACCACTATAAAGTGAAAATACCTTGAAGGGCAGCCATTCCACAGCCTAAACCAATAGCTATGATTGGGCTTGTTTGAGTAATCGATGCTTATAGCCATCATTTAGATCAAATCTCAGACTCTCCTTTTTTGTATGTGTTATTGAACTTGACCTTTCTTTACATTAATCATGGCATGCTTAGCAATCAGATTAGAAGATATTTTTGGCATTTGAAAAATGTCCTTGTCTCTGAAGAGCACCCCACTGCGAGTACGATAGACCTACTTAATAGAAGCAAAGAGATGTGCAGCAGAGCTGAGAAAAAAATCTTATTTTACACTTTTCTATTTTCTCATGCATATGTTTTTTTTAATTTGTCAAGTTTGTTGTTTTTCATAGCTACTACCTGTTTTTAACAAGTTTTCAGTATTAGTTGTTTTTGTAGTAGTTTCCCTATTCAACCTAGTAAAATCCTAACAATTTTCAAAACCTGAAGATATAACCCCACCCCAGTGAGCCATTCCCAAATACTTCAGACTGATTGACATCTCTTCCTTTAGAACGCCTCTAGTATCTGAGTTTATGGTCAACCCCATGTTCAGGACATAGTCATTTGGTCTAATTTATAAGTTTAATCAGATCCCATCTATTGGTTTTACCTGTTGTTGCAGGTCCTTCTCCTCCTCTTTCAATACCATGTCACCCACCTATCTCTGTCTACTAGTAAACCGTCCCTGTCACCTACTTGGTTTGTTCTCCTTCTAAGTCCATGCCAGCCTCAATGAACAGCTATTTAGGATATTTTTTCTCCTTTTATCCTGATTATCATCACAAAGTTGGCTGTAAAGAGTCTAGAATGAGTCTGGCTATAGCAGTTACCCAGACTCTCTCAGCATTTTATTTATTTATTTATTTATTTGGCTGCACTGGCTCTTAGTTGCAGCATGCAGGATCTTTGTTGCAGCAGGTTGGATCTTCATTTGCGACACGAGAGATCTTTAGTTGCAGCATGTGAACTCTTAGTTGCGGTATGTGGGAACTAGTTCTCTGACCAGTGATGGAACCCAGGCCCCCTGCATTGGGAGCACGGTGTCTTAGCCACTGGACCACCACTTAGCATTTTTAAAAGTCTACTGTTTAATGTGCAAAACTACTGGTTTCACCAAAGTTGTTCTGTGATGCTACTTTTTAAAGTCTTTGCAGCTACATTAACCCTTGGTTCCTTCTTTATGTTCTTCACATATGCCTCTCAAGACTTTACATTCCCACTGCAGAATTTTAGTCATACAATCCTTTGAGAGATTCTCTAGATCATAGGTCACAGTTCAAGGACCTTGGTGCTCAGATATTCTTTCAAACCACATTGGCTCTCCTGACCATATTATCCAGTCTGGCCTCACCCATAATTTTTACTTTCCAAAAGAAAAAACAAAAATTTTATTTCTCTCTCACACATACACTTAAATTTACAACTGCACACAGAAACTGATTGTTGGAAGAGACTAAGAATTAATAAAGTACTTCTAGGATATTAAATATTGCTTCATATCCATGAATGTATTTTATAAAAGTTTAAAAAGTCATTTTTACATAACAATATGTAAAAGTCTAATTCATCAGTTATCTATATAGACACAACCAAGAGTTATCTTGATTTACATATTTCTTATGCAGGTCCTGAAATTTTTTGCCTGTACCATGGCTGCCAAATGTCAACTTTATAAAGGCAAAAGTCATGTCTATTTATATTGTTTTCAATAGCATGAGAACAAGGATTATTGATGATTTATTTTTAAAGAAAGATTGAACTGCCAGGCCTATTGTCATGTTTAATTCCAGTGAGATTCAAAGGTGAGATTGATGATTTCTTGAGAAAATCTTTAAGTTAATCAGCTACATAAGACAACTTTGTCAATCAGTATCTGGATATAATTTGTCCCTGGATTTGTCTCTATACCAGCCATAGCCTCATAGGACCTAAAGTAAAATTAGAGAAAGCAGAGACTGTCTAGCTCGCAGAAAATTGGAAAATTTTATTAACTATTAGAAGTTATAATAACCAATCCAAATTGAAATCAGAGACCGAGATTTCACCAAGTTCTTTGAGTTTCAATATTATAATTTTTCTCCAGTGTTTCTCCAATTCTTATTCTTCCTACTACATCCACCAAACCAGAAGAGAAAATTCTAATATCTAGCTAGTCCTTGTCTTTGATCTGAAATCACATGGTCCATTTTTGATATTCTAACAGCAAGTTCAGCTGTGTGCCCTTAAAGATTTTACATATTATAAATTGAGAAAGCTAAGTTCCCCTCAAAGAACTATAAAATATTTTAGGCAAGAAATAAATGACAAATAGGATTAGTATTTATGTTTTTAATTTTTTAAAATTTATTTATTTATTGGCTGCATTTGGGTCTTCATTGCTACAAACGGAATTTCTCTAGTTGCGGTGAGCATGGGCTACTCTTTGCTGCGGTGCATGGGCTTCTCATTGCGGTGGCTTCTCTTGTTGGGGAGCACAGGCTCTAGGCGCACAGGCTTCAGTAGATGGGGCATGCAGCCTCAGTAGTTGCAGCATGCAGGCCCTAGAAAGTGCAGGCTTCGGTAGTTGTGGTGCGTGAGCTTCAGTAGTTGTGGCGCTCAGTCTCAGTAGCTGTGGCTCACGGGAACGCAGGCTCAGTAGTTGTGGCGCACAGACTTAGTTGCTCTGAGGCATGTGGGATCTTCCCAGATCAGGGCTCAAACCTGTGTCCCCTGCATTGGCAGGCGGGTTCTTAACTACTGCGCCACAGTGGAAGTCCCAGGATCAGTATTTTAAAACAATTAGTTGGCATAACAGGAAAATTTATGGCTATTACACATTGAGGAGATAATGGCACATCTTGGTTATAAATACAGACTTATTTCCTGCCTATCTGCTTAGTACTGTTAGGAAAAAGTAACCAAAAACATATAAATAACATATAAATAAGGCAAAAGAATGCTTGCATATCTTTTCAATGCAAGGTGAGTCTGACTCACCTAATTTAACTGACTCACCTAATTCTTTAAGAGAATGTACCGTTGTTTGACATTGATATTTATTATTTATTAAGAGTTAAGACTGTGAAGTTACATGTGAACTTGGAGATTTCATATGGCAGAAGTGCAAATAATTTCTACTGTAAGAAAGTTAACCCTAAATGTGAACAGTATAACATTTACCAGTTTTTTAAAAATCTAACCCAATAATTCTTCCTAAAATTCTTCTATCAAATATCCTATAAATATCTAGTTCTTAAAATGCCCTTTGAACCGCATTGACTATCATACTGATCCTTCATCAATTAATAAGTCAAATAAATTTTAGACATATGTTCATTCTACATTTGCATGCAGGTCATGATTTGTACCATTTGGAAATAATTTTTTGTTAGTACATTACAATTCTGCTTGAATTCTAGACATCTTTTGCAGTTAATCTTAAGCATTTATGGCAAGTGCTTCTGCAAACTTAACTCATTAATTCTGTGCAGTTTATGAAATGGAAGGATTCTCTAAAGTGATGAAAAGAATACTCCTTCTGTGGGTGTATTTTGTTTTTGTTTAATTTGGCACTAAGCTACTCTGATTTCCTGGGCTTCCCTGTAGAGGACTAATCTTCTCAGAGCAGGATGGAAGTAAGTAGCTGACACTGTCCTCTCAGGTTCAAACTGGATGTTCATTAATGTAGTTTCCAGGCTGCCTCTGACCACCAGCTTCCTGCTGGGCTTCCACCTACTTGCTGTTTCAAATACTGTTTTGTTAACATTTCTTGCCTAAGCAGATTCTTTGATTTTACTTTCTGGATGCTTATCTGTCACTGCATAAATACCTTACTGTTGCTGGTGGTCAATTAACTGGGGTGCTAAAGGAAACTCAAAAGATCATAACACAGTTGTTAGATTCTATTATACTTTGTAAACAGAAAATATTCAATAGAAAACAAAACCATTTAAGGAAATAAATAACAGGTGAATACAGGCTTCTTGCATGAAAATGGTTTTAGAAATAAGCAAATATGTTTATTTTTCTACTTTCAAGATCAAAAAATTTGAGTGTAGACATCAAAGGGTCAATATCACTATTGCAAAAGTCCCCAGGGGTCAGAGAAAACACACTGCCAACATAATGCTGTGGGCACTTGATATGGCCACTGTGCAGACTTCAAAGAGTAAAGAGAGTCTGAAGGATGGTAAACCTGCTCTATTTGCAAGTTCTAAAAATGGTTTCTCAGCCAGCATATTAAAGCTGTAACAAACTTTTCAAAATCCAGTGTAATAATTTACACAGGATAGAAATACATCCTTTTCTGGTATGTTACCTGTGTGTTTTTCTCTTTGCATCACAAACTAAAAGCAATTAATAGTAGACATTTCTCAGCATTTTTCTTTTCCAGGAAAAAATTCCTATTGCTCTTATTTTCATTTCAATGCAGTGCTACAGCCATTTATCTTAAAAGTTAGCTCGTGTAACACAAAATGACTGAATAAAGCATTTTGACTTACTGGAGTAGTTAATTCTGTAAAACCAACTGTAAATTTGATGAAGCAAACTCACTGAGGTTTGGTAGAAAAATTGAGACAATTTTACTTTTTGTTTGTTTGTTTACAAAATTTATTGAATTACCATGGTTCAGGGACCAAAGATATGAACTGTATGTGACACTAAAATAATGAAATGAAATAGTTATATTTTATTTTTTATCAATCAAATCAATATTTTATAGACCAAAGATTTGATTGGCCAAGTTGAACTTTGTTTTTCCAGAATGTAATCAAACCATTTTATGTGTTGGTATGTATCTTAAAAATCCATAGGATGGAATTCCTGAATTTATTCAAGAGATATGACTTTCCAGAATGCAGACCTCTCTGAGGTAACTCAGCAGGAAATCCAGCATCTGCTACAGCAACTGGAGAAATCCCTTGGTTCCCAAACTACATCTGTCTTAATTTCCTGTCCTCCTTTTTGTTAGCTTATTTAACCTGCAATTTTATAATTAAAGTACAATGTTTTCAGCTCACTGAAAATAATCTTATTCAACCTCTCTTCCCTTCACATGGGTCTTGGAGCCCTGGCGGATTTGCAACATCTTACAGGAATCTCTCTCCTTTTCTCTCTCTCTCTCTGAGTTTCAGCATTCTACACAGAATTTTACAAATTAAATGTCTCATCTTATAGCACAAAAGGGAACACAGTGCAACTACTGGAATGATATTTGGGTCAAATAGTTACTGAACTAAACTTGGGTCCACTTGCCTGCATGCAGTAAAGCCAACCTACTGACACCAGGCTGTGGTGAAAGAAAATGCAGTGTTTATTGAAGGTAACAAGCAGGGAGTCCAGGGCAGCTAGTGCTTAAAAGACCCAAGCTCCCTGAAGGCTTGCAAGGAAAGGTTTTTAAAGATAGGGTGAGAAAGGGGGGTTGTGAAGTGTGTGATCAGCTCGGGGACATTCTTCTGATTTGTTGGTGGTGAGGTAATCAGGAATCAACATCATCAACCTCCTGGTTACAACTGGTCTGGGGTTTACATATGTGTTTGTAGGCAGCATACAGTTAACTGCTCCCACCTGGTGAAGTTGTTTCAGTATCTTCAAAACAACTCAGAGGACATGGTTCAGAATATTATCTATAGTCTTTGAAGAGGAACTAAAGGTCCTTGGCTTTGTTTAATGGCTAAAGTATTATTTTGTGTTGCTTGACTGTTCTCTTTTCTTACTGCATTTTCTCACTTCTCAGATTAAATTTACTCTTTGGAACTCAGGGAAGGCCTAGGATGCTACAGTTTTTCTGCAGACAAGAGGCAGGTGGAGGACATGGTGCTGAGGTGGTCTGTTCTGGGAAGGCCCCATAAGGTCCCGCTTGGTTACAAGATGACCTGGGTCTGATTTTTTGGATCAAAAAAAAAAAAAAAAAAAAGAAAGAAAATCTCCCTGAAGGTGTTTGGTAAGGCTTTCCCAACTAACCCTTCACAATGCCAGGCCTGATAAAGAGGAAGCCATAGACCTCCTTTTTAATTCCAAAGACTATACAACCAGAATAAAATCCACATTCTAGCTTTAGTGTGACTTTGTTTATCTTAATTTTTATTCATTAGGCATTGATTTCTTGGTTTAATTCACACAGAGCAATCTTATTTTCCTAATTTAAAGGGTCTTATGGGAAGCATCACAGTGACTTTCATCTACTGACATTAGTGAAATCTTTATATCTCTTCCTTTGAAATTTCTCCCATTTCTTTTTTACTTAGCAAATTCTACTCCATCAAGCAATCACAAAACATTTATCAATTGAATTAATCAGAATTCTTTCAGATATGAATAGTAAAAATCCTATTCAAACTAACTTGAGCAAAAGGAAAAACAAAGGAAATGTATAAATTCTGATGGTAGTCTGCTCTGACTGACTTCTGGGATCCTTCTATAGTAGTTCCCTTTTCCTTTAGGTAAAGGTGGTTATCAAGAAGTACTCAGATCATCAGGAATCTGTCTCTCTCGATTTCTCAGCTCTACTTCTCCCACAATTAGGCTCACACATTCTTGTGGTGGCCCATGACCATTTCAAAATTATATCATCCCAGCTTAGAAAACACGGTGACATAGCATGCTTCTTTCCCAATAATTCTAGCAAACATCCTAGGTCTAACAATTATAGGAAGAGTGTGGGTTTGTTATAGAATGCAAGTTCCTGCACAGTGACGCAAACAAAGTGAAATGTCAGAGTTTGGAGCAAGAGAAAGGTTAATTGCAGAGCCAAGCAAGGAAAATGGGTGGCTCATGTTCAAAAATCTCAAACTCCCTGATGGTTTCTGGGGAGACATTTTTCTAGGCAAAATCTGAAGTGAGGGCTGCAGGGTGTGTGACTTTCTTCTGATTGTTTGATGGTGAGGCAACAGGGCAGTATTCCAGGACTCTCAATCATCAGCCTCTGGTTTTCAACCATTCTGGGGTCTGAGCCTATAGTTACCATCTTCTACATGGGTGGAGGCCTTAGTTCCTATAAAAGAACTCAAAGATATATTGTTATGTATATTCCTTGAGGAGGAACCAGGACCTTGTCCCATGGCTGCACTATTGTTTCTTGACTGCTCCTCCTTAGGTTCTGCATTCCCTCACTTCCTTGATTAACAATCACTAACTGGAGCCTGGGGCAAGTATGTAGGAAGGTCAGTCAAGTGGGTAGGGTGTAGGTGAAGCAGGCACTGGTCAGGCAGGGGATGTACAAAGAGCAAGAGAACAGCCATCTTGAGTGGCCTGACCATACACAGGTATTAGAGCCAGCTATACCATTATCACTTGAACTGAGGGAGTAAGGAAAAGGTATATTCAAATAAAATTCTCTATTCACTTAATAAAAGGAAGCACAGAAGTTTGGCTATAAAAGCAACAAATATAAAACCCAGTCAACTGCTTGGACGGCACATGTACATACAAATGTATACACACACACACACACACACACACACACACACAAACACAAATCTCATCTCATTACCACAATTTAAATAATGCTCATATGTAGTGTGAAATAAAATTCATATCTTATGACAAGACAAGAAAAATTTAAATGAAAAAATCTTCTCTTTCCTTTGGCCTCCTCTTTCCCTCACTGTCCATTGTGTACCTGCATTATGCATCAACCAAGCCTTCCCCATTGGCAGAAATACCTGCTCAATCATAAAGAGCAATATTCTCCTAGCATCAATAAGACAGCTCCTTAAAGATAATATTCCTTCTTGATAAGAGTTCACATGGCACCTAGATCTGGATTATGTAAACTGTCAATAATATGTCATTTGATGTACAGCCTTCTGTCTCAAAAAACTTATATAACTGTGCCTTGACTTCTAACAAGTGGAACAATTCTCAGAGATTTCTAAAATGTTCTTCCCAGGTTATAATCCTCAAATTTGGCTTGAATAAAATTTTCCATTTTTTCTCTGACAGTAGTACAATGCAACTATTTCTCCTATAACTAAAAATGCATGCTCTCTCTTTCCATTAAGACATAACCAAAGGCTCATACAGTTACTGCATCTAATTCCCAATTCATAGTCACTGAATGATGTGCATTACCCCTATAAGGCCCTGATGTTGGATTTTATGCTCTGGAATCCCATATTCTATGAACCCTGAAGGGGATAACTACCATAAAAATACATATTTGAGAAAAAGAAAATTTTGTAGACTGGTATGCAAAGGTACATCCCTTTAGCTACCTACTACTGGTTGGTGAGCATTTAAGAGTAAACAATTGTCTTAATGGTCAAATGATCAAAGGTCTCTATTTTCTGCTCTGGAAAAAAAATCTCCCTTTAAAGTTTAGGTAGGAGGTCAGGTCTTTAATTAACAATGATGGATTAATTTGCCTTGCTTTGAATCAAGCCTCCCATTCAGAAGAGTTGGAGTACCTGGAAACAATATTTTAAAAGCAAATCTATTTTCATTTATCAGAATGCTACCAAGACAAAAGGCTTGTGAGAAAAAGAAAATCCAGAGAGGTGATCCAAAGTCCATACTGCTTTTCCCTGACAGGCCTTGGCTGATTCATAGACAGTTGCTGAGAGGCCGAGAAAGCAGGGCTGTGAAGGTGAGAAACAAAGCAGAGATTTCAGCCATTTCACATGCTGAGGGAATAAACATTGATGAGAGTTTTGTTTCCCAGAGAATTAAAAAATATGAGGGGTGGATAATTAAATTGCCTTTAGTAATTACAGGTGCCAAATATCAACTGCTATCATGTTGCAGTGTTCACATTGCATCAGCTTTAACTTTTTTTTTTTGTTTTTTTTTTTTGCGGTACGCGGGCCTCTCACTGTTGTGGCCTCTCCCATTGTGGAGCACAGGCTCCAGACGCGCAGGCTCAGCAGCCATGGCTCACGGGCCCAGCCGCTCCACGGCATGTGAGATCTTCCTGGACTGGGGCACAAACCCGTGTCCCCTGCAATGGCATGTGGACTCTCAACCACTGCACCAGCAAAGAAGCCCTCTTGTTTTTGGAATTAGTTTCTGTGCGACCTCTGGGTCATAAGTTGCTTATCACTGTTTAGGTCTCTGCAAGACAGGGCCAATAACTTTCAAGAGTATATATGAATTTGTTTGTTTCTTTGTTTTAAATTTATTTATTTTTGGTTGTGTTGGGTGTTTGTTGCTGTGTGCGGGCTTTCTCTAGTTGCAGTGCACGGGCTTCTCATTGCGGTGGCTTCTCTTGTTGCAGAGCACGGGCTCCAGGCGCACAGGCTTCAGTAGTTGCGGTGCATGGGTTCCGTAGTTGTGGCCTGTGGGTTCTAGAGCACAGGCTCAGTAGTTGTGACACACTGCCTTAGCTGCTCCGCGGCATGTGGGATCTTCCCGGACCAGGACTCGAACCCGTTTGGCAGGCAGATTCTTAACCACTGTGCCACCAGGGAAGCCCTTTTTGTTTGTTTTCATTCTTGAAAATATTTTGCTGCTATGCATCTATTCACTCACTATTTGCTGTTGGCAAAACAGAAGACTTAAGAGCACAGACATAGAGCAGACTGCCAGGGTGGAATCCCTGCTGTGGTATGTATTACCTGTGTGACCTTAGGCAAGTGAATTTGCCTGACTGAGTTTCAGTTTTCATATCTTTAAAGTGGGGATAAAAATAGTACTAACATAATAGGAGTTTCTTTGAGGAATAAATGAATTAAAATATACAAATAATTAAACAGTGCTTACCAACCAGTAAGAACTATATAAATGCTTCTTATCATCATCTCATCATTTTCTTCTTTTTCTCCAATCAAGGACCTTCTTTGACACCAGGAAAACAGACTTTCGTTATTTGAGGCCAACCACTTTATTTTGTACAGTCATATATTCCCTTCCAAGGAGCTTCCATTGTGGGTTTTTATACACCTGCCGATTACTCTGGCCATTAGTCCCTTTAGATAGTAGACTTGATCATGATGTGAGAAGCAGAACATGGTCATACAGATTTGGCTGTCAAGATTACTGTGTGTTATTTTTCACTGAGAGTATTTCTGTCCATTAGTGACAAAGAATTCTTGATCCTATTCTTTTTTCTACTTCCACAATGCTATGAGTTTGTCGTAACTATATTCGAGGTAGCAGAACTGCTTCTGAGTTCTTCTGACTACCACTGTTAGGGACACTAATAAGCTCAGGTCCATCCAAAAGACTGGCAGAGACCCAGAGAAATGTATATAGTGTACTGGGAAGATAAAGGTTTATTAATCCTTCTGAACTATAGAGCTAAAACAGTCCTGAAATAGGTAGACAGCTTTGCCAGCTGATGCAATGCTAATATTTTGATGTTACTGCAGGCTTTTGAGGTGTTTTTTTCCTCACTAATTTTGAGTGCCATCAAAGTCAAAACCACTTGTACAATTGTGATGATTCAGTGAAAAGAAATTTTTTTTCTGATTTGAATCACAAAATCTCTTTACAGCTCAAAATGATGAGTGACTGATTGTGCACTCTTATCCATGGAATGTCAATGACATGAAAATCCAAATATACTCTCATCCTTTTATACTTAACAACATTTAATCCTGATTATGTCAAGCTCTTAGACAACTACTTGCCAAGTGAAGAGCTGGAAGAAATTTAAAACCAGTGGATTGGACAAGTATTATTCCTTCATTGCAATTCACGAATTTCAGGTGCCACTATCTTAATCAATCTAGAGGTACTTTTCCATATCCATAAGTGACTAATAACGACTAAAGTAGTTTAAAGCTGATTTTGGTGAAGTTGGATTGATAAAGGACAGAGCATTTGACTTTAAGTCTTTAAAAATTACTGTATCACACAGTTTGGAGTATGCTGTCTATTTGGACATGGGGTATTAAGTGAAATGATGAGTCAATTTTCTCAATACTAATGATGAAGACTCTAGAACGAGTTAATACAATGCAACAAAATTCATTTCATGTTAGGTGCTAATCCAGAACAAAACACATTGTACTGTAACTATACACAAATGATACAGGAAGACAAGAGTACAGCCATTTTGGAAAAGGACATGGGAATGGCCTTGGGCAAAACAGGCCTTGAAAGCTAAAGAACAAAGGTCCTGTGGGCCTGAGTCCCAGAGACAAAAACCAGGCTCCCAGGGATAAAAGATTAACTATCTCTGTTATACTAAGGAGTATACCTAGTTGCCACAAGACAAGAAGCTCAACTGTAAATTTTAACCTTATCTGTTCCTGTGTTTCCTTGCAGAAAATTCTCATGCATTTCTTCCTCCTCTCAGAAGCCCTCGCTATTCCTGATTGCCACAATGGAGCCACCTGCGGTTGATCATAGAAGTCTGACCATTTCTGGAAATTATCAGTGATCATGAGACAAACCCTCCATTTTGTTATAAAAGCAACTTGCCCCTTCTACTTGGAGAGCTTGCACTTTTTTCCTTCATTCTCCCTTGTGCAGAAGCTATCTATCTCTTTTAATAAAAAGCTTTGCTTGCCTAAGAGTCTTGTGGAAACGATATTCATTTCTATGGTATCGCTGCCCAGGAATCTGGAAAGGGCCTGGTAACACAACTACATACAACACATTATTTATAACATATAACAATACAATGTACTGCAAAAGATGGCATTATAACTTGTATAAAGCCTTTAGAACAGGAAACATACAATTCATTTCTCTATTTAAATTGCCTAGTCCAAGGCATTAATAATTTAGAAAGTATTTGGTAAATAGTTTTAAAAAAATATATGAATTAATAAGTGTAAAGGAATTCTACAATATTCACATTTTTAATAGGTGAAGTTTCTGGTAATGAAATGAACATCAGTGTTTTCAGCACACCAATAATCCGCATAATGCTTTGTTTATAGCTATGTTATCCTTTGTTATAAATAATCAAATCACAGTTAGATTCATAAAGTGCCTAATGTCTACCAATAATCAGCCACCTAAAGTTTAGGCCCATGATGCTTTTCTAACTAATGGTTTATTTTTAAATTTCTGTCCTCTTTGGAGATGTTAAAGCATCTGGATTGTGTTTGCTGAATCTGTCAGAGGGAAAACGTGTTTATATTTACTAAAATTTTTGGATATTATTTTCTTGAAATTAATATCCTTATTATTTTTATAACTTGAACTTTACTTGTAAATTTACATACCCAATATTTTTAGTCATAACTGATTTCAATAACCTTTTATAATTATAAAATTAATATATGTTCAATTCCAAAAACTTGGAAAATACAGAGAAGCACAAAGGGAAAAAAAAATCAACAATTCCACTAATTAAATGCCCCATTATAAGTATTTTGTTGTATATACAATTTGTATGTAAATCTTAATACATATGTTTGCCTTTATACATTATGATAATGTAAATGCTGTTTTGTAGTCATTTAGTTTTCTACTTACCATTTTACACAGCAATATTCTTTAACAACATATTTTTTAATGCATATAGTATTATACCGTGGTTTAGTAAATTAATTTTCCATTGTTGGATGTTCAGGTTGCTGTCAAATTTTTAGCATTATTAAATACACTCTCCTGAACATCCTATGTCTAGTTTTGCACAAATATCTGGAAATTTTCTTTTTGGCAGAAATAACCATAACTGAACTGTTGTTTCAAAGGGTGTGTAATATTTTGACCATACTGAAGCTAAAATATTATATTTTAGCTTCCATTGTCTTCTCCCAACTTGATGATAAAAAAGTCTTCCACTGACTTTTTAAAAAACTCATTCATTATAAATTGAATAAGCAATTTTTCTTATCTCACAAAATTTTACAGTCTCTTATGAGTTATAATAAACTCCTCTGATATAAAACAATGTCAATGGGGGCTTCCCTGGTGGCGCAGTGGTTGAGAGTCCGCCTGCCGATGCAGGGGACACAGGTTCGTGCCCCGGTCTGGGAAGATCCCACATGCCACGGAGCGGCTGGGCCCGTGAGCCATGGCCTCTGAGCCTGCGCATCCGGAGCCTGTGCTCCGCAAAGGGAGAGGCCACAACAGTGAGAGGCCCACGTACAGCAAAAAAAAAAAAAAAAACAATGTCAATGGTATAAAGAAATAATTAATATTGTGGTAACATTTAGAACTGATTGTAAAGTGCCTGGAATTTTTCTTAGAACAGCAGATTGGGGCTTCCCTGGTGGCGCAGTGGTTGAGAGTCCGCCTGCCGATGCAGGGGACACGGGTTCGTGCCCTGGTCCGGGAAGATTCCACATGCCGCGGAGCAGCTGACTCTGTGAGCCATGGCTGCTGAGCCTGCGCGTCCGGAGCCTGTGCTCCGCAACAGGAGAGGCCACAGTGGTGAGAGGCCCGCGTACCGAAAAAAAAAAAAAACAAAAAAACAGCAGGCTGTATAGTAAGTACTAACGCACCTAAACCTTGCAAATCCTATGAGGTCAGTACTCTTAATGAGCCCATTTCAAAACAGAAAACTGAGGCACAAAGAGGTTAAGTAATTTGTCTATGGTCATGCAGCTAGTGAGTGACAGACTCGGGATACAAAGCTAAGCACTCTGGCTCCTGAGCCCACAGCATTAACCACCATGTTACACTGCCTCTGAAACAGCGATTGTGATGTGAATAACCTCTTCATTTGCTGATCGCTGATGGACACTGGGCATTCCCTAGAACATATTCAAATGACTCCATAAAATGCTGTCCAATTTTTACAAAGTTATTCCTGACTTTTTTTAGATTAAAATATTTTCAGGTAGAAATAATAGCTATCTATGGCTCCTACTTGATACATAGACTGGTTTTGTGTGTACTGTGTTTAAAATATGGAAAATTGCACATCTTTCTCCTGGCGGGCTGGGGTATCAAGTACAATATTTGAAAAGAAGGAAAAATATGGTCTGACTTTTACTTCAGCAAAGGCATTGCTATTCTTCCTATTAAACCTGTTCAAATGTACTTATTCCTGGTGCCAAGTAGAGCCCTTGAGATCTAGCTCATGTGAAATCTCCAGCTTTGCAAAGGACAGAGAAAGCTTCAAAATTACTGCTGAGAGGAAACTAGATGCTCTATCCTGTTATGCTTATTAGGCTAAATCCTAAAAGAAATGAGACTGTTCCATTCTCTCTTACTACCTGAGACCTTGATTTATTAATTATCCTCACTTTCTTAAATAGTCTGCCAGCCCCACCCTTAAGTTAAGCAATGGAACACCACAGACTTTGGAACTATGAAACTTGACACCATCAGTTAGGAATACTAAAAGGAATTAGAATAACAACACAGTTGTACATTGATTATTTCATAACCAGTCTTGGAGGTAGATAGCTCTATTATCCGCATTTTACAGATGAGGAAGTGGAGGCGTATAAACAGTGTGTAAACTACTTCAGGACACATAGCAAGTGGGTGGCAGTTCATAGACTTGAACCTAAGTCCTCAGACACCAGGGCCCTTTTTCGTAATCACATTACTTGATCTTCTATAGCATGTGGGTGATAAGGATAATAATCACTATCTTACAGAATTTCTGTGAAAATTAATAATATCACAATATCTGGAACGTGATGTACAAATAACAAATGATTAGATTATTGTTGATGACGCTTTGGCTGTTATCACCCCATTAAAAAATATACCTTCTATTCATGTGCAATGTTACATACACCTCAAGAATATGTGTATCCATAATAAAAAAAATACCTACTGTTACCCATTTTAAGAAATAAAATATGTATGAGTACTGCCTTTGAAGACACTATACAATCATGTTACTCTCCCAACACCCCAGAAGAGTTATCTTACTCTGAATTTTTGGGCTTATTATTATTCTCTCTCTCTCTCTCTAAAGCAAGTTGTCATTTATTTAGTATCTGAGTTTTTGTCCCAGGATGCCTTTTCAATTATCTCATCAATAATACTGCTTGAGGAAAATGTCCATTGTGCCGTTTTTACCCCTAAATTTCTTGAGTGGGCATTCTATGCTCACCTCCTTTTCCTCAGCTGAGTTTATTCATCTAGGCTTGCCTCTTATAGATGTAGGAACATGACAGCTAATGGGGAAGAGCAAGAAGCTAGAATCCTGGCTGTAAAGCCAACACTTTAAATATGGTGTCCATAACAGCATGAAGAACTGGAATGGAAGAGATCCCGGAGTCACCTGGTATGGGTTTGTCAAAGTTTCAAAGATGTCTTTGGTTAGTGGGGATATTTGCACCGAGACACAGAGGACTGCAGACCAGAAGGTGTGTTCAGTGATATGAGGGTTCTAATCAGGCACTGGGATTTTGGAGCTGGTCTTGGTTTAGAAGCAGAGCATGCACAGGAGCCTGACTGAGTGTGCAGACCCTGTCGGACTGGCGCTGCCACGGCAGAATTTCTATCTCTACAGGATATGGAGACCAATGAATGGTTAGTCTTATGCCCGGAGCTCATCTAAGGTCCACTGAATGCTGTGAAGGAAATAGGATTCATTCCAGATCCACATGCCAATGAGAATGTGACGACTATAATGCTACCAGATTTTTTTTTTTTTTCTAGATTGTCTAGCTGTTCTCAGCAATTGTCTGTCCTGGACTAAGCTCGAAACTTGAATGTTTCAAGTCTTCTGCCAAGTAGAGCTGGTAAAGGAAACAGTGCATATTCCTGTTCCTGCATCTTCAGTTTCTACTCCTCTCAATCCCTTCCACATGTGGCATTTAACTATGTCAGGCTACCAAATTCTGCCGAACTGTCTTGGTTCTTCAGCTTGTTCTCCTTCACTTCTTTAAAGTATTTGAGAGTGCCAGCCACTCTTTCTTTCTAAATCTCTTTTTCTGTTTTCTTCATTAAAAAATGTATGTCCTGGACTTCCCTGGTGGCTCAGTGGGTAAGTATCTCCTGCCAATGCAGAGGACACAGGTTCGATCCCTGGTCCGGGAAGATCCCACATGCCGTGGAGCAACTAAGCCCGTGAGCCACAACTACTGAGCCTGCACTCTAGAGCCCGCGAGCCACAACTACTGAGCCCGTGTGCCACAACCTCTGAAGCCCGCACACCTAGAGTCCATGCTCCACAACAAGAGAAGCCACTGCAATGAGAAGCCGGTGCACCACAACGAAGAGTAGCCCCCGTTCAGCACAATTAGAGAAAGCCCGCAAGCAGCAATGAAGACCCAATGCAGCCAAAAATAAATTAAAAAAAAAAAAAAATATATATATATATATGTCCTACTTCTGTTATCTCTCTGTATTTTACTTTTTGCTTTAATTTGCTGGTTGCCATTTGATTTTCTTTTCCTAAATATAATTTTGAATGGATCTGTCTTTATATTTCTTTCCTTCTAATTTCTATATCCTCTTCTCTCACCATTTACCCATTCTTATAGTTTCAAACTACTCTCTCATCTCTCTCTTGAATTATTGTTATTTATTTCCAACTTGTCATGCATAACCCTACATGAATATCCTACATTAGTTCCATCTCAATATATCTAAAACTGATCTCATTATCTGTCCTTCCAAAACTTGCTCTTTCTTACATGTCCCCAATCTTTATGAATGGCATCTACATAATCCCCAACACCAAGGCTCAAGATCTTAGTGCAGCAGTTCTTGAAAGAAAAGGTATTCTCTTAATGGGGCATTTTGGACATTTGTGTGGTCTTTTGGGTTGGGGTTGTCATAAAAATTGTGGGTTACCAGTACAATTTCTTTTGTAGGGGCTAGAGATGCTAAACAACCTGTAGATCAGGTTGCCCACATTCCCCCCAAAATTGTTTCACAAGTTGAATGAATTTTAAATGTCCCGCCAGACATTCAGAAAGGTAAAAAAACCCTTTTTTAAAAAAAAAAAATTCCTTCATCCTTGAATCCAACTCTCTTTTACATTAAACATACAGAATATTTGGCAGTTTCAATATATAATGAATTTCCAGAAATTCATACACCATATAAACTGTCCATTTTCCTAAATACTGACAAGAGGTTTTCATCATTACAGAAAATTATATCACTGTTGGCAACACAGCTCATGGTCTTTTTTTTTTTTTTTTTTTTTTTTTTTGTAGTACGCGGGCCTCTCAATGTTGTGGCCTCTCCCATTGCGGAGCACAGGCTCCAGACGCGCAGGCTCAGCGGCCATGGCTCACAGGCCCAGCCGCTCCGTGGCATGTGGGATCTTCCCAGACCAGGGCACAAACACGTGTTCCCTGCATCGGCAGGCGGATTCTCAACCACTGCGCCACCAGGGAAGCCCAAGCTCATGGTCTTTGAGTCTCCAAAATAACTACTGCATAAGTCTGCTTTTGTAGTTGTCATATTCATAGTTATTATTCATATGGGTGCAAAAATTTGTAGAATCAGTTTATTCATTCTTCATTCATTCATCCATTTAAGGCATAACAACTTCCTTATGCTTTCCCAAGGTAATCATGCTGTGGTTTATATACTGAAGTACATTTTGCTAAAATTGTTTTCCTTTAATTTCTCTTGTTATATGTCACATTTAAAGGATTATACTGATTTTGCTTGACAAATGGATGCAGATAATTTTTAGATATCTAGAAATTTTATTTCAGGATAAAGAAAGGAGAGTTGCTAGTATTATTTTTATGTATGTAGACTTGAGAACTGTTGACTTATTCTCTAAATTCTTCCTTTCCCTCATCTACTAACATAAAAATATTTGACTTCTATAAATTTTACTTCATAAATATTCTTAAATATTTTTTGTATATTACCACTGACTATATCTGAATTTATATAGTCAATCTGAATGCTCAGTGGCTTCTTAATTAATCTTCTTTCTTTGAAAGATGTTATAAAATGTTTTAACATATTGTATAAGTCAGACTGACTTAAATTCATATTTTATCTTTTCACTTATTAGCTGAATCTTAATTTTTTATATTAAAAATAACAATTCCTGCCTAGCAATAATGATGCTGTTAGAAATCAGTAGAGCAATATACAATATGTCTAATGCATAATAATAAATATTCATTTAATGTTAGTTTTCTCTCTCAGTTCTAGTACATATATATATTATTATGATCATAACATTCTAAATTATATGTTATCTTGATTACAATATTAAATATTATGGTCAAACCATGTGACATGATGTTAGGCTTAGAAAATACAGCCAACATAATTGCAATATATCTTTTGGTGTGTGCACCAAAGGCCCAGGTGTGTATGTACCCACAGAACAAGCAATTGAGAACTCCTTTAGTAATGGGTATTAAATTACTTCAGGAGATAAATTCTCATTACTTCTTCAATAATATTGCAGATACATTTGATGCTGGTTATGAACAAAATTTTCTTTCCCATCTAAGTTTCCATTTCTACTGGATGTCAAGAAGTTACTTATTTACAGCTTACATTTATTTTTATGAAGTGTATTTACATTCAATTTCTGTTCACCTGAAATGGAAATATGAGGTAGTTATCAGGAAGCAGGACTTTTCCTGTCTCTTTATAAATGAAACATTTCTGAAAATTAATGTGGTACCCTAAGTTAACAGCAGTAATTTGAATGCCGGCATGGCTGCTACTTTAAGGAATAGGGAACATAAGTTGTTTTTATTACTATCATTATTTGTAAAGCCTATTTTGGAAGATTGCTTATTTCCTCCAGTTTGGACTTCCTTATTTTAAATATTCACCTGCAAAATAAGTTGTCAGAAGGTTAATTTAAAACTGCCACTCTGGCCAATTTTCTGAGATGACTTTCTTAAATGTCAATAGATAAGCTCATTTATATCAGGAATATTCCCAAAAGGAGATCAGAAACAGCTATAGAAAAAAAGAAGTGAGTCAAGTTTGGGGCATTAAGGTCAGTGGGAAAAACTTGCCTTTAGCGAATTTTAAGGAACTGGATATACCTACAGAAAATATACAGAGCAAGTCCAGTGGGTTTCAGGCTAAAGGGAAATTATAATAGAAAATTGGATCTATGAACAGTGTATTAATTTGCTAAGGCTGCTGAAATGAAATACCATAACCTGGGTGGTTTGAGAAACAGAAATTTATTGTCTCACAGCTCTGGAGACTAGAAATCCATAGTCAAGATATCAGCCTTTGGTTCCTTCTGAAGCCTATGAAGAAAATCTCTTTTATGCCTCCCTCTAAGCTTCTGGTGGTTTGCAGGTAATCTATGGTGTTCCTTATTTTATAGAAGCATCATCCTGATCTCTGCCTTCATCTTCACGTGACGTTCTCACTGTGTGTATATGTCTCTGTGTCCAAATTTTCCCTTTTTATGGGACTCCAGTCATATTGGAATAGGGCTCACCCTAATATTTCATCTTAACTATTTACATCTGCAACAACCCTACTTTCAAATAAGATCATATTCTGAAGTACTATGGGTTAGGACTTAAGCATATGAATTTTGAAGGGACATAATTCAACCTATAACAAACAGGATTGACAACCACTAGAAAGTGTAAATTTTTGGGTAAATAGGATAGACTACATTTTTTTTCTTTTTCATTTCCTTGAGATAATTGACTGTTTAAGTGAAAAAAACATTTTCTTATGAGGTTTATAATATTTATACATGTAAAATATATGACAAAAATAGAACATCCAATGAGAGCACAAATGGAGTTTTAGTGTTGTAAGGTGCATTTTAAAAACATATCTAGTGTGAAGTATACAATATTAACTCTAGGAAGACTTGAGAAATCAAAGATACATATTGGAATACATAGAATAGTAATAAAAATGAAAAACTCATTAGGAGAATTAAAATAGGATACTCAAAAATATTCATTTAATTGAATAGAAGGCAAAAAAAGAAGGAACAAAGAGGAAAAAAAATAGAACAAAAAAATACACCTAGCAAAATTTTATAATTAAAGCAAACAATGTAAAAGTTACATTAAATATACTGAATTAATCATTTTAATTAAAAGCCACAAATGCACTACCCAACTATATGCTGTCTACAAGAGATACATTTTAAACATAAAGTCACAGATAGGTAAATAAATAGAAAATATATGCCATGCAAAGAAAGCAATTGTGGCTATATTAAGATTAGATGAAGTCTACATCAAAACAAGAATTATTATCAGATATGTATATATATATATATATATATACACACATATGTACATATAAACATATATGTATACATATATGCATACACACACATACTTCTTGTCTCTCACTTTCTATGTGTATATAGAAATATATATGTATAACAGACTTCAAAATACATGAAGCAAGAAATGACAGAAATAGAGAAAAAAAATCCACAATCATGGCTGGAGATCTAAATCTGATTGATATGGAATACTTCACTAACAACTAATGACTACAGAATACACATTCTTTTTAATGAACATGGAACATCACCAAGACAGATCACCTATTGGGCCATAAAATATTTATCATGAATTTGAAAATATTGATTCTTGCAGAAGAGTTTGACCATAAGATAATTAAATTAGTAATTAATAAATAAAGATATCTGGGATAACTGGAAAATCTTCAATTATTTATAAAGTAAACAACATATTTTACATGAACCCAGGGTGAATAAAGAAATGACAAGGGAAATTAGAATATATATCAAACTGAATGATAATGAAAATACAATATATCAAAATTCATGGTAAACAGCTAAAGCAGTGCTAAGAGGAAACTATTACAGCTCTAACTGCTTATATTAGCAAAGAAGAAAGGTTTAAATTCAATATTATAATTGTCCATCATAAGAAGCTAGAAAAAGCAAGGACATTTAAATGAAGATAAATGGAAACATGAAAAATAAATATAAAAATATGAAAAATAAAAAAATGAAGAAAATAAGTGATGTACAAAACAGACATAATAGAGGAGAATAACAAAGGCAAAAGTTGGTCCTTTGATAAAATTAATACAATTAATAAAACCCTAGCTATACTGATAAAGAGCAAAAGAGAAAAAATACAAATTAGCAATACCAAGAATAAAATTGGGATATCTCTACAGTTCCTACAGATAATAAAAGGATAATAAGCAAATATTATGAATGACATAAAGCCAATGAATTTGATGATTTAGATAAAATGAACAAATTCTTTGAACCACATAACTCACAAAAACTGGTACAAGATGTTGAAATAGAATAGCAATTATATGTTAAAAGATTTCATTATCAAAACCTTCCCAAAATAACAACACTTCATGCCCAGAAGATATTTTTGTGAATTCTATCAAGTTTTTAAGGAAGGAAAAATAACAATCTTCACAATATATTTTAGAAGATAGAAGATGAGGGAACACTTCCCAATTTGTTTATGAGCCCAGTATATCTCCGATACCAAAACCTAGCAAAAACATTTTAAGGATTTTAAGGAAAGAAAAATACAGACTAATACCTTTAATGAACATTGCTGTGAACTTTCTTCATATATACTAGCTATTCAAATCTAAAAACAAATAAAATTATATCAAGAACAAGCTGGCTTTATCACAGTTATGCAACTTTGGTTTAACATTTAAATATCAACAAATCTAATTCACCACATTAACAGGATAAACTCTCCAAAACAGGAGCATCTCAACAGTAGCCTAAAAAAAAGGGGGGGGGCAAACCAACGACAATGACAACAGGCTTGGTAGTTATGGGGAGGAATAAATGCCTACGTGTATAATCTCCTGTGTAACACAGAGCCTGGCATGCAGAAGTGCTTCACTGATGTCAATAGTTGCTGTTATTAAATGTGCTGAAGCAGTTTGCTATCGTCCTTGTTTTAACGTGACTTTCAGAACAAAAGTGTATATATTTCATCAAGGACCAAGTTTCAAAGGAGCTAATGAGAAGAGTGAGCGGCAGTTTAATTCTGAGAGGTGTGGAAGACAACTTCTCTGATTCATGGATACTGGCCTCCAGCTCAGAGGAGTCTGTAGTTCCGCCTCATCCTCACAGCAGCAGCCAATACTTTTACACTGATTATTATGTGCTGGGCCAGAAAGCATGGAGAATATGCTTAGCTCAGTGCCTGGCAAATTGCATTAGCTGAATCTGAATTTACCTCAAGAGCCCATCAATGACTGACTACTTAGGAGACATGAACTAAAGAAAGAAAAAAGACTAGTGAAGTTAAAAAATAAAAAAAGACAAGTAGGAACTCTAATAAGAATTTGCAGAAGAGCAGGATGAAAATTATGTCTTCCATTTTACACTTAACAAGGGACTTTCATAAATATTATCTCAGATCTTTATTTGTTTATGCTAAACTGATTTAAAGTAGAATTTTTGAAAGTCTTCAATATGCTAATGTGGATTACAAATCTCCAAAAGCTGACATATAGTTATACTTTTCTGTCCAAACAATATTAACTTCCTAAAGGACCAGAGTGCTGCAGAGTACAGTTTATAAAATGCTGCACTGAAAAGTTGTGAGATCTTTAAGAGTATAATGTTTCAATTAAATCTGTATCTTCAGAACCAAGCATGAAATCTGGTGTTCAATGAATGTTTCTTTATTTACTTTTTCCATTTATTATATTCTTGCTTTGCAGATGAAAAATAGATGTTCAGAGAAGATAAATTATTTGCCTAAATCAATCAGTCAGTGACAGAGATGGGATTTGATTCTTACCTGCAGTCTTCTGCTGTGTGAACTCAAGTAGTTAGGCTCCAAGCTGCAGGTAAACAGAGGGATTCATGGGGCAGAAATGGTATCAAATTGGTGGTTGGCAAATATATGATCTTGTGGTGATGCTACCCTGGGCAGGGTGATTTAGAGCAAATTATGTAATGTTTCTGGGCTTTATGTGCTTCCTTTGCTATGAAACAGAGGAGCAATTAGATTAATGATTTTTTGAAATACCCAATACCTCTAAAATTCTCTAACTTGATCTGAATGTGAAGGAATGACAGAATATAAATGGGTAAAGAAGGTGAACAAGATAGTTTCAGGTATCTGCGGAGCAACTTGACACTTCAAAGTTAGTATCCATTGACAGACACCCCCTAAAACTGAGCACATCACCAGTCATCTTGTTTTATTAATATATATATTATTTTGGCCATGCCGCTAAGCATGCGGGATCTTAGTTCCCCAACCAGAGACTGAACCCGTGCCCCCTGTAGTGGAAGCATGGAGTCCTAACCATTGGACTGCCAGGGAAGTCCCTCTTGTTTTATTAATATTGTTTTTTTAAAAAAAAATCTGTTCATTATTACTACTATTGTAAATAATAATAATAATTGCTTAAGTTAGAAGAGGGTTTTCCTTTCTCAAAATTGTTTCCTCATTTGTTTCCCATCTTAATCTTTGCTTACTTTAGGGCAGAAAGCGAAGGCAGACATATCTGGCTGTATCTACACTATTAGGACAAATGGAGAATTTTCATATGTTCCCCCAATAAGCAAAGTTCAGAGTCAAGGTCTGCTGACTTCCAGCCTTATGTTCCTTTTTCAAGATTGTTTTTTCCTTTCTCTCACTAATATTTTAAAATATTTTTCTTCCAGATTTAGATTTCTCACCTTTAATTTTGCTCAGGGATCATGATCTCTATACAACTGGAGCCAGAGCTTCTTATTTCCTTTCGGCCCTGGGGCTTTCTTCTTTAACTACAGATGATTAGAACATCTCTCTGCTTCTCAGGATGGTCCTTGTAAAACCACTGTAAACTCAAACTTCAAATCTCCTTTTATGAAAATGTCTCAAACCTCAAATCACAAAGGTATTTATTATACCTTGAACTATGCTAGAGATTTAATAATTCACTCTTTAAACATAGTTTTCATACAAGTTATTTTTATCTCTTCACAGCAGAGTAAAAAATGTATTTTAGGTTGCAGATTTGTTTGCCAGGTATTAAGGGTGAAGATGGTGTCAACAGAGGAATATAACTACTAAATGCCTAATATATTAGTTAACAAAAATATGTTAGTTAACAAAATGTGAAATAATTCTTAAATGATTTATCTTAAATGAACAAAACCATGCTTTTTATTTGGTAGCATTTATTCTTTAACAAAATATTAGTAGAGTACCATCTTTTGCCAGAATCTGTGCTACGTTCTTGTTGATTTAAAGATAAGCAAGACAAGAAGAAAAACAGAAACAATTGTTAGCCTCAAAGTCTTCATAATCTAATAAGAAGAGAAAAGAGACAAAATTTCATATTATTTCAGATTGTTAGATTCCAAGTGAAAATAACTCTAATATATGTCGGCAGAAGATGCTATGGCAACAAAAGAAGGCACCTCCTGAATGTCAGGGTCAGTTCACAGAAGTGATGCTTGAGTTGAATTCTAAAGTATGGATGGGGGAGATGATAATTCCAGGCATGTTTCAGCATATGGAAAGAGCATATCATTTTATGGGAAATAGATATTCTTTATTATGACTAGATTACCAGTCATTTGGAAAAGTAGTACTTGTTAAAGATAGAAGTAAAGTAAATCATAAAGGGCATTGCATGCCAAAAGAATTTCTATTTTATGAGACATTTGAGAAAAATCTCTCCGGTGATTGTGTGAAGGAAGTTGGCTTGAATGGATTAAAAAGAGTAAGTGAAGGATTTTCCCAAATTGTGAACATGAACAGAAAGGTAGTTACTTTGAAAAAGGAAAATTTGGGAGAACAGAAGTTCTCTTTTAGACATGATATTAAACATCCAAGTGGAAGTATAGAAAGTTGGATACACAAGTCTGGAATTTTAAGGGACATTTCTAGGCTGAATTATAAATTTTGATTTCATCAGCGTATGGGTAAGATTTAAAACCAAGGACTAGTGAAATCACCTACAGGAAAATATAAATGGAAATATCTTCCAGTAATTTACCTGGGAATATATATGAGAGAGATGGTTGTTTGGGGAAAATAATTGCTGTTAGAGACGATCGTGCCTCTTTCCTTCCTTTCTCTTATTTATTGTAATCCAAGAATGAATCTGGTGCTAGAACAAGATGACTTCTTGTTCCAAGTCATGCAAACATTCCTCTGTAAAAATGAAGGTATTACTTAAATTTGGGAACACTATTTTCTGCGTTTGAGATTGCGAAGCAGATAAAATGCTAGCTAACCTTGATGAGTGTGGACTACTGTTCCTCTTCCTCTTCCACCTGGGTACCTTGAGTGGTAAACAAAGGATCTGCTCCTTCAGCATCAGGATCAGGACCTGTCTCCTTTTAACTGGGCTCTCTCTTCTTCCTATGTGAGGCCAAGGACTACTTCCTTAACCTGGGAAAAACCTGAGGCAAGCAGCTTAGACGTTCTTTTTCTAATGAATTTAATTTTGCTGATTCAGAGATTTTTTTTTTTTTTTTTTTCTGGCCACACCACATGGCATGCGGGATCTTAGTTCCCTGACCAGGGATCCAACCCGCCCCCCTGCATTGGGAACACGGAGTCTTAACCACTGGACCGTCAGGGAAGTCCCTGATTCAGAGATATTAATGTAAGGAACCATACCTGATATGGAAATAAAGCTTCATAATGCTATTAATGGAATGTTACATTGCTAAGTGTTTTTCTATGACCATGATTTTTCATTTTTGATGCCAATGTTATCAGACATCTCTCAATCTTTTTCTATTTTCTCTAGGATATGAAGGTTAGTCATCAATTTCTGAAGACATGAATATAGTGTATAAGAATGTATTCTGATTAGTCATATATTAATTGTCTTAAGAAAGTCTGTTTTATCTAGCTTAGATCCCACTCTGTACCCTCAACTGATCGATCTGACCGAAGCAAAAGGAGTGTTTCTGATTGATCAACCCAGGAAGGATGCACGGTTCATACCATGAGTGAAAACTCTTCTGGGGGAGGGGTGGAGACAAAGTGAGTTTTTATCACACAAAGGCTGAAAGGGCAGTCATAACAATAGATGTTTTCTTAAAAATGACTGAGGAATGGAGTAATCTTGATTTATTCGCTTCTGGTTGCTAACAACATCATTGCTTTGCTATTCTTTTGTTTCATGGATAAATAAAACAGTAACACCTACCATGTTCAAGTTATAAAGAATTCAAAAAGTTGCATGGTTATTCATGTAAATGAAGCATGCTGCTTTTGACAATTCCCTGGGAAAAAGCTCGTTAATATGAACAAAACAAATATATGTAGGGTACAAATTACCCAACCATTTAAACCTCCTCATTGTATGTGTTTATAGATAATAATGGAAATCTTCTCAGGATTCCTGTACTTAGTGTTGTTATAATTTTATAGATGAAGTTAAAATTCAGAGAGTGTATTGTATTCACCAAACGTTCTGGGAATAAGTAAGAAAACTAAAACTCAAAACAAGAGTTTCCCCAAGGATTCATACGTAGCTAGGGGGGAAAATGAGATTTCAGCGTGTTAATCAATACAAACACAATCATGGAAGACTTTCTGGGTAGTATTTTCCAAATTATTAATGAATTTTGACATACTCAATAAAGCCTCCACTAGCTCCATAATCCTTTTTGAGACCTTCTCTCTGACCTTTACTTTTCTTCCAGTTGTTTCAATTAGCAAGTAAATTTTGCCAAATAAAGATGCCAGTGTCCTTGAGCCCATCCACTCCTGGCCCAGAATCTTCACTGTTTTCCACTCAGTGAAAAGAAACAAAGGCAAGCTCTTTTTTTTTTTTTTTTTTTTTTTTTTTTGGTCTTGATCATACCAGGCTAGAGAGGGCAGGTCAAGAACTAAAAACTTACACTCACCTGTATGGGCAGGCCAACCAACCAAGTTAAATGAGAGGGTATTGTGGAAACACAGTAAAAATGAAACCAGAAGAGGTTTAATCTTATAAAATATATACATATATCTTTATTGTCACTCTAAGAATTTGGTTTATTTGATAGCTTGGATAAATATTTATGTACTCCGCATTCTGCATTTGAATTTAACATAAAATCAGTTTAAAATATTCCTGATTGTGACACAGCTGACAAATTGAATACTAAATAGGATCACTGCTGTAAGGCAAAGCATTCTGCTGGTTTGCTTTAGGTAAAATGATATTCTCATATGAGTACCCACAACATCAAATATATCAACTTTTTACCAAAAGGCCAGATTGGAAGACTTCCATTTTCTAATTACTCTTCTCCAAAAAGCCAAATAGAATTACAGTAAATCCAGGAAATATTACAGCCATTGTAATTGCAAACATTAAAGGGTAGAAAAAAAACATTCTCTTCTTCTCAAATAATAATGTCTTGCATGTATATGAAGCTTTGCCATTTTTAACTTGCTTTGACATGAAAACTCCTATTTGAGTTTCTTTCAGTAAACACTCTACGTTGTAGATGACTATACTGAATCAGCCACCTAAAATTATACAGCTAGGGTGAGGTGAGACTAGAGCCTGCATTTGATGTCTGTACTATTTCTTAGTTTAGGGGGTCTTCAGCTACATTGAATTTTTAAAATTGTTTTCAGAGTATGACACTGCAAATTATAACTTTTTTGACAAATTAATACACCAGCTTACTGTCAGGACTAAATTTTTCTTAAAGTTGCTCCATTATTCAAACCCCAGAGATTATTTTTTCTATTGCAATAACAGGGTTTGAAAATTCCGCTTTTGCTGTCTTTTTCCTGTTAGAAAAGAATAGAAAGAAGAGAAAAATAGAGTGAATAAAGGATAGCAGGAAGGGAGAAAGAAAGAAATAAGGAAAGGAAGAAAGAAAAAGAAGGGAGGGAGGGAGGGAAGAAGGAAGGAAGGAAGGAAAAGAAAGAAAGAGAAAGAAAGAAAAAGAAAGAAAGAAAGGAAGGAAGGAAGAAAGGAGAGAGGCAGTTAGGAAGGAATTGTGAAATTGTTCAGATTGATCATTTCATCAATATTAAATGCAAATTACCCAAAAGATGAAAAGTCTGTCTTTCTTTACTATTTAAAATGGGAAGCAGTTAGTCTGTAGCTGTTTTATGACACATGAAAACAGTCAGCAAGCCCTTGAGCAGGCTCTTTGTCGGCACCAATTCCCTAAAGCACCTAGAAATTATTTTCAGACAAAATCCAAGCACTTTATTTCATTATTTATAGGTTTAAAAAATATTACATGTATGACATGCAAATAAATGTTCTTCTCCAGTTCACTAATTTGACAATAAAAGCCTTGTGATTCTATTAGCAAAACATTCCCAAGCTGGTGGATAGAGGTCTTGGGGAATAGTACAGATGCTTGCTTATCCAACTGATCTTGCTTATAAATTAAGAAGCTGTTGAAGCACACTAATTATTTAATAGGCATAGCTACTTCAATGGAAAGGGAGAGATAGTCTCTAGACTCTTCAATTAAGTATAGTTTGAGTTTGAGGAAACTTTATGTTAAAAAGTAAAAGTTTCCTCCATCTACCACAATATGGCTGTGATACAATTACTTTGCAGCATTTTGAAATTATAGAATTTTTAACAGAGACCTAATGCATTTTTTAGAACTTGAAACTTTTATCCTATGTAATTTTCATAGCAGTACTTATCATTAGTAGTTACCACTAGTAAAGTGTGTTGCTACAGTCCTGTTTTCTAAGGCACAATATAGTATGATAAAAAAGGGGGAGAAAACAGGTAAAAAAGTTGAATTATGGTAACTTTGTTTATTTAGCATGTTGTTTAAAATGCTCTATGTATGAGAAAGTGTGATTTCCAATTATTAAATGAACTTCTGTGGTCCAGGGTTATACAGACACATTATCGAAGGTGAGAGAAAGATCCACAGACTAAGAAAATAAAAACCAATGTTCAGGTAAGGACCATATTTTTCAGGAAACTCATTTATTTATTCTTTCATCCATCAGCTATGTATTAAGCTCTTAATCCATCGAAAGCACTGTGCTTGATGTCTATGGCACCTGGCAATCCCAGTCTCCTTGTAGGGTGGCCATATGTAGTGGGAAGAGCCGTGGCTTTAGGACCTGAAAACCAGAGATTACTTCTATCCTTTATTAGCTGGGTACTCAGGCATACATTACTTAATCATTCCTGAGACTTTTTTATTTGCAAACCAGAAGTTTAACAGATGCATTATGAGTTCATGAGAATTAATTGAGATACTGTCTATAAATACCTGGTAGATCATCTGATTCAGAATCCAACAGTTCTTCAATTCCCTGTGCTGAAACAGGCGAAACTGAGGATAATTACATACTGATAAAATTCCTTTCATTTGACTTTTCCTCTACCAGATAATGAGTTTCTTAGGTGATCAAAGAATACAGCTCTGTAAGTGGATGTAGATTTTTGAGGAAATCTGAAAAATTTTCGCATGTGAATTAATCAAATAAAGCTGGAGACCTGGGTGAGTGGAATCATAGAAGTATTTTATGTAAAGGTGAGCACTGAAATAATTTAGAAACCTCAAAGTCTTTATTTTACAAGGATAAATAGATAAAAATTACTCATTTATTTGTGTAAAATACTTTACTGTTAAACATACCTTAAGTTTGGAGAGCTTTAAAACACATATTCAAATTTAAAGACTATTAACTAAAGGAATAACTGGAGACCCACAACCCAAGTTAAGAGATATCATTTTAGGAGCTTCATCTATGTCCCCTGAGTGTATCTCAGTCACACTAGTCCCATTCACCTCAAGAGGAAACCACCATTCTTATTTTTGTACTAATCAGCTCCTTGAATTTCTCTATCATTTTTGCCACATATATAGGTGGCTGTAAAGAATATATAATTAGTGTTGCCTATTTTAAAATTTTTTAAATGATGGAATTATACTGTTTGTGGTTCTGTGATATATTCCTCCCAATATTATGTTTTTGGGAATTAGATTAACCCAGTGCATAGCTGTAGTCAATTTATTTTCATTGCTGAATATTATCATACTGTATGAATTTAGCACAATTTTTAATGTATTCTACAACTGATCAGCATTTAAAATGTTAAAATTTATTTTCTATCGCAAACAATCCTGCCTTGTAAATTACCTTCTTCTGTACTGGTGCAGGATTTTCCGAGCTTTACTAGACACTGGCGAACTGTCTTCCAGAGTGTTTGCCACAATTTTCAGTTGATGAACAGCGGATGAAAGTTCTCATTGCCCCGCACCCTGACAACACAGAGTGCTGTAAAACAATGTGTTACAGAGACAGCAATGTGTAATTCTGTGGTTGCTAATGAGCTTGAGCATCTTTCTGTGTATTCAAAGGTCATTCATATACCTCTTCTATGAAATGTCTGTGCTTTTTGCTCAATTTTAATTTTTTTTTTCTTCTTGATTGATTAGTGGGGTAATTATTCTTTATTGGTTATATATGTTGTGAGAATTTTCTCAGTTCCTAGCTTGTATTTTGTGGTCTTTATGGTATTTGTGATGATCAGAAGTTATTTTAATCTAGTAATATATTTTCCCAGTCTGTTTTAAATGATTTGCATTTTCTGTTTTCTGTTTAATAAACTTTTCCTTGCCCTGAGGTTGTAAAAAATGTCCTGTAATAATTATAGAGGTTTTCATTCCCATTTAAATATTTATTCTATCTGGAATTGATTCTTGAATGATGTAGAGAGTTAATTTGACATTTTTTTCCCCAAGTGGATAAACAATAATTCAAAACCATTTATTTCCATTGATCTGCTCTGACAACTGTGTCATAAGTTAAATTATATTTTCATATACAGATATGACCATTTATGGACTTTCTATTCTGTTCCATTTTTCTAGAATTCTATCCTTAAGCCAATGCTATACTATTAAAATAATTTTAGTTTCATAGTAATTTTTTATAGTAAAGAAAATCTTCTTCAGGGCTATGTTTGACACTTTATACCTTCAAATAATTTAAAAACTTAGTTGTAAATTTCCACAAAGATCCTGTGGGAATACTGGTCCATGGAGAGGGGTCATTTTTAGTATAGTGAATCTAAAGATATGAACACCTCTCCATATTTAGGTTTTCTAATAATATCTTCAGATAAATATTACAATCTTCTTCATAAAAATCTTAAACTATTTTTTTATTCCTAAATATCATGTTTTTCTTCCCTATATGTAGTAAATGGTTTATTTTAGATTACATTTTCTAATCAATCATTGTTTTTATCTTGAATATTGGCTTAATACCCATTATCCTTTTTTAAAATTAATTCTAATATTTTTATCTGTGGATTCATTATTTTTAATAGCAATCATATCGTCTGCAACGTCTGCAATATTGATTTTTCCTTTTTCTTTCTAATCGTTATACTTTTGTTTCTTTTACTTTTTTTTTTTTTTTTTTTTTTTTTTTGTGGAACTGCAGCAGGCTTAAGGTAAGCCAAGATTGTTTTAATGAAGATCAGGGTAGCATAACAAAACTTAATATGCAGCAACTATAATGTACAGAGTTTAGTACTGGCTCAAGAGTAGAAAAACAGACGAATGGAAAAAACACAGACTACAGAAGTAGGATTATTCATGCTTAGATGATTTATGATAAGAGTGACCCTGCAGAGCAGTGGGTAAGTATGGACTTTTTAATAAATGGTCTATGCAAATTGTATATCTGAATGGGAAAAAAAGAATTTTAACCTTACCTCATACCATATACTAACATCAATCCCAAATGTATTGAAAATCTAAATGTGAAAGACAATAAAAATAATGTTTCTATAACAAAGAAGACTATCTTCATAACTTGGAATATACAGACTTTTATTCCAAATAAATAAGTCTGTTTAACAGACTTGTTATATATTTGTGGTTCAAATATTAAATCCCCTATAAAAATCATCAAAGGCACAATCATTAAAATCCAATTAGTCAGAATACTTAACTCAATACTTTATCTTTAAATATAATACGCACTCTAGATGTTTTTGTTGGTCTCCTATATCAGCTTAAGGAAGAGCCTGTATTTATTTTTTATGTTTTTGCTCTATTTTGGGGGTCCTGAATGAATATATATATTTTTTTAATGACCAGTCCTTACAAATGGCCGGAACCGAGGCCATACCCAGCTCTCTTATTATCTCTTCCATCGCATTCCCTATACCTCGCTCCCACCCACCACTCCAGGCGCGCAGGACACTGCAAAAGGCGCGTCTACTTTAGTGCTATCGTTTGTTGAATCCTCTACCCTTTTCCCAAAATATCTACCAACGTTACACTTTCCTCCTTCATTTTGGGGTTATTACTAGAAAGTCCTCTTCTCTGTAATGCATTCCCCAGACACCCCACCTAAAACTGCAGTTCTCACCGTCACCCCTCTGACATGTCCTGTCTTCCTCACTTTATCTTTGCCGTTGGAGTCTACTGGTACTGTGTTACATGCATGTTTTGTCTATTTAGTTTCTTATTAAGGAGAATTTTCCTCCTGAGTATGCTTTCACAAATCAGTCAGCTGAGAAATTACTTTAGAGGCAAATAGGCTTGATTCTTTCTCCTCTATTAAATGCTTAGTATCATTCTAGGTAAGCTTTCTGTGTATTCTTTGTTAAAAGGGAAAACTACTTCAACAAACTTTCAGTAACATCCTCATATCTTGGATTATTTATCTATGGAACTTTGCATCAATATCTTCTGATCATGTTTTCTCCTACTAGGCACAAAGTCTGAATCATGGTTTTAATTTGTTTTTGACATTTTATCTACGAGATGACTCTAAATTATGAAAGAATACAGAAATAATTTCTTTCCCAGTTAAAAAATGATATATAGAATAATAAAAAGGTTTATTTAACCATGAATCAGATTGATCAGAACCATGTTTTTATGGCTACCAGGATTCTTGAACAAAGAGATAAAATAAGCAGATTACTGAATGTTGTGGTCTCAGGGCATTTGGTTTTCTTTTGGGTATCTTACAGGTGATAACATTTGTCTTTCACTTAAAATGGAGAAAAGGTGTTGAATTTTCATTTATTTGTGAGGTAGTTGTATTGTGGTAGACAAAGGCACACATAATGGCTTTGTGTGGCCATTGGGTTGTTGTTGGTAGTTTGACTACAGAAGAAAGGACTGGCTGAATCTTAAGCAGACAAGTTTCAGACTGTGGCCAGTACTGCAAACTGGCTTGTGAACTCTCTTCCAAACCACTCCATTTGCTAAAGGCTTCTCAGTGTGGTCAGGACTAGAGTGAGACAAGTGAGGTGTCCAGTCCTCCATATTTAAGAATGCATTCACTCTAAGGCTTGTGCAAGTACAGGACTGGCACCTTAGAATGAGTGCCACCTTAAACTCTGTGCCCTGGATGTCTCTCTTGCTTCACCCTCGTCTCAATCCTGCCTCCCAAACTCCCTGACAGCTCAGTTCCACCTATGACCTAGCTTCTGATAAGCCAATATACACCCTTATGAGATTTGGAAGTAACAAGTGATGCACAGTCCCCCTCCTGGGAATTATTCTGTTTCTACTGGCTCACAAGGAGGAGGAGTGTGGATTTTCCTTATTAGCTTTATCAGAGGTTCCATTAGCTGTTCCCCACATTTGCAGGCATTTAGAAGGAGAAGGCAAGGAACCTGCAGAACATCCATTTTACTGGAATGAAACATATTTGCGATAATATGCTCCTGAAGCTAGTAGTTGGCGTGGTTCTCATTTATTTCATAACTAGAGCTGAGGTGGTCAGCCCTTAGAGCTGAGAGTTTGGTGAGAACATCTTGACCTTCAGACTTGAGCAGAGCTGGATTGATCCTGGAGCGAGGAGTTAGAGGAACAGCTCCCTGACTCCTAAGAATCCTGATTAGAAGGCAGCAGCTCCCCTAGTGGCCATTCTATGATGGCGTTCTGGAAGTAATCTTCCATCCTTCGATCTGCAGCTGGTCCTCTAACCCTTCCACAATGTTCTTAGTACACCACTTATTTTCTGCTTATCTGATACTTGCAACAGACCCTTGACTGATATGAACAGGGAATAAATGTTTTATTCTAAAGGAAAAGAAAGACTGAAATAAGTTTTCTGGTATAAAACCAGGATTGACTATAAATAGATGTTTACTCAGGAAACATTTACTTATGTATATATTTATATTTAATCATTCACCATGTTAAATATATGGAAAATAGTTTGAACTGATAGGGAAAGAATTCACTTTGAGTCATGCTGATCAATTAATTAATCAATAATTATGTTTCAAGCATGCGATTAGAACTTTAGCGATTGAGATGAGAGATACAAAAATGACAAAACTTATTCCCTAAAAAACCTGTAATTCTTGCCATTTTTAAGAAAATAAAGAAATTGCAAATGATGCAAACATGACTGCCCTCCAAGAAGGCAAGAAGTATCTGTAAGGTCTAATATATCATGATTCAGAGTATTCATATTCAATGTTATCTGATTGAATATGTTAATAATTATAAAGAAAGAGTTCATCAATTGAAAGTGACCAGGGATTGGTCTGCCACAGCCGAATAGTAAAGGAAGAGTCACAAAGGGAAGATTGTCCACTTCACAGAAACACTGGCCACCAGCGAGGAGCCTCAGGAAAGCGCCTTATAGTACTCCTAACTTCTATCCCATTGGAAAGACCATTCTCATTATCACAAATTATTCTCATTATCTTGACAAATTATTTTAGCTTGATTCCAATTCTTCCAATGCCTCTTACTGTATTTTCATGCCCACCAAGTGATATTTTAATTATGTCCTAGAGGAAATGGAATGACAATGTTCACCTTTTGTTTTCTTACAGTAGTTATACTTCTCATAACAAGCTATTCTGTTGGTAATCTTACTCTATTCATCACTTTTAAACTCACTTTATGGGGATCTGTTGCTACAAAATATATTACTTCTTGATAGCTTTATAAAACTAAGTTTGGAGACTGTAAACACTGAGGGTTACAGCCTGGACTACAGAAAATTTACAAATGCCAAACTGTGATGCCTCTCCTCAGATGATGAATGCATCTTTCCACAGGAAACAGGCACAAACCAGACATTACAAGACCACAAGCAGAGTTAAAAGATTTTGTTTGCTTGTTTGTTTTTGTTTCTTACAACAACTTTTACTTTTCCAAGAGCATAAGAAAGTGATTCCTGGAGTTCCTGTTCTACTTATTCACCCATTTCATCTGAACTTCTGGAGTTTTAAAGCTATGTCCAAACTCCTTTATTTTCTTGTAAAAGTATATTGAAATTTAATCCAAATTATTCATGCTATCTTAAGGTAGGATATCCATGCTATATTATATTTGCTATAGAATTTATTATTCTAGACTTAAGCTCCTGACTGCTTCCCTGTGGTGGCTTTAACATTAAATCATGAATACTTTAAAATGAAATTTAATTTAAACTTAACACATGTCATATTTCTTTTTAAGCACACACAGCTTCATGAATAGTAAATGGTTTATAAATGCTCCTTGAT
This sequence comes from Kogia breviceps, assembly GCF_026419965.1. Lineage (NCBI taxonomy): Eukaryota > Metazoa > Chordata > Mammalia > Artiodactyla > Physeteridae > Kogia > Kogia breviceps. The sequence continues at coordinate 142,357,683 of NC_081310.1, read as the reverse complement.
AGTGATGAAACACGGTTATTTTAACAAGAATAATATATAAATTATGTCTTTTCATTATTTTCTTCTGTAGACAAATTTGAGGAAAATTAATAGCATTCTACATCATTTAATCTCTTTATCTCTTTTAAAAATTGACCACGGTAATTTTGATTCGATTTTGAATTCAATTATGACTTAGAGTTTGTAGACAAACATTTCACCAGCCCTGTAGAATATGACTAATCTTAGACCCTTTATTTAGAACAAATTATCATCCTAGTCTTCAAATTTCTGATGCAATAATAACATCTCTAAGCTTTTGTCATGGTGGGTAAAAAGTGCTTTTATATCTATTATCGATTTGGCTTTAGCTTGACAAGCAAACTTGTTAGGTAGGCTGGAGTAGGGTTATTCATTATTTCTATCATACAGTTGTAGGAAATGAGGCTCAGAGGATATACTGGATTGGTTAAAGTCACCCAGTTACTTAGTAATAGACCAATTATGAATTGAGGGTTTTTTCCCTCTTAAAACAACTTTATTTAGGTATAATTTATAAACAATACAATTAATTCATTTGAAGTATACAATTTGGTGATTTTTGAAAATTTCATACCCCCATGAAACACCACAATCAAGATACACAACACTGACATCAGCCCAGTAAGTTCCCAGTGCTTCTTTGCAATCAATTCCCCATCACAACCAGGCATGGCCCTAGGCAATCCCTGATATGTTTTCAGGCCCTAGAGATTGCTTTTGCTTTTCCTAAAATTCACATAAATGAAATCATGCAGTATGTACATTTCTGTGTCTAGCTTCTTTTGCTAAGACACAATTTGAGATTCATTCATGTTGCTGGGTGTATCATTATGAACTGAGATCTCTGAATGCTAGGTAATTATTATTCCCAAGGGACTGTCTTATAATGCTTCTTATCTTCATCCCAGCTTTAAATAGTCTTAGTTTTTCATTCAACTGGGCTATTAAAATAATCTCCTCACAAATTTGAGTCTCCAGCCCATCAGCCATACTGTTTAAGAGAACTCTTTCCAAAATACAACTCTTTCAGATTCTTTTGCTTACAGCAGTAGTCCTCAAGATATTTCATGGAAACTAAAGGGGTGATGAGAGCAAGTTGGGCCAGCTCTGTCTGCTTCCCGACTCACCCCTCTATCTTCAGGCAGAGCAAGCCAACATTTTACCTCTTTTATATATTGGATTTCCACATAAATTTTTTTTTCTTCACATAAACTTTTAATTGCAGTGAAAAAAAGAAGTTCTGTGCTTTAAAATACCGAAAGTAGCTAATCTACAGAATAAATCCATCCTCCGGACATTCACTGCCCCTCCAATCTGTGTCTCATCCTGAATCCCCCCTTCAATCATTTTTCTTCCACCCACAGGTATTATCTGTTTTCAGACCACACACTGTGCCTGTAACTCATCAGGCTCTTTTACTCTCGAGCCTTTGCTCCAGCTGTTACATTTGCCTGGGGAGTTTTCTACTCTCAATTTTGACCCATACAGCAAACACACATTTATCACTCGAGACTTTAAGCTCTAGGTGCACCTTATTCATGAAGTTTCTCTGACTTCATCCCCTAATATGCAACCTACTTGTGACACCACAATTTCCTAAACTTATCACAAATACTGTGCTAAGAAAATAGTTTTTCCTACACATGCCTATTTTCCAGTAATTATTTCTTACCCGTTATATATATTTACCTTGGAAGTAGCCATTTTATACAACTTTGACATGACCCAGTGGTCCCAGTTCATTGATATGGAGTGATTCATAACCCAACTTAGGCCAATCAGAGACTCTTCCCCACTTGCTGCCACTTGAACAGTCCATTAGTTCAGGATGGGTGTATGGTCCACTCATAGTTCACAGTCCCCATTTTTGCTTAAGCTAGCTCAAGCTGAGACTTTGTTATTTGTGACCAAAAAAAAAGCATCCTAAAAGCATATAAAAACTGAAGTGCATTTATTTGTTTTTTTCAAATCTGCATTTTTTTTCCTTGACTGCATTCGTGGTCTTTATATCTCTAACCCAGTGCCTGGTACAAAATAGATATTTAATAAATGTTTAAGGAGTGAATGAACAAAAAGATGAATGAAGAAAAGGTACCTGTAGAATATAATCATCAAGATGAATTTATTAGCTTGAATAATCAAGCTAATTTATTTAGTAATTGAAACTAGAAGCAACTAGACATAAAACGCACAGAAAAACTGTGGAATGGAATTTAACATTAAGAATATTACAAAATAAAGGTACAAACAAGTGGCTGGAGAAAGATCAAATCAGAGAATAAAGTTCAAGATTTTGAAATTTCAAACTGCCGTAGGGTCTGACACTTAAACCTTGCAGAGACACATTCTTTAATTAAACAATTTTCATATATTACAATTGCAGATAGTAGTCTTGAGGAAGCCCCAAGAGAATGAACAGAAATCATGGATGTAAGCATATTCACAGCTTGGAAGAAAGTGGGAAAATCACACCATCAGCCTTTGTTCCTTAACATAAGCAGGTGAGGTGTGCATGTTCATTCCTTTCTGGCTAGTAGGTAATAGAACCCTGGTTAACAAAGCATGGCATCTTCAGAAGGAAATGATTTAGAGAAATAATAAAGATCACTTGAATTCTAGACTTTATATGTTATTAAAGCATCCATATAAATAATAATATGTAGAATGAATTTTCTTTATTTTACCACGAATCTTTACTGGGTGCCTGAAGAGTACCAGATACTGAGTATTCAAAACCAATATAACAAAGACCCTATCCTTGAATACAGAGCAATTGCATGGGGGACATACGCAGAGAAAGAAATTTATGACACAACATGGTAAAGTGCTGTAAAATGGTATGAATAAAGTGCAGCAGAGATAACCTTAAACTCCACCAAAGAAGACTGTTGAAGAGCTTAGTAAAAAAATGAAAGAATATGACCTATCCTGAAAGTACAAGTTTTGACCACTATTCACTTCTCTTCTGCTAAGTGTAGCAAGTTTTATTGGCTCTTCCCCACATGCATATTTCATTGAGTAATATATCTACTAAGGAGTGTTAAAGAGAAAGGGCAATTTGCTAAACGGAATAGAATCAGATTGGGGGAATTACTTAGGTCCTATTATTTATTGCCAGCATAAGTATTCGTGTGCTTGATTATCTACAAGGTACTTATTCTTATGAACTTAAAAAAATAAGGATAATTGATAATTCTCTCCTCACATATGTGAGATACACTGATATTATGTATAGGTGGGATTGACCCTACAATAGAGGAGGATGGGGGGCTATTGATTTGATTTGAGGAATACAGGGTCTTACTTGCTTAAAAATGTTACCTTCCCTCTGGGCTGCCTTTGCATGAATTTCTTATGAAGTGAGTTATATTTTTTGATTGAGACATTTCCTTCAGAAGGTCACTCAGACCATGCATATGAACTGACTGGAAAAGGCATGCTAGCAATGGCTATGGTGCTAATGTGTCAATAAGTGTCCCGGCGCAAGAAAGATATGAAGGAATAGGTCACAAAATTGTTAAGATTTGCTGGAAACGAGGAAAATAAGAGGGTCTTGAATATGAGAAGCCATTCCAGAATGGCAGATTCAGTAAAAACAAAAACAAAAGCATTTCAGTTGGAACAAAATAGGGAAATCAAGCTCAGAGGAACAGAGAAGCACAAACCATTCAGACTAAAAAGAACACATTTTGTTTACTTCACTATTTTTATTGCATGCATTACCTTTATAACCAATGTAATTTATGCATCTTTAGTGTATATATATATATATATACTTATACATATATATATATATATATAGAGAGAGAGAGAGAGAGAGTGCAAGAAAGAGCAAGAGAGTGCTTTTAAAGTAAATCTGTACACTTATTGGAGATATTGCTATTGACTCCCTACCTGTGTCAGACTGTATTGCAGGACGTGGAGATATGATGGTGATAAGAATGACCCAGTTCCTTGTATCTTAAAGATCCTACGGTCTATTGGAAGACACAGGCAAATATAGGAAAATATCTTCTATGATAGGAAATATACTGGAACTATGGGAGCATTAAGGAGAACTTAAGTCTAATGTGAGGGGTTAAGAAGAGCTTCCAAAACAGTGATTTCTAAGCTGAGCTATAGAGCATGGGCAAGAATAAGCTGGGTGAGCCCAGGAGAAGGAGAAGGAAGGGAGAAGGCAGAAAGGGCAACATGTGTAAACACTTAGCAAGAAGAAAGAGAATATCAAATTCAGGAATCTGAGACATTTTTGTGGCTAAAGTTCAGAGTGTGGAGAGGGAATATTAAAAGATGAGTGTATTAGGATTCTTTTGGAGCAAGGTAGAGATACACATTGTTTCTAGCTTAAACAAGTAACGGAATGATTATATTTATAAGCCTAATGTGATATCTCATGAACCCACATGTCAAGGAACTCCTTGGTCCCAAGAAAGGAGTGAATTCAGAACTATAATGGTATTAGGATTCCCTTTACATCATTTGTCTTTGCTCTACTCTCTGGGTTGGCTTCATTCTCCATGCTCACAGCTGACACTGTCTCTAATTGATAGGCTATAATTTTGTCTTTCTTTGCTTTTCATAGTGGATACTCATGACATTTTTGCTTAGTCCCTGACATTATACTGAAAGAACTCCTTATACAGTTGTAGTCGTGGTCCCCAGTAGTCACTTTGTAACTGATTGACTGATAAAGAAATAGGTAGTTGGCTCAAGATAAGGCGATAAGAACATTTTCCTGGCTAGTCTCTTGCATGGAGATAATTTAAGCTTGGTTGATACAAGATCAACATATCACCATGATGAGTAGAAGGATCTCTTTCAGGATAAGGCAAGGGGCTAAGCAAATACCTCTGTAGGTATACATTACAAAATAGTTGAGTATTGAGGAATTTGGACTTTAGTATACAAAAATATGAGCTCATCAAAGGCTGAAATTCTTCAGTTGATAAGCACAAATATTTCTTGAACTAGAATTTCCGTTTGTTTGCAAGCTGTCAGGAGAAAATTCACTACGAAAGCATGATGCATTTCTTACACAGATGAGTCCTTTGATGCATGTGAGTCTCTGCAGGTCTGAAGACCTGAGCAACTCTCATGAAAGACCACATTTGTCTCCCCAGAGCTCCCCATGGTTTCATGATGCTTTAGACTCAAAGTAAGATAGAAGAAGTAGTGGGTGGGAGCAGGTGCCGTTCAAGAATTTCCTTCACTTTTGGCATTTTGTTTTCTGATCAAATGAGATTTGCCTGTATTTACTTTGGATAAAATCCTGCCATTTTCTCCCAAACCCCATCATCTGCATTTAACAGGCTGTGTACAGTAGAAGTACTGATCCTTGTCATAGGGCAGATCACATGTCATATGAACAGTGCAGTGTGGTGACAGGCAAACAAGTAAATGCTTTGACAAAGCATGGAATGGTACAGACTATCTGGGTAGCCCTTTATTCCTATTGGCATGTTTTAGAAAAATGGTTTTAAAAACTCCTGGATCTTGCCATACTGAGAGTAAAGCAGTCTTGCTGAGATTTTGTTCCTTGTATTATTCAAGAAGAATAACTACTGTCTTTTATTTATTAAGTACATATTATATTCCAAGTGCTTTATGTAATCATACATTAATATGACTCTTTCTTACTGAGATTTGGTTGAGATCCCAACCAAACACATTCATGCATGCACAGACACACACAGCCAGTACTTTTACTACTGGGTGACCATCTAAGACAAACCTTAGAAGCATAAGACAAGCATTTTATTATGCTCACAGATTCTGTGGGTCAGAAATATATATACAACATATGATCACTCAATTGACTCCAGGGCTAGGGTTGACTCAAAAACTGTGAGCCAAAATCTTCTAAAGTCTCTTTCACACACACGTCTGACACTTGGGCTGAGAGGACTCAAATAGTAGAACTGAAAACTGAAATTGCTGAGTGTGCCCTCTCTAGGTGGCTTGGCTTCCTCACAGCATGGCTGCCTCAGGGGATTTAGACTACGTATATGGAGGCTCAGGGATTCCAATGTAAGTGTTTCAGGAAGCAAGGCAGAAGCTACATCATCTTTTATGACACAGCATCAAAAGTCACACAGTGGGGCTTCCCTGGTGGCGCAGTGGTTGAGAATCCGCCTGCCGATGCAGGGGACACGGGTTCGTGCCCCGGTCCGGGAAGATCCCACATGCCGCAGAGCGGCTGGGCCCGTGAGCCGTGGCCACTGAGCCTGTGCGTCCAGAGCCTGCACTCCGCAATGGGAGAGGCCACAACAGTGAGAGGCCTGCGTACCACAAAAAAAAAAAAAAAAAAAAAAAAGTCACACAGTGTTTCTTTTCCCATATTCTATTGATCAAAGCCTGTGTGCATTCAACAGGAGTAGACATAGACCCTCCTTTTAATGGGCATCATAATTTTGGGGGCTATGTTTTCAAAAAGCCAAGGCATCAGATTGCCTAGGCATGGCATGCTTAAAATTGTAAAAATGGTATTGAAATTCTTAGCTCACCACCCTTTTTGGGGATAAATAACATATGTGAGGAATTAGCAAACATTAGGATTGCTTTGGAAAAATTGTCAGTATGTCCTATATTCCACTTCTTGATGTCAACCACGGTGAAAAACAGGGCATGGGAGGAGATTACTTTGCTCTTGCCTGAGAGGAAGAGAGTCTTAAGAATTTGGAGAGTCTGGTATGCAACTCCTGCAATTTGAAGGATGCAGTGACTACTATCTGATTCATGCCTAAGATGCCTAAAGGCTAGCAGCTTTGACTAGCTGAAGTAGCCTATAGCAGCAGAATAAAAAAGTCTTCACTGAAAGCAAGCCAAACTTTTAGAGTTTTCCTGTGTGATTTCCATGTGTCAGAAAGAGGATAGCCATGAATTGTCCTGAAAATGACTCTATGTCAATCTGCTTCCTCCAAAGACTAAAGCAACCTTGATATAAAGAAGCTAGAGGCAAAAGCTAGAGGGGGATAGATGCGGCCAGCTGGAGATTGTCACATGCACCAACGAGCTAAAATCAGAGATCCATAGAAGTGACAAAGGAAATAAGTAAACGGCTTTGGACATCCACCACATCTAGTGGATGTCACTGAAACATTAAAAGTACAAGTAAGACCTCCTTTGTTCCATACCTTTCTTACCATCTATTGTGTCACAAAATAACTACCTGGCATTGGAAGATGTGAAGAGAAAATAAGAATGGAAGCGTTCCCAGCCTATCCCCACTAGGGGATAAAGGGAAAGAAAAGTTTTTAATTGAATGAGAATTCAATGTTTCAAATGTTTATGGACTGTTCTGTTATTAAAACCTGGGAAAAGAAAATATCCTTTGAATACCTGATGATGACTAACTGTTTTATGATATCTGTTGAAATTTTATGCAGGATTGAAGATAATCAAACCCCAGAAAATAAGGTAGTTTGTAGGAGCAATTGTTGGGAGATAAGCATGCAGCATGCTTGCTTTCTAACTTTTTCAAGTATTTCATTAAGAGTGATTCATATATTTTAAATTTTATTTAACTCTCATAATAACTCTAATAAGGTAGGAAATATTACTCCTTGAAGCAGACAAAAGGTGGCCATAAACTCTCTGACATTTCTTTCAACAAGAGATGAAGTCTGTGTGTCCTCACCTTGAATGTAGGTTGTCTCTGTGATTTCTAAGATGAAAAAACTCAGCAGAAGTGGTGCTCTACCAGTTTCTAAGACTGAGGCCTTAAGAGACTGATGAGGGCTTCCATTTCCTTTCCCTTAAAACCTCTCTCTAGAACCCTAAACCACAATGAAGAAGTCGAATTACCCTGAGGGTATCATGTTACAGTGCCCACATGTAGGTGCTCCAATCATCTAAGCCTAGCTGAGTCCAAACATCCCCCACACAAGGTGTCAGACAAGGGGGTGAAGCCATTTAGGACCCTCCAGGCCAGACAATCTCCCAAATGAATAACACATGGGTGACCTCAGCCAACACTTCATGGAGCAGAGAAACTGTCCAGCTGAGCCATGCCCAAATTAGTGATTCTCAACAACATGAGGTGTAATGAAATATTATCATTAAAGCCGCTGAGTTTTAGAGTAATTTGTACACAGTGATAAATAGCCAGAATATCCCCATTTTATAGATGAGGAGACTGAGGTTCAGAAAGGTCAAGATTTTTCCCAAAAAACATATATAACAAATGGTAAAAAACATTCAAATTTTAGATTGTTTTAGACTCCAAATTCTTTTCACTATGCCATGCTACCTCAAAGCCAAATGTTAGATTGACTAGGAAATATTTATTTTTATGTCACTCCTTATTTATTCTACATATAGAAACAGCAACAATAATAACAAAGTAGAATTATTACATCTAGGAAATTGGGATGGACTTCAAGTACTATTAGGACTATATTTTCTTTTTAAAGCTTAATAATAATCCGTTGGATTAATCTATTTTATAGGTCAGTTTAACTGACAGATAAGTCTGCTGCTTTGTGTAATTGGTGTAATCGTACCTAATTTGCTGGTACAACATAAGTCCTTCTCATTTATCTATTAACTGTATATCCCCTTGAAGAAATTTTGTACATATGCATGTGTGCATATATACAATCACTAATTTATTCATTTATTCATCCATCCATTCATTTGCTTCTCCCTTGCTGCTTAATTTTTCATGGCTATAGGACTGGTTTCCATAATTAGATAAAAACTAAGGAACAGACATAGGGTTTTACATTTTTTTCCAACCCTTAGATTTTAATGTGTGATGCACAGAATGGCCCCAAGTTGGATTTCAGGGATTTTTAACACCCTTAAATTTTATGCAAAATGTATTAATTTTCAGATATGCATTTTTTAACATCTTTATTGGAGTATAATTGTTTTACAACAGTGTGTTCATTTCTGCTTTATAACAAAGTGAATCAGCTATACATATACATATATCTCCATATCTCCTCCCTCTTGCATCTCCCTCCCACCCTCCCTATCCCACCCCTCTAGGTGGTCACAAAGCAGTGAGCTGATCTAAAGTGCTCAAAACTTTTATGCATTCTCAAATCTAATTTTTTTTTAAAATTAAGACTCACTGCTCTTGAGCACTTGGCAGAATAGGGGGCTAATAGTAAATTCACAGTATATCTTGGTGATTTACCTTCTGGTTTAGAACAAGATCTCCCCTTAATATTCATGAAATTAACAGCAAATGTATGACATTGGGACTCTACTAGACTAAATTCAAATTCAAATTTTTAAAAAAGAGAAATAATAAATATACAGCTATAAGATACTAGTGAAGTCCAAAGGAGGAATAGAAAAATAAAATATAAATTCATACATGATTTCTTCACTGAGAGGTAACCCTGTTAACTTTTTACAGAATATATTGTCTCTTTCACATCCTCTATATATATAGTTTACAAAAATATACTTATATTTTGAACATTACTATATTACTCTTTTAAATTTTTGTTTTCTGAGGCATTCACTTGATTGTCACTCTAAAGCCAAAATTTATATCTTAATTAAAAAGTCAGGCATTAGGATCAGTCCCTCTTTACTGATCTTTCCCAACAGCTATGGCTAGTGACCTGGGTTCCACCTCATCCAGACACTGAGGCAATAATAGGGAGACCGAACGAGATACCAGGAGTTCTATACCTTCTGTGGAATGTGAGTGTGTAAATAACCTGCTTCTCCTACATCCAATTGACTAACTGGCTGTGTAAAATGTAATTTCTGAGTCTCCGAGAAAGGATTAGGCAAGAACTTCCTTACCCTTGTGGCAAGCTTATCTGCCTGGTCTAACTCTCTGATAAATACATACATACATGCATACAATACATACGTACATACATCCTTACATACATTTATTTTTTCCTGAATTACTTCTACCTAAATCCAAAGCTGAATGAAAGACACCTGACCTGCTGATGAGTGGCTGCCAGTTTTGATTTCTAGAGCTGGATCCTGGTTCTGGTATCTATTACATTGTCTTAGATGATTCTCCTCAACTGTGACTTTAACATCACAACTGATGCCCTAAATCTCATTTATCTCGAAGAAGTAGGTAATGTACAGCTCCACATCACAGATAGCATATCCTTTAGAAAATGACATTAACCCAAGTTGCATTTGACTTCACTAAATCCCACTCCTACCCCAGGTCTTAAATCTGGACTTAGAGTTTTGAAGTATTAGCCTCTTAGTTCATTTCTATGAGCCCATGTTGTTGCCAGTTCCTGGCATATACACTACCTCACTACCTCTAGTGAAGTTTTTAAGACTACTCTGTGACCAGCATATATATGACACTTTAGGAATATTTCCAATTGGTGGAAGATTACTTGGGCATTTGTCAATATGGAAGTTGTTTCAATAATATTAAGAGGTCCCTTAGTGCAATTTAGGATGGAAGCCATCCTAATTTCTTTCTTAGCCTTAGATCTTTCAAGCCTCTCTGAACTCTGTGAAGAGAGAGGATCTTAAGTATTACATCAATACTGAAAATTACCCCTCCTATTACCAAAGTATGTATTTCGATTTTATGTCTTTATAAAAACTATTCATCACTATTAAGAATATCTCTAATTTTATGTTAAATTAAAAATATTTAATTTTTTTCTTTTTTTGATTTCTTTTTTCTTTTCTTTATTTTAGTTTATTTTTCTCCTGATGCTCTACAATATTTTAGAGTGGCTATTTGCAATTAAGGAAAAACATTCTGAAATTTTCATAAAGCTGAACAACAACCTAATGCTTTTTCATGTCTACTTTGGTATACATTGGCTAGGGAGTTTTCTGGTTGCTGTTGTTGTTTATCTTAACTATATAGTCATCCTCCCAGAGTCATTGCATCACTTAAATAATATTCATTCATTTAATTAATTTATTTATATCTTCAACAAAAAATTTTTAAGTATCTACTCCATACCAGGCACTGTTCTAGACTTGGAGGATATACCAGGGAACAAAATGGACCATAATTATGCCATCAAGACGTTGACTTGCTATATGAGGGGAATACAGATAATAAATGAGAAAAATGCTAAAGACAGAAATTAAAGCAGGAAATGAGTGTTGGTTGAAATATAACATGTGGAGGTCAAAAAAAGCTGAAATAAGAAGTGGACTTTTGAATAACACCCTCAAGGAATTGTAGCAATAGCCAGGAGGATTCGGGAGAGAACATTCTAGAGAGAGGGAAAAGCAAATGCCAGAAGGCACTGAAAAAAATCCATATTTTAATGTAAATTTTATAGCATTTTTTACTCATTTCTGAAAGATTATTATAGACACTGTTAGCAATGTCCAGTCAAGAGTTAAAATGAAGGAGGCTTAGACCAAGGTAGTGACAGAACACATGTTGAGAAGTGCAAATATTTTGAAGGGAGACCAACAAATTCACTGACATATGGAATATGGGATATGAGAGAAAAAGAGGAGTCAAGATTAACCCCAGGGTTTTGACCTAAGTTACTGGAAAAATGCAGTAGTCATTAACAGAGATGGTAAAGACTGGTAGATCAGGTTCTTTAGGAATAGTCAAATGATGGGTCGGTGAAAGGATGAATCAATAGAAAGATAGCAATGGATGTAAGAAAAATGAAAACATCACATGTAATCAAGGATGCACTCAAACCCAGCAGCTCATATATATATATATTTTTTTTCTTTTATTAAATAACCAATATACATTGAGTTACTATAATGAACTACATGTTATACTATACTTTACATACTGCTTTTGTCAGGATCCTGTCATGAAAACAACAACCATGTCAGGCGTTTTATGTAAAGAATCAATTACACGGTTGTAATCACAGTTTTGGGGAAACTGGGGGGAAAAAAAAAGCAAAAAAACAGTGAAGTAAACTGCAAATTTGAAGCATCCATGACAAGTTTCTACCCCTGAGTCAGAGAGAATAAAACATTACAGGAACGTAAGATTAGATTAACAAATATCATGAGTCAGGGTTAGGCAGCCAAGCTAGAACTTGTAGACAAAAACCACAGTGTTTAGGAAAAAGAAAATGCAGTAGTGTCTAGTCAAGTCAATAAGAGATATCAAATTTGCTACTGTATAGCAAGTATTGAAAAATGCTGTGCTGGTCTTTGGATGTGTCAACTTGGCTAGACTACAATCCCCAGTTATTCAATCAAATAGCGATCTACATGTTCTTGTGAAGGTATTTTGTAGATGTGATTAAAGTCCTTAATCACATCTTGATGTTGACTTGATGTTAGGGAGATTATCCTAGATAATCTGGGTGGGACTGATTCTTTAAGGGCTGAAGTTGCCCTGAAGAAGAAATACCATTTGTGGATAGCAGCTTCATCTCATGACCCAGAATCCCAGAGTTCAGTTTGCCTTTCCTGATGTCCTGTGCTATGAATTTTGGACTTTCCTAACCAGCTCCCACAATCAACATGAGTCTGGCAATAAATATTTTAATATCTAACTCTTATCTTCTTCTCTGGTTGAACCTTCTTTTTTTTTTAACATCTTTGAGTATAACTGTTTTACAATAGTGTGTTAGTTTCTCCTTTACAACAAAGTGAATCAGTTATACATATACATATGTTCCCATATCTCTTCCCTCTTGCATCACCCTCCCTCCCACCCTCCCTATCCCACCCCTCTTGGTGGTCACAAAGCACAGAGGTGATCTCCCTGTGCTATGCAGCAGGTTCCCACTAGCTATCTAATTTACATTTGGTAGTGTGTATATGTCCCTGCCACTCTCTCACTTTGTCACAGCTTACCCTTCCCCCTCCCCATATCCTCAAGTCCATGCTCTAGTAGGTCTGTATCTTATTCCCATCCTACCACTAATCTCTTCATGACATTTTTTTTCTTAGATTCCATATATATGTGTTAGCATACGGTATTTGTTTTTCTCCTTCTGACTTACTTCACTCTGTATGACAGACTCCAGGTCCATCCACCTCACTACAAATAACTCAATTTCGTTTCTTTTTATGGCGAGTAATATTCCATTGTATATATGTGCCACATCTTCTTTATCCATTCATCTGTTGATGGACACTTAGGTTGCTTCCATGTCCTGACTGGTTGAGCCTTAACTGAGACAAGTGCTAAAAGAGAAGACAAGGTAAAGGATGTCTATAGCAAATGAGAAGTCAGTGAGAGGGAGTGTAGGTAAGGGAAGAGAGGAACGGAATGGAGGCAACAATAATCAGGTGAAATCCTTGACACATGAAGCAACTTTTGCCTCCACTATGGGACTTAGTTTGAAGTTGGGGAGCCTGATTCATCCAGCTCCGTTTTTCTTTCTCAAGATTGCTTTGGCTATTCCAGGCCTTTTGTGCTTCCATACAAATTGTAAAATTGTTTGTTCTAATTCTGTGAAGAATGCCATTGGTAGTTTGAGAGGGATTGCATTGAATCTGCAGATTGCTTTGGGCAGAATAGTCATTTTCACAATATTGCTTCTTCCAATCTAAGAACATGGTATATTTCTGCATCTGTTTATGTCATCTTTGATTTCTTTCATCAGTGTTTTATAGTTTTCTGAGTACAAGTCTTTTGCCTTCTTAGGCAAGTTTATTCTTAGTTATTTTATTCTTTTTATTGCAATGGTAAATGGGAGTGTTTCCTTAATTTCTCTTTCTGATTTTTCATTTTTGGTGTATAGGACTGCCAGAGATTTCTGTGCATTAATTTTGTATCCTGCAACCTTACCAAATTCATTGATTAGTTCTAGTAGCTTTCTGGTGGCATCTTTAGGGTTTTCTATGTATAGTATCATGTTATCAGCAAACAGTGACAGCTTTAATTCTTCTTTTCCAACTTGTATTCCTTTTCTTCTCTGATTCCTGTGGCTAGGACTTCCAAAACTATGTTGAATGAGAGTGGCAAGAGTGGACATCCTTGTCTTGTTCCTGATCTTAGTGGAAAAGCTTTTAGTTTTTCACCATTGAGTATGATGCTTGTTGTGGGTTTGTCATAGATGGCCTTTATTACGTTGAGGTAGGTTCCCTCTATGTCAATTTTCTGGAGAGTTTTTATCATAAATTGGTGTTGAATTTTTTCAAAAGCTTTTTCTGCATCCATTGAGATGATCATATGGTTTTTATTCCTTAATTTGTTAATGTGGTGTATCACCTTGATTGATTTGTGCATATTGAAGAATCCTTGCATCCCTGGGATAAATTCCACTTAATCATGCTGTATGATCCTTTTAATGTATTGTTGGATTCTGCTTGCTAGTATTTTGTTGAGGATTTTTGCATCTATATTCACCAGTGATATTGGTCTATAATTTTCTTCTTTTGTGATATCTTTTTCTGGTTTTAGTATCAGGGTGATTGTAGCTTTGTAGAATGAATTTGGGAGTTTTCCTCCCTCTGAAATTTTTGGAAGAGTTTGAGAAGGATCCCTCTTAGCTCTTCTCTAAATGTTTGATAGAATTAGCCTGTGAAGCCATCTGGTCCTGGCCTTTTGTTTGTTGGAAGATTTTTAATTACAGTTTCAATTTCATTACTTGTGATAGGTCTGTTTATATTTTCTAATTCTTCCTGGTTCAGTCTTGGAAAATTGTACCTTTCCAAGAATTTGTTCATTTCTTTGTGGTTGTCCATTTTATTGGCATATGGTTGTTTGTAGTAGTCTCTAATAATCCTTTGTGTTTCTATGGTGTCCATTGTTATTTCTCCTTTTTCATTTCTAATTTTATTGATTTGCATCCTCCTCTCCCTTTTTTTCTTGATGAGTCTGGCTAAGGGTTTATTAATTTTGTTTATCTTCTCAAAGAACCAGCTTTTAGTTTTATTGATCTTCACTATTTTTTTTTGTCATTTCTATTTCATTTATTTCTGTTCTGATCTTTATGATTTCTTTCCTTCTACTGCCTTTGTGTTTTCTTTGTTATTCTTTCTCTAGTTGTTTTAGGTGTAGGTTTAGGTTGTTTATTTGAGATTTTTCTTGTTTCTTGAGGTGAGATTGAATATATAAACTATATATATATATATATATATATATATATATATATATATATATATATATCGCTATAAACTTCCCTCTTAGAACTGCTTTCACTGCTTCCCCTAGGTCTTTTTTTTTTTTTTTTTTTTTCGGTACACGGGCCTCTCACTGTTGTGGCCTCTCCCGTTGTGGAGCACAGGCTCTGGACGCGCAGGCTCAGCGGCCATGGTTCACGGGCCCAGCCACTCCGCAGCACCTGGGATCTTCGTGGACCAGGACACGAGCCCGTGTCCCCTGCATTGGCAGGCGGACTCTCAACCACTGCGCCACCAGGGAAGCCCTTCCCATAGGTTTTAAGTTGTTGTGTTTTTGTTGTCATTTATTTCTATGTATTTTTAAATTTCTTCTTTGATTTCTTCAGTGATCTCTTATTATTTAGTAATGCACCGTTTAGCCTCCATGTATTTGTGTTTTTTACAATATTTTTTCTGTAATTGGTTTCCAATCTCATTGCGTTGTGGTCAGAAAAGATGCTCGATATGATTTCAATTTTCTTAAATTTTCCAAGGCTTGATTTGTGAACCAAGATGTTATCTATCCTGGAGAATGTTCCATGAGCACTTGAGAAGAAAATGTATTCTGCCACTTTTGGGTGGAATGTTCTATAAACATCAATTAAATCTATCTGGTCTATTGTGTCATTTAAAGCTTGTGTTTCCTTATTTATTTTCTATTTGGATGATCTGTCCACTGGTGTAAGTGGGGTGGTAAAGTCCCCTACTGTTCTTGTGTTACTGTTGATTTCTCCTTTCAGAGTTGGTAGCATTTGCCTTATGCATTGTGGTGCTCTTACATTGTGTGCATAAACATCTATAATTGTTATATCTTCTTGGATTGATCCTTTGATCATTATGTAGTGTCCCTCTTTATCTCTTGTAACAGTCTTTATTTTAAAGTCTATTTTATCTGATACAAGTATTGCTACTCCAGCTTTATTTGATTTCCATTTGTATGGAATATCTTTTTCCATCTCTTCACTTTCAGTCTGTATGTGTCCCTAGGTCTGAAGTGGGGCTCTTGTAGACAGCATATATATGGGTCTTGTTTTTGTATGCCTTCAGCCAGTCTGTGTCTTTTGGTTGGGGCATTTAATCCATTGACATTCAAGGTTATTATTGATATGTATGTTCCTATTACCATTTTCTTAATTGTTTTGGGTTTGTTTATGTGGGTCTTTTTCTTTTCTTGTGTTTCTCACCTAGAGAAGTTTCTTTAGCATTTGTTGTAAAGCTGATTTGGTGGTGCTGAATTCTCTTCAGTTTTGTTCTTCTGAAAAGCTTTTGATTTCTCCATTGAATCTGAATGAGATCCCTGCTGGGTAGAGTAATCTTGGTTATAGGTTTTTCTCTTTCATCACTTTAAGTATACCCTGCAACTCTCTTCTGGTCTACAGAGTTGCTGTTGAAAAATTAGTTGATAACCTTATGGGGATTCTTTTCTATGTTGTTTTTTGTTTTTCCCTTACTGCTTTTAATATTTTTTCTTTGAATTTAATTTTTGTTAGTTTGATTAATATGTGTCTTGGTGTGTTTCTCCTAGGGTTTATCCTGTATGGGACTCTCTGTGCTTCCTGGACTTGGTGACTATTTCCTTTCCCACGTTAGGGAAGTTTTTGACTATAATATCTTCAAATATTTTCCCAGACCCTTTCTTTTTCTCTTCTTCTTCTGGGACTCCTATAATTCAAATGTTGATGCATTTAGTGTTCTCCTCGAGGTCTCTGAGATTGTCTTCAATTCTTTTCATTCTTTTCTCTTTATTCTGCTCCTCAGCAGTTATTTCCACCATTTTGTCTTCAGCTCACTTATTCGTTCTTCTGCCTCAGTTATTCTGTTATTGATTCCTTCTAGTGTATTTTTCATTTCAGTTATTGTGTTGTTCATCTCTGTTTGTTTGTTGTTTAGTTCTTCTAGATCTTTGTTAAATATTTCTTGTATTTTCTCATCAGTGCCCCCATTCTATTTCCAAGATTCTGGATCATCTTTATTGTCATTACTCTGAATTCTTTTTCAGGTACATTGCCTATTTCCTCTTCATTTATTTGGTCTTGCATGTTTTTACCTTGCTCCTTCATCTGTGACATATTTTTTTTGCTGTCTCTCTCTCTTCTTTTTTTTATGAGTGGGATTGTGTTCCTGTCTTACTGGTTGTTTGGCCTGAGGCTTCCAACACTGGAGTTTGTAGGCTATTTGGTAGAGCTGTGTCTTGGTGCTGATATGAGGAACTCTGGGAGACCTCACTCCGACGAATATTCCCTGGGGTCTGAGGTTCTCTGTTAGTCCAGTTGTTCAGACTCAGAGCTCCCACTGCATTAACTTCAGCCCAATATCTGGATCCTGAACCAAGATCCCACAAGTGGCTTGGAGTGGCAAAAAAAAAAAAAAAAGAGATCAATAACAAAGTAAAAAATAAAATTAGGCTAGGAAACTAACAGATATATTAGAAAGAATATAAAAATAAAAATTTAGATGAATCAACAACCAGAAGGTACATCAGTATCACAATAGTCAAAAAGAGGCAGAGGGGAAAAAAAAAAACGAAAAAACAAGGGGGAAAAAGCCTTGGCTGTGGAGGGCAGGGCCTAAGCAAGGGTGAGGTTTGGGCAGTGGGCAGGGCCTATGCTTAAGACCCACAGGGCTGGAAAAGGTCCTGGGGGCTGGGGGGCGGGGCTTAGGCTCAAGGAACAGAAAGGTCCCAGGCGTGCTCCTCACCCCTGGTCTCAGAGGTCAGGGGACCTCATGTGGGCACCCAGCAGACTTCCTGGGCTCAAGTGGGTGGGGTAAAATCCCTCCTCTCCTCTCCTCTCCTGCTCCTCCTGGTTAGCTCCTCCCGCCTGCCTATCTTGATCTCCCTGGCCTCAGGGGTACTGATCCTCTCTGGCCTCCACTTCTCCTCACTCCTCAGTCCCCTTACGTCCTACCAGTTCACTTTAGGCTTCCTCCTGTCTTCTTCAGTGTCAGAGTCACCCCAGCCACCGGCAGGTGCTCTAGTTGTGGGGAGACGCTAACTCCACATCTTCCCACACCTCCATCTTGTCTCTGCCTCCCCTAAAAGATTTTTTTAATCTATTAAGTTATGGGGTGGTTAACAATAGCTAACTGATACAGTGATATTCTTTGGTAATGCTATACCCTGAGAGCATGATCCCCATTAGTAATGGTCAAGTGCCAGTATGTAATATTTTAGCCATATTTATTTTTAGAAATTTTACCCTCCAGTTTGCTCAGTCATTTTGGGATTTATAAAGGTTAGAATATAAATTGTTTTAATTTCTTATATGAAAAAAATGAATATTCTTGAATATTCATGGATATGAAATACGATAAACGTAATTGTATAAAATTATTATCTGAAAATAAGTGATACGGTAGCCATTGTGGAATAAGGAAAAAGGAAAGTGTGGATACCAATAACATTACCAAATAGACAATTTATATAACATCAGAGAACAATACCATGCAATAATAAAATTTCCTTCTGCCCAGCAGGGCTGCAAAGTTGTTCTGCATGTTTGAATCAGAGCCATTAAAGGGATGTAGCTCCTAAATTATAACTAATTTCCTCTAAAGATGTGGCTCTGCCTACTAATATGGATTGGGAAAACTCCTAAGAGAATACTTTTGCTGCTACTGCTATTTTTGCCTGGACTACGTTCACTGCATTTCTTATTCCTCTGCACTCTGCACATCTGAGAGTTAAATTCAGTTATGCAGGACACAGCTACCCTATGTTCCTTTTGGTCCTGAATTTAGTGGCATATACTCTCAAAACTGTGCTTTCTCTTTGGGGATGTAAATGTCTCTTTTTCCCCCTTTAACCCGTAAAATCTCTTGCCTTTTCTACAATATTAAAACTCTAGATGTTTTACTGGCCAGCTGGCCTGAAAGATAGACAAGCCAATTACTGGTCACTATATATATTTAGCCTGCGTGACCAGTTAATCAAATTCACACTTAAAATTTAAAAGTCATGCTCCCAGTTAGAATGGCTGTCATCAAGAAGACAAAAGGTGCTGGTGAGGATGTGGATAAAAGGGAACTCTTATACACTGTTAGTGGGAATGTAAATTGGTCCAGCCACTATGGAAAACAATATGGAGATTCCTCAAAAAATTAAAATTTTCAGGAATGAAAAATGGACAGAAGAACGAAGGCTAGTGCTCTCATATCCTAATCCCTTGTGTTAGAGTGAGAAGAACATTCTCATGGTACTATACTACTAGAAAAACTCTCAGTGAGAGAAACAAAAAAGATTTTTCTAGTGTTTTCTCTTTACTTGTTTTAAATTGTAACACATCTACATCATATGAAAATAGATCTTCAACAACAAGAAAGAAAATGTAGTAAAGTGGCTAAGTTAATGGGCTCTAGAAGCAGATAGACAAGGATTTACCAGACAAGGTGGCCCTGGGCAATTTACTTGACATCCCTAGTCTTTAGTTTTCTCTTATGAAAACAAATAATAAGTTTGTTGTGATGAGTAAAGTAAGACAGTTGTTATAAAGCTCTAGGCTGAGTTTGTGGCATATGCTGCGTTCAATATCAGTAGCTGTCAGTGGTAGCCACGCTTGTTATCTTTATGTATTTGCTTTAGGGAATAAACAACTAAAAAAAATACCCCAAATTCCAGTCAGTCCAGTAAATTAGTAGTATTCTATCAGTAATTTAATCAGTAGTCTCTATCAGTAGCTTTTTTGCTGGCCAGTTTCCTATTCTCAGATAAGAAATGCCACTTTTTTTTGTTTGTTCCAGAAGGTAATTCTGAGTGGTTCTGCTGAGCTTCACCTCTGTCGAGCTGGGGCTGAGTCATTCATCAAAGGTTGTTAGAAGTCATCTGTATCTGCTCTAACAGTGGCAGCATCCCTGCTCCTGGTGACCTCACGTTGCACTGCTGCTCACAGGTGCTAAAAGCACTCTCTCCAGGGCATGGCTTTTATACACAGAACCTTCAAGCAAGCACTAAAATGCCTTGACAAAATTGGGCACTCTGTGACTGAAAAACCCAGTGTGTGCACTGAAAGTTGTTAGTAATACCGTATCACAATAATTGCTATCACAGAGCAAATATGAGGTTGTTTGGACTTAGCTTAAGAAAAGCTGTATGTGGGGAAAAAAATCTCTTTTCTAAGATAGAGGTTCTTTGCAGAGAATAAAGCTGATGTAGTGAGAACGAGCATTGAACTTGGTGGCAGGAGAACTGGCTGGTGTGCCAGATCAACTTACATGTGAGTTTGTCCCAGTGGTTTACCTCTCTGTGTCTCAGTTTCCCCATTAGGAAATTGGAGATAATCTTATCTATCTAGAAGTCTCTGTGAGGTAATGTATGTAAAAAAAACCTCCCACTGTAAATGTTAAATAATGTGTATAAAAATCATATTTGCACAGGCAAGTTGTTAAAATTCCAGTTCCTGGGCCCTTTTCTAGAGATTCAGACTTAAATCTGGGGTGAGGACTATAAATCTAAATATTGAATATGCACTCTAAAGACCCTCAGACTCTGTGCAGTTTATCTCTGGACCACACTTTCAGAAATCTCAACATTTTGTATATTGTATACTTTTGAGTTATTTAGTACCACTAATGGTCAGAAGAGAAGGAAATGTACCAAATTCTTTTCTCTAATGTTTGAAAATTATCGAATATGAAAACCCTGAGAGAACTCTATGGATTCAGAATGTCCCTTTCCTCCCCACTATTTCTAGCATAATTATTATCAACCGTGAAGCAAGAACTGAAAACATTAGTGTGCTAATAAGTAAAGACAGATTCTATTGTCCTAACCATCATAACATCATATGCTTAAATATACTTAAGGCTTAAACGTGAGTAGAAAGACCAAGAGAGAAAGCAAGGGGGATGTAGATCAAACTGATCTGTTTTGGTTGGAATAAGCTACGCAACACCCCTGACCTATGGATTCTCCTTAACCATCTAGCTATAGCCTGAAACATAACTTGTGTTTCTCTTAATCAATACAAAGATTTAGGACAGAGCAATAAATGGGGGAAAATCAAAATGAGAAAGGATATCACAGTATTTCTGCTCTCCTCAAACCAGGTGCTGAGCCATAGTTGTCATTGTACAATAGAAACAGGTGTTGTCATTAGTTTCCATACACCACTATTACAAACACAGAAGATCTCTACCACCCCCGTTACCGGGAGAGCCTTTACAAAGACAGAGTTAACATCTACCTCTGAGTTATCACTTGAAAGGTGCCTAAAGGACTCCCTTCTCTGGCCCAAAATATATTTCTTCCACTGATTTGTCACCAGTTGATTCCAAATTGACCTCTTTTACAAGAACTAAGTACTTATAATAAATTAAACATATATGTTATTCCATATCATGAGAAGTCAGATAAACAGAATTCACTGAGTTCCTATCTCTTTTAAGAAATTAGATAGCCATTAGGGGCCTTAATTACATTTTTGAATATAGCAGTGTGTACAAAGTTTTGTTTTAGACAATGTAGACTAGTTTACTTTGAAGCAACTCTCCTGCTTAAAACATCTAGAAAAAATTTAAACAAAATAACAAGATCTGTGTGTAAGCCTTGTTTGTAAGCTACCAAGGAAGTAAGGTTCACCAGACTAAGGTCCCAAAGATGAAGAAAACATAGAAATGTGAACCTGACACTTAGGACAACTTTCCCCTCAAGCATTTGCTGATTTGAAAGTAGTAGCTGAAAGGTTAGGAAACTGAACAGAACTTCTGGCAGAGTCACTATCTGGGGAAACAGATCAGAGCCCACCAAGAATGGAGGGGTCCCAAAATAGTACACCAAAAACTTACGCCCCAGGAATAAGGGTCAACCTGAAATATACCAGCCCTCTTGGGGCTTCAAATTTTCTAAATTCCTGTTTCCATTAAAGTTAGATGCCCTTAACCTAGCATCGTACAGAAGAAATTTTAAAATCCTACTAGTCGGGCTTCCCTGGTGGTGCAGTGGTTGAGAGTCCGCCTGCCGATGCAGGGGACATGGGTTCGTGCCCCGGTCCGGGAAGATCCCACATGCTGCGGAGCGGCTGGGCCCGTGAGCCATGGCCGCTGAGCCTGCGCGTCCAGAGCCTGTGCTCCGCAACCGGAGAGGCCACAACAGTGAAAGGCCCGCGTACCACGAAAAAAAAAAAAAATCCTACTAGTGTAAGATGACATTATGTAGAACCTGACGTTATCTCTAGAGAACTTCATCTAATATTTCCAGTCAGTGGCGCTGGGTTAACTGGATATCTGTGTAGAAAAACAATGACTTGATCTTTACTTAATTATCTACACATAAAAACTATGTTTAATAAAGCTTAAACTGAAAAGCAAACAGTCAGGCTTATAGATTATAAGGTGGAAACAATAAGTTTCCAGGAGTACATCTTTGACTACACTAAAATTAAAATTACTCTTAAACAAAAAGAAACCCTTAAAAGAGGGCAAAACCAATCTACGTAGTTTTGACATTTGCAAAACTCATACTTAAATAGGAACTTGTGGTCAAATTATATAAAGAATTTCTATAAATCAATAAGAAAAATCAGACAGCTCAATAGAAAAATGGGCAAAAAGACTTGAACAGGGACTTCATATGAGAGAATTTTCAAATTGCCACAATCAGACAAATGGAATGAAATAAAAAATAATACTGCAATGAGCCATCATTGCACAGCTACTATAACAGCTAAAAATTGAGAAGATTTACAATAGTCCTGTTGGCAAATATGTGGAGCAATGAGAACTATCACACAGGCTGGTAGGAGTATAAATTGGTACAATCACTCTAAGAAAGCTACTTGGAAATAACTATTAACGTGAACATGTGAATACTTTATGGTCCAGCAATCCCAGACCTAGGAATGTGTACATATGTGCACCAAAAGACATGTATGTAAAAGTCCAGTGTTTATCACATTATTATAATTGTCCCAAACTGGGAAATAACCCAAATGTCCAGTAAGCGAGGAGTAAACAAATTGCAATACATTTCTACAATTCAGGAAATATAGAGTATGGAAGAAAACAAATCTCTGCTACATACAACAGCATTAACGAATCTCACACACATAATGTTGAGTGAAACAATCAGATTTTAAAAATTTTATTATTTAATTTGTATGAAATTCAAAATAGGCAAAATTAATCTGTGGTGTTAAAATTCAAGAAAATGGTTATTCTTGGGGAGGAGGTATTTAATACTTTGGAAGTATTATGAGGGATGCTCTGGTTCTTTGTTTTTGACATGAGTGGACCTTCCGGGTATGTTCCTTTGTGATCATTCATTGAGCTATGCACTTTTGACTGTATCTTTCTCTGTATTAAACTTTAAAAGTTAATATTAAACCCTTGGTGAAAACAGCTAACTTTTGTAGTGTCTTTTTTCTCACTTTAAATTGTCAACTCCTTGAGGACATTTACAAGAATAATTAGGTCATGACCTGCAACTGAATTAATACCTTTAGGAATGGTACCCAGAAGTTTGGTTGTTTTTCAATCTCCCTGAGTACATTTTGGCAGCCAAGACTGAGAACTACTATGCAAGGACCTCCAAGTCTTTCTCAGTTGCATTTAATTACACAAAGCTATTTTTCCCATTTGGTACTCAACATTTATATTTATTAATATGCAAATATGTATAATGTGAGAACACACATAATTGTTTCCTCTTTCCATAAAGATTTCTGTAAGCTCAGTTTTTGTAAGAAAAGAAGATGATTGATCTTTGAGTACAAATTGAATTACTTGTGCTTAAAAGACTTTTTTTTCATAAATGATTATATATAAAATTTAGGTTTCTGTTGTATTATATTTAGTAAATTGAATCCTGTAATCTCCATATAGATTTCACTGGGATTCCTTAAGCATTATTTAAAATAGTAAAACTTATAATACAGTAATTTTGGAAATTTTATTACTGTCTCTTTGATATTGTATCTGGATGGGAAAAAAATAATTGAGCCTGATTTATGTAGGCTTTTAGAGACAGACTGTGGGCTAGGTGACATTGTTCAATATATTATTATAATAGTAGGAAGAATTCCAAGATTTCTGATGTACAAGCCTTGTATAATTCCAGGAATTTTAAATTATGTACCTCTAATGAAAATAATAGATTTTATTCCTGTGATTACGTTATATCATATGGCTCAGATGACTTTAAAAAAGGGAGATTGTCCAGATGGGCCTGACATAATCATATGCACCCTTTAGAAGTAGAGAATTTTCTGTGGGTGGTCGCAGAATAAATTGTCAGAGAGACGCATTCTGGCTGACCTGGAGGAAAGCAAATATCCATGTTGTTGAACTGCCCATGGAGAGGAGTGACCTCAGGAGGCTGACAGTGGCCCTACTGACAGCCAGCAAGGAAAGGGGGACCTCAGGCCTACAATCCTTAGGAACTGAATTCTTCCAACAATCAGTGAGATTGGAGGATCTCAAGCCACAGATGAGAAGTGCTGCCCCAGCAGAAATCTTTTCAGCCTTGTTCTACCCTGAATAGAGAACCCAGACATGCCATGTCCAGATTTCTGACCTACATACTGTGTGAGTTTAAAATGGGCATTGTTTTAAGATGCTAAATTGTAATTTATTACATCATAATAGAAAACTAATAGAGATTATGGACCTGAAAGTGTGGTGCTACTGTAACAAATACTTATTAATGGAATAATTTTGGAGCTGAACAGTGAGCAGAAGCTGGGAGAAGTTTAAGGAAAACAGTGAGGAGCATGCTAGAGAAAGCCACAATGACCTTGATTAGACCGTTCAGAGAAACTTGGATGTTGAAAATGATGTTGGTGAACGTTCTGGAAGAAGTGAGGATGTCATTATTGGAAATTAGGGCAAGAGGGATGGATCTTCATTACATAGTGGAAGAAATTGTGTCCTACAGTTATGTGGAAAGCAGGACTTGTGAGTGATGAACCTGGGTGTATGGCTAAGAAGATTTCCAAGCAAAGATATGAAAGTTCCGCCTGGTCTCTTCTTGTTGCTTATGGTAAAATGGGACAGGAAAGAGACAGATTGAGGGAAGAACTATTTAACTAAGAGACTCACAGTCTGGAAAGCATACTCTGGAGAAAAGGCTGAGCGCGTGACTCTATAGTCCTTTGCTGAAACCTCAGAAAGATCAAAAAAATCAGAGGATTCATTCATAAGAGATTAAGGATGTGCTTACAGATCCTCTCAATCAAACCAGAGGGCATCTAGGAAGCTTGAGAATATTTTCTCTAAGTCACCTCGACAGGAGGTTGGGCTAGAGAAGGCATTATCTTAAAAATCTGTGCATGTAGTTTTTGTGTGATGGAATGAGTCCCTGTGAAATTCACAACAGACCCACAAGATTCTTGTGGAAATTATGTCAGCAGAGACACTTCCAGCTTGGACTATAAGAAACAGAGAGTGTGAAATAAAAAGAAGCTCCCGAACTCCCAAAATTCTACTGTCAGGCTGTTAAAAATAGCCGCAAACACTTGCTACTTTTCATGAAAAAGGAATGATGATTTAGAAGGCAGAACCAAGGGCCCAGTGGGTATAAGCAAGTACTCAGAAGGCAGAACTGAGAGTTCCCAGGTCTTGAAACCTAATCAAAGAACTCTGGCTGAATTATGCCAGGCTGGATTTCAAAATTGCTTTAGACCTGTGACTCTGTCTTACCTTCCTTTTTCCACCTTTTTTTTTTTTTTAACAGTAATGTTTACATCCTATGTCTGCACCATGATGATATGTTGGGACATTTGGGGGCAGATAACTTGTTTCATTTGTTTCAAAAGTCCAGGGATGGGCTTCCCTTGTGGCGCAGTGGTTGAGAATCCGCCTGCCGATGCAGGGGATATGGGTTCGTGCCCCGGTCCGGGAAGATCCCACATGCCGCGGAGCGGCTGGGCCCGTGAGCCACGGCCGCTGAGCCTGTGCGTCCGGAGCCTCCGCTCTGCAACGGGAGAGGCCACGACAGTGAGAGGCCCGCGTACCACCAAAAAAAAAAAAAAAAAAAAAAAAAGTCCAGGGATGGAGGGAAGGAATAGGGTGGACTGGAAGTGTATCGCACCTTAAGTTTAGGATATGAGGTGGGCTATTCCATAGGCAATGGGAAATCACAGAAAAAATTACACATTTTTAAAAATGGCAAAGTTCAAGAAATGCCTAAAGGAAAAGCTTCTGTCACTGTAATGCAGAACTTTAAAAACAATTCTGTGTGAAATGAGGCATTATTCACAAAAAGAAAAAAATATCACTATAAAATGGGCTTGATCTCAAAGAGACTTAGTTTCTTGTCAGAGGTGATCTTACAGATGTGAAGATCCTATGAAAATCCTATCATGTTGGAATTTGCCTTTGGCTGGAAATATTTGTTTAGAACTGTTTGATGTTTTAGAAATTACAAGCCTTCTCCCCTTTATGTCAAGAAACGATGTGTTAATGGACTCATGTTTGTATTTATTTATGCCTTGCAGATTTAAGGCAAGTGTCTCATCAGTATTGCATCTGTGACAGCTTTTTAAAGTACAAATTAAGAAAACCTTTTTTTCCCCTAATTATCCCTCATTTTAACTGCAAAGGATGTCATTTCTCTCAGAGTTTTAGTGTATCATATATTCAGCTATAACGAAGCCATTTTCCCCTTTGTTTCCTAAACTCCAGAGTTGTATGCTTTACAATCCCCCAAACCTTGTCATGGTTTCTTTAGCATACGATGGTCTTCTGTACTGTAACCTATGATGGTTTGTCCTCAGTTTACAATGTGAATGAAACTCCCAGGCTCTCCATTGGCTGTAGGGTGTCTTGAGTTTTGGCACAAGCACTCAACTATAGACCATCCAATTAATTAGAAATGTTTCAAGAACAGAACATTTTTATAGTAATTTTGACATTGGCCTGAGGGGTCTAGACCCCATGTCATATGAAGAACAATGCAAGAAATGAAGGACATTCAACCAGGTGGAAATCAAGCATATTTAGTGTTCACTAACAGACTAGTACCAATAGGTAGACACTGAATACAAATTACTATTTAGAAGAAATATCAAAGATCTTGATTTTTTCAACAAAATCAATTTATTTTTCCTAAATTATTTGTGAACATTTTCTAGGAGAACTAACCAGGAGCCTGCCAAGTGTCTACTGGACATCAAGACTGCATTGTTTGTATTGGCTGCATTGAGTAAAATGGAGTACATGATCTAAACTCCTTTTGAACCCAGAGTCTAAGATTCCCTCTTGTAGGGTTTCTGATGTAAAGAAGGACAGATCAACTGGTTCCAAAAAAAAAAAAAGAATAAAGGTGACCTATATTATTTTTTAATAGAAACTTTGTTTGACAGAATTCAAAGCAAAAATAAAAGCATCCTATTCCAAAAAGATCTGAAAGCAAGCCCAGAATTCATCTGATCCACACTTTTAATTTTACCAATGAGAAAACTGAGGCATAGAGAGTTGATGTGACCTACCTAAGATTATACCAAGTTCACACCTCTAAAAGGTGGGCAAACCAACCAACTCCTGGTACGCAGGTTGTATCTCTTAGCAGTAACCTGGGCTGTGTAACAACTGCAGTTCTTTTGTTTGTTTATTTCCTATTAAATCACCCTTAAAGAGTAGTGCATCCTTCCTCAACTTACTTCTGTTTTCTCACAATTGATCATTTCTACTTCTCTTCTCTATCCCTTCATCTTACTTGCAACCTCACCCTAAACATTCAAATGCCCTACCTGCTTCTTCATTGAAATAACAGTGAGCAGATGGATACCTGATCTAAAGTGGGTCTCACGGGACTTCCCTGGTGGCGCAGTGGTTAAGAACTCACCTGCCAATGCAGGGGACATGGGTTTGAGCCCTGGTCCCGGAGGATCCCACATGCCATGGAGCAACTAAGTCCATGTGCCACAACTACTGAGACTGCGCTCTGAGAAGCCCACACACCGCAACAAAGAGTAGCACCCACTCTCCGCAACTAGAGAGAGCCCACACGCAGCAATGAAGACCCAACACAGCCAATAAATAAATAAATAAAGTGGGTCTCAGGGACACAGGTAGCAATCCTAAAATCAGAAAAAAAAATCCAGAAAGTCCCACTGCTTGCTATTGTCAAAGGAGATCAGAAGCCAAAAGTCATGAAATACAGAGAAAAGGAAAGGAGGCATTTAGGAGGAAATATAGAGGTAATTGTGTAGGAGCCCCAAGACTAAGAAGATTTGTAAGCACAGGCAACACAGGAAGTTATGGCTGAAAACGCTTCCCTCCCTCTCTTGACCCCCTGGAACTCTGATCCTATTCGTTACTTAAGAGGCTGTAGTAGAAGGCGCCATAACAAAATACCATAAACTGTGTGGCTTAAACAATAGAAATGTATTTTCTCACAGTTTTGGAGGCTGGAAGTCCAAGCTTTGAGTGCCAGCTTGGTCAGGTTCTTGTGAGAGCTGTCTTCCTGGCTTGCAGAGATCTCATTGTGTGTTCATATGACCCCTTCTTTGTGCTAAGAGAGAAAGAGTGAGCTCTCTGGTGGCTCTCCTTATGAAGTCATTAATGCCATCGTGAGAGCACCATCCTCGTGACTTCATCTAACCCTAATTACCTTCCAAAGAACTCATCTCCAAATACCATCATATTGATGGTTAGAGCTTCAATATGTTAATCTGGGGGTGGGGAAAGGATACAAACATTGAATCCATAGCAGAGGGGCACTTGCTTGCCCTAAAATACGTACGCTGACAAAAAACTCTGATACCAAATTTTCATAGCAAAATGCATTTTCCACAGGTTTTCAGCTTGTGGAAAATTTTGAAATTGTGTACTTATACTCAGAACAACAACAAATATTAAGTTGCTATTCTCCTTTATTTAGTAGGTTTAAGAGTATTTTTAAAGGTTTATCCAGAGAGCTTAGTTAAACATTGACTATGAGACTAATTTGAAATTGTTCACTTTTATCTCAAAATTGTATTTTAGGATTCAGAATGAAAAAGAAAATCTCTCAACTGGTTATGCATGCTCCAGCTAACCCCTCCAATCATCCACCTGTCCTATGTTAATACATTCTTAGTTAAAATAGGTGTGCCGTGTACTGTGGAGAATATCACATTTTTATACTGAGATCTTTTGGCGGGGGGTGGGGGGGCATTTAAACATGTAGACAGTTCAGTCTATTCTTATCATTTCTTTTACATTTTGAAATGTTATTTCCCCTCCACTGATAGACATTTCATGTTCTAAGTGGAAAAGAATATTAAGTTCTTTTTTCTCCCACTTCTCTACTAACACACTGAATATTTTTGAGAAAATATCAGGCTTCTACATGAAGGATCTAGGTTATGTATCAAAATACTTTTTCAACATATTGGTGTTGGAGTAGAGTTGATGGGAGATGGCATATTAATGCCATTCTTCAAGACCTATGAAATCTGCTTATTTTCAAATACGTACTTGATAAAGATTTAGGGAAAATTGTATCCATCTACATATAATTAGAACACCACGCTATTGTAATATCTAGGTCAAACAAGTTAAATCCAAGGACTCCAAAATGAATGTTTAGTATTCAGCAAATCTAGAAAGAAAGAAGTCTTGATAAAGTACATTTCATAAGGTGTATAACTAACTTATTTTTTTCACACAGGGCAGTCCTAATTATAAAAGGCAGATGGGAGACACTTTGGTCAAATATCCATCTGTAACAATGCCTGAAAATATTCCTAATCTCAGAACATATTAAGACAAAAGGATTTGTTAAGAATGACCAAATCCATGATGTAGAAACAGAAGTCAATTTATTTTACTATATGTAATTATATACTATTTACTCTTAATAACATATATCCAGGTTACAATAAAAAATTTAAACTTCTCTCATTTAAGAAAATGACAAAAATTAAATTCTATATCTTTAAGACTAAGTTTCTATTCTGATCCTCTTCTACTCCTCACTCTTCTTCTGCCTGTATGGTCTGTATTCTGAGTCATGGAGTACTCTTGTTTAAACCCACTTGCTGTAGAATGATATCTTGTGTTTGGTTCTAATGTTACAAGATGGATAAAATCATGTTAACTTTCTTTAAAATTCAGATTAAGCACCAAGTCTTTATCAGTGATATGTTGTATATATTGGGCAAGCCATAAACTGGAGTGTGTAAGAAGTGGAGTGTTATGTTTTGTATTAATGGACTTTATTTTAAATCCACATTCCTCTAGAAATTGGAAATTTATGTTCAGTTAACTTGGAGTCTCACCATCCTTTCCCAGTGGTTATATCCAAATTCTATAAGAAGAGGGGACTATGTAGCACTCTGGTCTTGCCATGTTAACAGTGGGATAGCACAATAAAATCTCCATTTTCATTTATCTACTCTAACCATCATTGCTTGTTCCCATCTCACCTATAGGCAAGGATTCATCCAGGGAGCTTCTCACCCTCTTTGTTCTAAACTCAGGGCACCAATCCCTCCAGCATGGCCACACTGCTCTCCATGTACAAAAGATACATTCTGCTAATTCTAAACCCATCAGACTATGGGCACCTTTTGTACTTCTACTGTGAAGAGTGTTGACTTAGTTCTTGCTTTGGCTTTTGCTCTAGCAACATACTGGTTGTGTGGTTACTCTAGGCTCTACTCTGGGGACAAGGTTACAATTCCTCTCTGCTCATAGATCTCCAAGTATATCCAGAATATTCTCCCTTATCCTTCCCCAAGAGCTCTGTATGTGTCAGGGCAAGGTCAAGGCATAAATCCACTTCTTGGGTAAACATCATAGACTAAGTTGTTTACTTTTCTCTGTGGTCTTTCTCTCATTTACTTCTAGTCTGGAGAGAGAGATGAAGTGGGTAGTCTATTTCTTCATCTTTTCTTTCAAAGTTATTATTTGTGGCATGTTATATCTGAGCTCTTTAAAGTCTAGACTTAAAAAAAAACCTAAAGACTAGACTTTTGTGATCTTAAGTGATTTACCTTTTTTAATATTTTTATGCTACATTGTCCCTCCAAAGGGGGGAGTGCAAAGGGTAAGAGAAGATCTGAGGAAAATTCCTTGGTAAATATTTCAAATACTAGCCTTGATATTTGCTTTCTTTTAAAGTGCTTTGTATGTACCCTGCTATGCCTTTCAGCACTGTTTTGTATATGTGTATTTCTCCTCCAGTTGCCTCTGTATTCTACACAAACTGCAACAACAGCAGGCAAATTTACTTTTCCTACAAAAGAGCTGATTTTTAATTTTCCATTTATGACATTAGTACTCTCCACACTGGGAAGAAATATGGATGTCATGACACCTGCTGAGCTATGTTATTCAATATGCTCCACTCTGCCATAACCCCATCCTATTTATTATCTTTGAAGCCTAGCAGAATAATCATGTAATCATATTATACTCAATATTGTATGAGCTTCAGATGCATGTAATAAACTCTGAAATACAATTGATATGCTTAATGTCAAGCCCTCAGTACAGATCAAAAATGAGCTACTTTAGTAGGATGAGATCCAATATGAGCTGCTGTTGTTGAGGAAGAAGCATGTGCAGTGGTTCAAAATCAAGAGTATTAGAGTAAATGACTCTTCTAGTGAGCACAGTGCAGATGTCAATGTTATATTTCAAGAGTAATATGGTTAATAAGTAATTGATACTGCCTTAATCTTGGCCTAAAGGATAGCAGCTGGATTTTCTACAAGACCAACTTGTAACTGGGAGACCATGGAGTCCATGCTCATGAGACATAAATCTTATATAAAATTGACCTTTAGTGATTAATTAAGTGGAAAGATTTTAATCTTCTGAAACAAATCCCTTCCAGAACCTAACAAAAATCCTTTGTCTTATAAGAAAAACATTATTAAAATAATATCACTCTTTCCTTTATATCTAACAGTTGATCTCATGCCATCAAATTCAGACTTCAAAGTCATTTAAAATTTATATATAGCACAGAGTACTTGGAAGGGAAGGGAGTTGGTATGCTCTAAATGCTTTCCCTACAAATTCATGCTTATAAATGGTCGCTTACATTTCTAATAGACCTATTGCACCAATTCTCATCCTCATAATCTATTATTCCATTTTAATGTATTTATATAGATCATCCAGCTACTGTGAATAATATTTGTCTTGACTAAGGATTCCTGATAATCTTATCTGGTATGATGAGATGTAAGTAAACATCAATAAAAGTCATCTGTAGAAAATTCTGTGTTGTTCATTAAATCAACACATTTTTTTCAGTCTTTTTTTTTCTATCCGAGGTGCTAGACTCACTGCTGAAGGTAGAAAAAGGTTGAAAAATATATATTCTTATGAAAACAAGTACATAATTAAATGAAATAAGTGCATGACAAGCATCAAGCATCCTATAAGGAAAAAAGTGTTGAAGTGTTATGAAAATTCAGTTGTATGAATGTTCACATTCAACTGGAGAAATTAAAAGTCTTCATGGAGAAACTGTCACCTAAGACACGCTTAAAGGATGCCTGAGATTTGAATAACAGACATCCTGATTAAAAACAAGAAAATATAAATAAGAAAGGTCATTAAGGTGGAGGATAGCATGAGTAAGTTGGAAAAATATGGGGCATACCCAAGGAATAGGTTTGACCTGAGTGGCTGTAATATAGAATTATTAAGAGTAGAAGGTAAACTAAAAATTGGTCTAAAACCATTTACTGAAGAACCTTAAAGATAAAGTTAGGAGGCTCTACCAAAATTAATAGGCAATGAGAAGACACTGAGGGAATGATACTTTGTGGAGTGTTTTCTGCAACTTTTCCTGGATTACAAATTAGCTGTCATATTTAAAAACTAACTTTTATTGTTTTTTCCTGGTCCTGTTTCCTATGTCTATATCTTTTATGTAGGTTCCAGATGTTGATCTTTATATTTCACTCACCCTTCCCACACACATACAGGCCCACATGTAAATGAACATGTGTACACACACTTTGGCACACTCTTTTCCGAACTGACTTACTGTTTGTTGTTTTGTTTTTGTTTGTGGATTTTTTTCTTTCCTACCATGAAGTATAGGCAATATTTTTAGACAACTATTGTAATGATTTCTGGTTGCATTGTATGGGAAATCCAACACCCATTTCCTACCCTTTTTGCTTTGCTGTTTCTATCACTGAGGCTGAAAGAATATTCACTTTCTTGTATTCTTTTGTAAGAAGAGAGTGGTCGTGTGATACAGATGTTGATGTATAATTGGAAATCTGCTAGCATGGCTTCTGGGAAAGCTCTTGCTTTCTAGGTTTCTGAATTAGAATCATTGCCACCACTTTCTTCCTCTTCTTTTTCCTGGAATGTATATATGATAATTCTTGTAGCTGGGGCAGGGGTGTAGGGTAGGGAATTTCAGAAATATTGGTTTCTATATATTTGAGTTATTGAACCAATATCAGCAGAAATCTATAGATATCTGACATATGATAAAAGTAACCTTAAATTGCTTAATTCACCTTTAGTTTATTTGCTGTTAAAAAAGAGTTCCTAATTAGCATATAATATTTATTTATTTTATGTAAATCTTAACTATACATAAATCTATAGAGTATGTTTGGTTAAAGTCAAGTAATTTATTTGCTAAATTCATTTAACCTTTCTGATTCTCACTTTTTTATCTGCAAAAAGAAGAAAATTGCAGCTACTCTGAAGAATTATGAGGACAAAGGGCAACAAAACACCTGATACAGGGTAAAAACACCTATCACAGGGGCTGATCCATAGTGGCAGATTAATGAAGATTTTTAAATGAATGAATAAATAAGACATTCTTACTTCTAAGAAGCTCCTTTGAATGGTGTTAAGTTTTTGCTAGGTTGACTGATTAGACATATCTTTAAAGAATCCTGTTGGTTATCTTTTCTTGCCATCAGAAGAAAGTTGGCAATTAAAGAACATTTGATACCAGTCCAAATATAGAATTGGAGGTCATAATTATTCTATATTTAAACTGAACAATAGAGACAACATGTTGGATTTGGTTTCTATACCTTGAACTAGAATTTGATACTGAATCAGCCTTGGTGATTAATAAGTGACAAATATAGTCAAATTTGAAGTTGATATAATTTAACAATGTTTAGAAGATTGCCAATAACAATTTTGAGTTATATAATTCAAACTTATATTATTTTTTTATTCTGCATTGCTTAAGAGCTTACTCTATAGATAGGAGAATATACTAACAACTTTCAACATTGTACAGTAAATAAAAATTGCATTTGTCAAGACTACATGCTATATCATGATTCTACTTAATACCATTAAACTATAGTATGATGATGACTGACAGTACAAAGTATTTCTTAATTTAATGCTTAAAAAGCAGAGAATCAGTCAATATGTGAAGTAGGAGGATTGACATTTAATAACCCCAAATCAATATTACTTTAAGAGTTTGTTACATAAGCAGAAGATAATACCTGACTTCAGATAAGGAAGGGATGTAGAAAACATAGTTGATAAAAAGTGGTGGCAGAGTGTATAGCTCGCAGTTTGAGGATAGCTCATATCCATCTTCAATGTCTAGTAGAATCAACCTAAGGTTGGATTCATAACCAGATCCTTATAAAATTTTACATAGAATTTCTGAAACTGGTTTTATTTTGAATCACAAAAAGTGGCTATTGTGTCTTATAGTAAATCATGTCAAAAATAATGTTTTTCCTTTATAAACTCTCCTCCTGCCTCCAGAACTCAATACTGCTGAGCATGTAGAAATTCAGAAGAAAATATATGAAGGGTTCTTTATTGGAGCTCACTATCAGAATACAGACAGAACCTTAAAAACAAGAAACATGACCTCACTGGCCATAATTCACAAGCAAAGAATCATTTGACTTCAAAATGCTCTGGCAAAACTTTTTGCCTTTGAAGTTGAATGAAGGACAATCAGAAATACCCTCAGAGTTCAAACAACTTCCTATTCAAAGAAAAATCTTCCATTTCCTTCTTCTACTCAGAGCATTATTTTAGGGTCTTCATGTGACTGCTAGAAATGTATAGTTGTATTCCCTTCTATACTTCAGTGGACTTGCATATGAACTCTTGCTTCACATATAAGTGTTTAACAGAGCAAGGATGGGAACTTAAATTAAAATAGAGAAATCATTGGTTTGGTATTAAGCTGTAAGATATTTTCTCCTGCAAAGATGAAATCTCCCCTAAATCTCCCCAAAATGTGTGTTTGATTGAAGTATTGAATTATAAGTAAATAGTTCAAGCCATACTGAAAAAAATGGCCTGTCTAGGTCACCTTTACCAGGTAAATCAAGATATAGTAAATTAATCACGTGGCAATACTTTTGGAGAACTTCTTCCTGGTCAGGAAGCACATTTATGTTAATGGAAATTTAGTGTGACGGTAATTAAGGTAAGAATTGAAATGATGTCATACTGGATTAGGGTGGGCCTTAAATTCAATGAGAGTAGGCTTATAAAACCAGAAAAAGTCACACAGAGACACAGAAAAGAAGGTGATTTGAAAACAGAGACAGAGATTTAAGTTATGTTGCCACAAGCCAATGAATGCCAGAAGCCACCAGAAGCTGAAAACAGCAAAGCAGATTTGTCCCTTTGGAGGGCGTTTGGTCCAGGAAACACCTTGATTTTGGACTTCTGACCCCCAAAACTGTTGGAGAATAAATTGCTTTTGTTTTACATCCCCATGTTTGTAGTAATTTGTTGCATCAACCTTAGGAAACAAAAAATACAGACAGGTTCCCAACCTCTGAGACTATCTCCTGTGTTTGAGAAATTAGCAAGTTCAAATGCTCATTTTTCCAACTTCTCTTATAGATAGTGTGCAGGCCTAAAGTCTAGGCTCAGTCACTGTATTTCTTGTCTATTGCTGTATAACAATTACCACTCAGTGGCTTAAGATAATGCACATTTATTATTTCATGGTTTCTGTGGTTCAGTAGTCTGGGCAATGCTTAGCTGGTTTCTGTTTCTGGGTCTCACAACACCTCAAGTTGTCCACCAGGGTGCAGTCTCATGTGAGGCTCAACTGAGGTTAGATCTACTCCAGGCTTACGTGATTATTGGCAGCATTGAGTTACTTGTGGTTTCTTGGACTGAGTGTTTGCTAAAATAATAAATGTGTGAACAGATGAATGAATTTTTATTTCTGCTTTCTATGTAGTCTTGGTCCTACCTAGTAATCAATTGTGTCAGCTCCACATGTTAAATGTGCTAGAGTTAACCTTCAATCATTTTGAACTTTTTCCCTGAGAACGCTGTTTCAAAATTTATTCACAGCTAAATTTCCTAATTTCCTCAGTGTCATATCATAAAATACAGGTATTATTTCATCTTTCGGCTTACCTGAGATTCCCTAGATCATTTTCTAAACTTTATGACATTTGATACAATATCAGATAAAATTCTTTGCTGATATTTGCAGTTAAGTTCATCTGCTTTATTGCCATGTTTTTTACTACACTTGCAATATTCTCTCTTCTTCACTTCACATATTTTTTGCTGATATCCTCTGTTTCTCACACAAACCACAATGTTCTACCACCATTGCTTTGTTCATACCATTCTTTTCTCTACAATGCTCCCATACTTCTACAGGTATTCAACTGGTACTCATTTTCAAGACCCAACAAAATATGATCTCTTCTATTCTCATTTCCCTGCCCAGCCCAAAGTAATCTTTTCCTGATTCAGATTCTCACATTTAGTATTTCATAAGTTCTATAATAATATGCATCTATCTTATCTCTTTTTGTATGGTGTGAATTCCCTGAGTAAACCATACATGATGATTCATCTTCGTATTCCTGAGTGCCTTATATATGCTGGATATTCAGTAAATACTTGAGTGATCTTACAATGAAAAGAACATTGGATACAATAGCTACACCTGTAGACATTAATCATTTCCCGCATAAAAGAAGCCAATTTCTCTAAATTGCTTCATGTAGGTAAAACCCAATACAACATATGAGTATGACCCAGTTAGTGCAACCCAAATAATACCACTTATAAAAATCTTACAGAATTAATTATCTGCCTCAGTTTCTGCAGCAGTCATTAATGGTGCTATGTACCAAATATTTCTGGCTTTCTTCTATCTACTCTCCAGGCACAATTTGTGATTGAGTGGGGCCAGGTGATTATTCTTGACCAATGGATTTTTTTTTTTTTTTTTTTTTTTTTTTTTTTTTTTTTTTTTTTTGCGGTATGCGGGCCTCTCACTGTTGCGGCCTCTCCCGTTGCGAGCACAGGCTCCGGACGCGCAGGCTCAGCGGCCATAGCCCACGGGCTCAGTTGCTCCGCGGCACGTGGGATCTTCCCGGACCAGGGCACGAACCCGTGTCTCCTGCATCGGCAGGCGGATTCTCAACCACTGCGCCACCAGGGAAGCCCTGACCAATGGATTTGAGTGAAAGTGACATTTACCAGTTCAGCCTCAGAGCATTTAATTGCTTAAGTGGGACTTTCAGTCCTCCTTTCACTCTGGTATGGTAACTTATTTCATTTG
Source organism: Kogia breviceps (assembly GCF_026419965.1). Lineage (NCBI taxonomy): Eukaryota > Metazoa > Chordata > Mammalia > Artiodactyla > Physeteridae > Kogia > Kogia breviceps. The sequence goes on along the minus strand of NC_081310.1, from coordinate 142,320,209 downwards.
AGATGCTGCTCCGTCCTCTGGGTCCCTGGGACATTAAGATGAAGAGAGCTCCCTATTGACCCTACATGAACAAGAAAAGACCCATGATATTCAAATCACTGAGAATTTGAGTTATTTTTTTACCACAGTCTACTCTGATGGTACCTTTATTTTCTTTTCAATCTAGCAAGCCGGGATGTGTTTAATAACACAAAATCTGTACAGTTTTTCATTTCTCACTTTTCTTTGCATCACACTTCTTGTCACCCACTGCTTAGAACATCAGCCATAATTTATGCACGTGTGAAAGGAAGATGGAATCATTGATGGGGAAAATTAGCTATTATGAACTGGATACGGAAAGGGACTTCTATAGTGAAAACAAAGGGGCATAACAGAAAAAACTTCTTGAGAAAAGAAGAAAGGATTTAACTTTATTTCAAGTGGAAAATGCCTTGAATGTTATACTACAGTCTCAAATTCCTATGGACATTTTTTGTTTATTTTGACAATTCTTTATAAAAGAAAGGCAAGATGATGAATGCAACTAATAAAAAAGTTTGGGTTTTAGGCTATGATTAGAAAGTAAACTTTTCTATGTTAAAATCTGGATTTATATTAGATAAACATGCTCATAGCAGAAATTTATATTAATACATAAGTATATTATTATACCTTTCTAAACAAGAGTGCTACCTTTGTTGTATATTATCATAAAATTTCAATAAATTATTTTCTTTTACAGAAGATC